>NW_005841839.1:3288614-3312156 GCF_000455745.1 Alligator sinensis | reverse complement strand
ACAGGCATGGATGTGTCACAGATGCCAAAAGAGCTTTGTGGATGCAGAGGGAGGAGAATATTGAGGCCAACCCTGAATAATATGGGAATACTAAACCTCCTTCTCCCCCATCCCCTGCAAGTGTTTTTCTTATGGAAAACACAGTAAAATCTCCATTTTCATTATAGAATTGCTCATTATCATCTTTCTAATGAGATGTGTTCATGCATGTTTAGGCAATAAAAGACTGATGGGGATACAAAAAAAAAAAGTTGTTTCCTTGTTTTAGATGTTTTGTTTTTGTAGATGACGTGGTAGAAAAGTATGCTGTTATATCTCCGTTGGGTGTTCTGTGGCACGCTTGACTCCTATTCAGTAGAGTGAAAGGAAATGGGCTGAGCAACATAAGCAGAAATGAGTGTGCTGAGAGATGTTATCCTTTGGACTGTTTGCATTGTGGGGACAAGTGGGTCAAAGCTTCTATTCATATTACCAAGTGAAGGCCTAGAAGAGTGGTTGGTTTTGGTTGAAACTAGAAACAAAAGGAGACCCTCTTTTTGAGCAGAGACCGGGGCATCTCCCCCACTGGGATCCCCGATGGACCCAGGGGTGGCGTACCCAAGCCAAGGGTCAGCAAGGACCTAGTCAGGGAACTTCTGCAGGGACTGGACGTGTTCAAATCAGCAGGTTCTGACGATCTCCACCCCAGAGTGCTGAGGGAATTGGCAGAGGTCATGTGGGACCCCTGACACGGCTTTACGAGCACTCATGGTGCTCTGGTGTGGTGCCAGAGGACTGAAAAAGGGCCAATGTGGTTCCCATTTTCAAAAAAGGGAGGAAGGAGGACCCAGGAAACTACAGGCCCATTGGTCTTACCTCGGTCCTGGGAAAGCTCTTTGAGAAAATTATCCAGGAGCACATCTGCGAGGGGCCAGCAGCAGGGATCATGCTTAGGGGCTACCAACACGGATGCATTTGATACAGGTCCTGTCAGACCAACCTGGTGGCCTTCTACGACGAGGTCACAAAATCCTTGGATGCAGGTGTCGTGGTGGACGTAGTCTTTCTGGACTTTAGGAAGGCCTTCAACACTATCTCTCACCCCATCCTCATTAAAAAACTAGGGGACAGTGGTGTTGACACCTACACAGTCAAATGGGTCACTAGTTGGCTGGAGGGCCGCACCCAGAGAGTGGTGGTGGACAGGTCATTTTCGACCTGGAGGGATGTGGGCAGTGGGGTCCCCCAGGGCTCGGTCCTTGGGCTCCCAAGGTTCAACATCTTCATCAGCGACTTGGACGAGGGTGTAAAAAGCACCCTGTTCAAATTCGCAGATGACACTAAGATGTGGGGGGATGCGGATATGCTAGAAGGGAGGAATAGGCTGTAATCGGACCTAGACAGGTTACCGGGGTGGGTGGAAGAGAACAGGATGGGTTTCAACACTGGCAAGTGCAAGGTGCTGCACCTAGGGAGGAAGAACCAGCAGCAGACCTACAGGCTGGGGAACTCCCTTCTCATCAGCACAGAGGCAGAAAAGGATCTTGGAGTCATTATTGATGCCAAAATGAACATGGGCCGACAGTGTGGGGACGCGGTCAGGAAGGCCAACCGCACCTTGTCATGCATCCACAGATGCATCTCAAGCAGGTCCAAGGAGGTGATCCTCCCCCTCTATGCGGCACTGGTCAGGCCGCAGTTGGAGTACTGTGTCCAGTTCTGGGCGCCGCACTTCAGGAGGGATGTGGACAGCATTGAGAGGGTCCAGAGAAGGGCCACCAGCATGATCAGCAGGCAGCAAGGCAGGCCCTACAAGCAGAGGCTACAGGACTTGAACCTGTTCAGCCTCCACAAGAGAAGGCTGAGGGAGGATCTAGTGGCCGTTTACAAACTAGTCAGGGGGGACCAGCAGGCACTGGGGGAGTCCCTGTTCCCCTGAGCACTACCGGGAGTAACAAGGAATAATGGCCATAAGTTGACTGAGAGTAGATTTAGGCTAGGTATCAGGAGGCGCTATTTCACAGTCAGGGTGGCTAGGATCTGGAACCAACTTCCAAGGGAAGTGGTGTTCACTTCTACCAGGGGTCTTCAAAAGGAGGCTTAATAATCACCTAGCCGGGGTCGTTTGACCTCAGTACTCTTCCTGCCATGGCAGGGGGTTGGACTTGATGATCTGCTCAGGTCCCTTCCAACCCTACCAACTATGAAACTATGAGAATACTTCATTTGATCTAAGCTTTGAGGTACACAACAGTACCCAAGCTGCAGTTTCCCTAGAACTCTGGGGTAACGCCTCTTCTCTTGTGCATTCTGAGTTGTTTCATGACCATGACTGGTTTTCCTTCTCATCCAGTGAACCTCTCTCCTTGGTGCCTCCCATCACCTATTCTCACATTGATTTCACATGGATTTTGGAAGGGAGATCAACACTAGCTAACTGTCTCTTTAAAAGTTGTCCACCCAAATATGAAACTTTCACAAACTTGCTTAGTCTGTAAGAGATGACTGGATCACAGGTCCAGGTATACTGCAGTTTTTTTCCAAACTCATCCCATAAACAACCCCTGGTCCAGATCCACAACCTCTCATCTGGTGCAAGCCCAAGCGCTCTTATGACATTTCTATGGGACTCACAACCCTGTTTGTAAGCGCCATGACTCCATTTGGGATTGTGACCCCTACTTTGGGTGCTTTTTTTGTAGCCAGGACAGGTAAAATGCTGCCTTCTGAAATCCAGAGAAAGTGCAAAATTCTTGAGAAGCAAAAATGAAAAAAGCTAAAAAAGGGATAGGAATTATTTAAGTAGCTTTTCTTCTCTACTTGACATATTTGTTTTGCAGCTTACCTTTTCTTCCCAGAGTAATCTATCCTAGTGCATGAATATTAAGCATTGCATGGGGTCTTATTAAAAGTAAATTGTTGTTGTTTTTTCTTGAAGATTTGAAATTTTATAGAAAACTTTCAAATGAGGTGCAGTGGGCATTGTTAAAACCTTCCATAGATAGGTTTATAGAAGTTTGCCCATTAAAAGAGTCCTCTGCTGACTCAGTCTTAAGTGTGCCCCAGATATAACCTTCCCTCTTACACTACAATTAACTAAATACAGAAATAATTGTATTCTTGTGTTGGTAATTGTAAGCTGGTCTATGGCCAGCCTGGAATGAATTATACCTAATACTGGTTGAGCTCAGAAGCTAAGCAATCCTGGGCCTAAATTGCCTCTGCATGGGAGACCTGTAGGGAATATAGACAATATATAGGATAACAGGCTGCAGGTGAAAGCCAAGGAATTGTGGTTAAATAGTTGACAAATATTGAATCCCAGAAACTAAATGAGGGGAAATACTGCCTTTGGTCCCTGTGTTGCATATAAACTGAGGGATGACAATAAAATAATAAAGCTGAGACAAGCCAACTATTGGTAGTATAACTGGAAATGAAGAGTAGGGATGAAGTAACTGGGATAATAAACATCAGGAGCTGAAAACCTGGCCTTCTTAAAGGAACCAGAAGAACTATTTACTGTAGTAGGCTCTGTGGGCACTTGTACATGTGACAGGGGTTTAGCCCCCAGTGTTTTATTCTAGGCCCCCTAAGTTGAAAGGGCGGGTTTTTAATTGAAACCCACTATTTCAAATTCTCTGTCATGTTATGGGGGTCTGATCCTTTTCTTCTTTTTTGTTTTGTCAGAGCCAGAGCCTGCCTGTGGCCATGGACTGAATGGCCTCTGAGCTATGGGGGGGCCCTGGTCCTTCCCTCCGCAGTGGCAGTACCCGCTGGAGCCACCTGGGCAGGCTGCTAGTGGGCAAAATGCTGCCCCAGCTTGGAGGTAGCACCCAGCCCAATCCAACTCTTCTTCAAGCCTGCCGAGGGAGCAGTGCCCAGTGGGCTTCCAGCAAATGGGCTCAGGGAACAGTTGGATCAGGCCAGGTGCTGCATCCAAGCTGGGGCAGCATACAGCCTGCTAGCAGCCCGCCCAGGTGCCCCCAGGAGGTGCCGCCATTACAGAGGAAACCACTTGGCCTGCTGGCAGCTTGCTTTCCACCTGCAGAAGAGGCAGGGAGGCTCTGCCAAAAAAAAAAAAAAGTATTGGGCACCTCGCCTCACCGCTTCTGCCTTCAGCAGGTGCCTGCTGAAATCAGAAGTGATGAGGGGCCCGATCCTTTTTTCTGTGGAGCCTACCAGCTTCTCCCATGGCCAGGGGGAGAGCTGACAGCTGCAACACATGGATGAAAACTCATCTAAAAACCTCCAAATGGATGCATGTACAGTGTGTGATGCCATTAAGCCACACAAATGACATTTTCATTATGTGTACATCGTGATGATTGTCACGTGTCCAAGCGCCCTCTGTTGTTAGTCTAGTGATGAGTTCAGCAATGTTGAAGGGTAAACAATGTGGAAGTTCTGAGGTCTTCTTTACTACTTGTATTCAAAGGGAGCACACAGTACCACTCTTTCTGGACTAAACTTTCTGGATTAAACTCATGTCCTGGATCTCTTGTTTCTCTAGGAAGCCTTTTTTTTTTTTTTTTTTTTAATCAAAAGGTGGCAGAAAGGCCTGTTCTTACCAGAAGTTGAAGTTGCCAGTCTCAGCTTGGAGAAGGGTTAGGGTTTGAAGCTTTGGTAGGTTGTATTTGGATGCACAGGGGACTCCAATTTTTAGCCAACGACAAATCAACAAGGAAGAGTCCAGCTTTGGCTACTCTGGGTGGGGGTGGGATATACTAGGTTCAGGGGTGCAATCCACCTAAGACAATCCTTCCTCAGTGTTAACTTCTTAACTCTGCCTCCCTGCCTGCCCCCATGACAATGGTGGAGGGGGAAATGTCAATGATTTAAGATGTCCGTAACACTTAATTTCCTGGGCTTGTAATATTTGGTCATTTGTAGGGCTGTGTGAAATTTCGCCGCCAGTTTTGTTTCGACACTGTTTCAACCTGTTTCCAGATCAAAACAGCAAAATTGAAATGGAACAAATATGGTCAAAACAGCCTTGAAACAAAACGAGGTTAGTCAAAATGTTTCACCATTTTGCCACTGTTTCGCCGTTTCGCCCATAGGCTATAATGGGGAAGAACAAAACAGACTATAAATTTGTCATTTCTGGCTTGATTTGGATGCAGCAATGGTAGCCCCTTTGGAGGCCACAAAGCCTGACAAGTTTCAAGGAGATAGGTGCAACGGTTTGGGGGAAACTGCACCTCAAGCTGCAGACAAGCAAAACTCGTGACATGGGTGACACTGTGTGTTAAGGTGGACCAGGGTGAAAACTGCAGGCGTGATAGCCCCTGCTGAGGCCACAAAGCCTGCGAGCTGTCAAGGAGATAGATGCAGGAGCTTCTGGGGCCCTGCACCCCTGGCTGCTGACAGGCAAAACTCGTGTCATGGGTGCTTGTGCAACTGTGTCTGTCTTGGGGCACGGGATGGGGCGAGCAGGGGAAACTACTGCAGGCCTGGCTGCTAGGCCCTGCGGCCACAAAGCCTGCTAGCTGCGAGGCCACAAAGCCTGCGAGCTGTCAAGGAGATAGATGCAGGAGCTTCTGGGGCCCTGCACCCCTGGCTGCTGACAGGCAAAACTCGTGTCATGGGTGCTTGTGCAACTGTGTCTGTCTTGGGGCACGGGATGGGGCGAGCAGGGGAAACTACTGCAGGCCTGGCTGCTAGGCCCTGCGGCCACAAAGCCTGCTAGCTGCTAAGGAGATGGTGCAGGGGGGTTCTGGGGCCCTGCACCCCTAGCTGCTTACAGGCAAAACTCGTGACATGGGTGCTTGTGCTAGCTAGCTACTGTTACGCAATCAATCATGATTCACTCAGGGACCAGCTCAATACACAGTAGCTAGTGAGGATAATGAGTTAACGAGCAAGGATTAACACCTACAAAATCATAGACTAAGGAGAGGAAAGAACCAATACAGAGCCTGCAGTAGTTTTCCGCCCCCCCTTTGCCCCAAGACAGACACAGTTGCACAAGCATCTATGACATGAGTTTTGCCTGTCAGCAGCTAGAGGTGCAGGGCCCCAGAACCCAGAAGCCCCTGAACCTATCTCCTTGACAGCTGGAAGGCTTTGTGGCCCTTGCAGGGGCTAGGAGGCCTGCAGCTGTCACCCTGCTGTGCCTTAACACACACACTGTCACCCATGTCATGAGTTTCGCTTGTCCGCAGCTTGAGGTACAGTTTCCCCCAAATCCCTGCACCTATCTCCTTGAAACTTGGCAGGCTTTGTGGCCTCAGCAGGGGCTACCATCCTTGTAGTTTTGACCCCACTGTGGCTTAACACATACACATGACACAAGTTTTGCTTTCAACATTTTAGGGTGCAGTTTCCCCAAACCCCCTGCACCTATCTCCTTGAAACTTGGCAGACTTCCTGCCCACAGAAGGGCCTACGATTTCTGCAAGCTTCATCCAAATCAAGCCAGAAATGACAAAGTTATAGGCTGTTTTGTCCTTCCCATTATATCCTATGGGCAAAATGTCGAAACAGTTTTGCCATTTCAACAGAACAAAAAGGAACAGCTGTTTTGAATCGAAACAAAATTCGAAACATTGTTACGGTGAAACATCAGAACACTGCCGTTTCACACAGCCCTAGTAATTTGTACCACTAGGGCAGTGGTTCCCAGTCTCTGGTCTGTGAGCTGAATCCAGCCTGCAGGGCTCCCCAGGGGTCTAGCAATTTGGCAGCAGGGGAGGCTGCCGCAATTAATGCTGCAACTGCTCCCCTGCTGCCAAACACCCAGACAGCCCTGTTGGCTGGATGACATGGCCCTGCATGCTGGATTGTGCCTGCAGACTGACCCCGTATGCTGAACTTGCACTATATCCAGTTCAAAGACTGGATACATTCATCCAGCCCCTGGGGCCAAAATGTTGAGCACCACTAAACTACAGTGCACATACAATGGAGGAAATGTGCATACCTGACTATGCACCTGAACCTTGCCTCAGTCTTGCACATAAACCTCAGCACCCCTCATTCCCACTATCCCTAGATCTGCAGAGGGAAGTAAGCTGACTCCATGGTATATTCCCTAGCGAGGTCTCTAGAGTGCCAGGTGAGGGAACTCCAGGCAGAGGTGAGCAGGTTTCGCACCATCGGCCCACAAGCAGGAGATCGATGATTACTACCAGGTCCTTCACCTGAAGAACATAGAGGAAAGAGCACAGAAACCCATAAGCAGGGAGAAGGATGTAACAGGGAGATATACATCCCCTGTTGCTAGCGGGGTAACTCCACCCTGAGTGGTAACAGCTGGGAAACGCCAAAAACACCAGCAGAGAGCTCCAAACTAATTACCACCAGAGGGCAGAGCTGCAGATAAGAGGCAGAACTGCAGGTAGTTTGACCCCCGTCAGGGGACCGGTGGAGAGAGATGTGAGAGCGAGCATCCAGAACGAGTCTCCAGCAGGGATACAACAGGGAATAAGGAAATGCATACCTCCGGAGAGATGAAGGGCAGAAGAAACATCTAGAGAGGTAGGAAATTGATCGGGTGCTTACCTGCATGAGCGGAGACCTCCTCCCGAGATGGCAAGTTGGCAGTTCCTCTCTCGGAGGGACAAGGGGGTGTTTCCCTTTCCAGAGTGGTGTGGTGACAACCCCATCCAGAGCAAGCCGTCAGCAGTCGAGCATCCTGCAGGGGGCTGGGGTAATTAGCAAAGGGGAACATGGGATCATCTGGACATGTCGATGAACTGACTAAAGCGGGAAACAGGCTGGAGACATGGTCTTACATTGTATCCCTAAACTGACAGGAACAACTGCTAGTCACCTCGTTACCTAGTAAAAGCTATTTCACTTTGAATCTGTTTCAGCTGTGTTTCATTTTCTAATTTCTTCCATCAAGGTGTGGCAGGAGAGTGTGTCAGGTGGGTTAGGATTCAGCAGTGGACCCAGTAACAAAGGACAACAATGAGACTGACCTAGAATCCCATCCTGGAGTTGCCTGGATGGTCATCTCCAGGAACAGTCCTGGCTGGGTCATGAGAGACTATAGGGTTCTGGGGGCTGGGCTCAAGGGGTTGGTGTACAGGTAGTTTTCTCCTCAGTCCTCCCAGTTGTGGGTCAAGGGTACAGGAGGGATAGATGCATAGAAGCAAGCAGAAGACACCGGCGTTGGTGCTACCACAAGGGCTTTGGCATCCACCTCACGCCAAAGGCGAAGAAGCTTTTCTTGGCTAGAATGGCGGACCTCCTGGATAAGGCTTTAAACTGAGATTGCCAGGAGACAGGCCATCAACCACTAGCACAAGCCTGAAAAATGGCAGCCTTGAAACCAGCATCCTAGGGCACAATAGAAAGCTTTTTTCTGACACTAGCCAATGGACAGATTATTCCACAGCTCACCCAAAAGCCTAGGGCCTCCAATGGCAGGCTTAGTTGCCTGTACACTAATGGCAGAAGCATGGGAAACAAGCAGAAGGAACTGGCCCTCCTACTAAACAACCAGTATGATCTCATAGGGAACACAGAGCAGAGACCTGGTGGGACTCCACCTGACTCGACCACAGGCATAGGGGGATACACCCTGTATAGGAGGGATCATGTTGGGAAAAAGGGCAGTAGAGTTGCTGTGTGAAGGAACATTACCCCTCCCTAGAAGTGAAGATTGGAAACAAAGAAGGGAGACTTGAGACTATTTGGGTCAAGATATGGGGAGAGCACAGGGGAGGGGATTTGACCATAGTGTTAGACCCCGACTCCATGCAGCGCCCAACGACTAGGGAGACGACGGTTCAATTGCTCATGGATCCTGATACTCACTAGCCAGAGCAGAGCGGGGAGCAAACACCAGCACACACTGCTCGCAACAGCTTGCTTTGAAATGGAGACAGCTTCGGGCGAACTCTCTCACCATAAAAGATGAGGAGCAGCAACGAACAATAGTTTTTTCCCATATTTATACACTTTGATTTATACTTATTAACATTCACTCTACCCTTGCCCCTCCTATGTTCCACCCATTTTTCCTCACATCTCAGGCCCCGCCTCTGTTTACTGTTTGCTTCATTAGCATGGAATTGCCTATATATTTTACTCATTTATGTGTCTTTTTGTTATGAGCGCATGTCTAAGACCTTGACTCCTGCTCTTCGGTCAATGGGCGAACTTTGACCAAAACCTGGAAGCTTCTGGAGGCTTCTTCACCAATCACCATTCACCTTTTTGCGTATGTTCATCTCGGATCCTGTTACCAATTACGTGTTGTTTTCCACATTCCAGTCTGATTTTCTGTCTCACGTTGTACCATCTTCCACCTTCTTTGGGTCCCTGTATCTTATCTCGTTCCTTACTGTAGCTGGTCACAGCACACAGACTCACACAGATTCACTTGCTGCTTTTTCTCAGAAACATGGTTAACACAGTTAAGATGGTTACTTAGCATAAGCGAATGGCTGGCTTAGATATCATACTGCCTTGTGGTCAGCAGCTTTTGCTAGGCCACAGGTAAAGCCTTTGTATTCAGCTGCAAATCCAATGCTCCTCAATAATCCAAATTATTGTTACCCTAACACTCCCTCACAAAATTAGTATAGGCAGCAAAAGAGAAACCCAGCCGATTCTCCAGAGGTCATCACTTTCTCCACACAATACACCCCTTGGGCCTGGCAAGGTAGATGGTCCCAGGCTGAAAACAAGAGTGGCCTAAGCACTCTCCCACTCCTCATCAATGATAGGCAAAGGTCAGTCCTTTGTCCAAGTAACACAAAAGCACCAAGCCAGGAACTGGGACGATGGTACAATTGGGATACTCTTTGCTTTTTCATTGGCATGAATATGCAGCTGAATTGATTTTTTTAATTTTTTATAAATGCAGCATATATATACAAAAACAAGGGAGGGGGGAAGAAACAAAAGGATGAAAATAAAATAAACAATTCAGTAGCCTTCTTGATCTTTGACATGGCTGAACTCTGCAAGGTCATGGAGGTGATGCTCTGCATGATGTATCATTTTTGTAGCCACTTTTCAGGTATTTCATAGCTTATCAAGAAGTTTTGCTTTACATTTTATAATTTAGCATAGTTGACAAGACAATTACTTATAATAGCATTTTACAAACTTAGTAAAACACAATTACTACACATAACACAGTTAAGCTTGATTTATTTCTTGTACTCAGCAAACTTCTTCAGTGATGATTTCATCCTGTAAAATACAAGAATAAAAAGAGAGAGGCTCACCCCTTTTTGATTAGTTTATTTTTAGGCTCATACACTTGTGGCTGGCTTTGCTTGGCTTATAGCCAGGCTGGCACTCATTCAAAAATTTTCTCTTCTTGCACCTTGCAGAAGCTGCTTTTACAGCAGTGTTCTTCTCTTAAAGTGGCGGGCGTTTTATGCCACACATCTCTTTTCCTTGGCTTGCACCAAGGGTTTTTTCTGTTGGAGTTTGCTCCCCTAGCTTTTTGTTAATGAAGAATAACTCACAAGAAGGTGGGAGCTAGGGTTTTAAGGCACTCTGTATTTACCTCTGCTTTTTCCCTAGGGTGGTTATAAAGCAGCATTTTTAGAGCCTACCCTGCAACAGGTAGCTTTACTATACTAACCACACCTAGGAGGGTGGCAGTTTCAGGTCATACTTAGGATTAAACTTTTTACTCTTCTGTTTTGGTTTTCTTTACTTCTTATGGGTACCGTCTCTGACTTCTGGGCTTCTTGGCCCCACCTTGGGTCAGTTGAGATTGCAGGTTTTTGGCTCTAGCAGCTTTAACAATGATTTTTTTCCCCTGTGCCTCTTCTCTAGACTGCTAGATTACTTGGTCTTTTAGGGTTGTGCAGACTTTTTATTAGATTTTTCTTTTTCTCTCTCTAGAAACTTTTTAGTATCCTAACATTTTTTTCTTGGTTTTACTTAACTTTTAGTTTTTCCTTCTTGACAGATTTTAACTATATCTTTTCTGGGCTACAGGCTTTACAATTCCTTCTTATCAGTGGCTCCTTCTTGCCTTGCTCTTTGCAAACAAATTTATTCATCAAATTTCTCTCTTTTACAGCTGTACAGCCTAGCAAGCTTCACTTTAGGATTAAGAAAGCCTTCCTGAAAGATCGTGGGTGACAAATTACATACCACACACAATCCCTTCAGGAAAACTCTTTCTACCCCAAAAGGAAACCTTCAAACTATGCCTCTGCAGAGAAAAACAAAACATTCCTCTGATAAGCTTACTCTGAGCAGAAAAAAATTCCCTGCTTAGAGTAACTCAAAGAAATTCTGGGCACTGATTTCTGTTTGCACAGCTGTTAACAATCTTTATCTCTTTTAGGCTCTTCACTGTTGCTGGACAAGCAGGGGGGAGAGAGCCAAGTTTCTCCTCTCACTTCTAATCACAAATTTTCTGCCACTGCTTGAACAGATGTCTAGTAACATACCTTGTTTCTTTCTGTGCTACTTTGCTTCTATTTTGTGATACACACGGGATTCTAGAGTCTCTCTCTTACATTTCCTAACTGTTTTTGATCTTTTGTGAAGCTGTACTGCTTGCATAACACTTCATTTTGCTATATCCTGCACCAGTAACTTACACTTTATAAACTCCATAGCAAACACACACCTGCTTTTGTCTTTTTTTCTGCACAGAAAACTGTAATTATTTTTCCCCCAGGGATTTTAGAGTTAAAGAACCCTGTTCATTCACACAGCCTTTTTAGCAGAGAGATGACTTTCTTTGCTTTTTAGCTTCTTACTGTAAACACTACAGGAAGTTCTTACTTAATTCTAAGCGGACCACAGCATATACTTCCACAGCATATACTCCTGTCCACTACTCAGCCTAGCCTGGACAAACAAAGTCTCCTGGTCAGCAATAACAAACAACACCTCTTGCACAATACTTATAACTTCAGTTACTTCCCATACAACTCTACCTTACTACAAGTTTCAGCTAACTTTTCTAAAACAAATCACTCTGCATCAAAAATTCTCTGATCAGTCAGGTCACTACTCTTGTGTCCTGGTAGAGTTGCTGGGTGGGCACAACTTTTAGACTGACTACAATACCTGCCAGTCAATAATAGATGAATTTATTGATACAGAGCTTGATTTGAAAAGCAACAATACAGACAATTAAACAATTCTATATCTACTAAGCCCAGGGCCGTCATCAGAGTTAAGGTACATCCAGCCAGAAAGCAGGCTTCACTCTGAAGCTCTCTCTCTTACATGTTAACAGTCTGGAGGTGAAATCTTGAACAGTCCAAACTAAAGCCTGGAAGGCAGTTGCTTTACTTAAAGTTCCCTCGACCCAACTCCAGGCCGTAGTCCAAGCCAGGCTAGCTGGATTCTCCTGGGGCCCCTGCAGTGAACCCCCATTCCAGTTAACCCAACTCACCGAAAAAACACAGAGGTCACCCTGACCCCACACACACAGAGGAAAAGCCTCTGAACCCAGTGCCATGCTACTGAGGAAAGGTGAAAGATGGGGTATGATAGCTGAGATGGCCCAAGAGAACCTAGTTCACACAGCGTGACCCAGACCCAAGAGAACCCAGTACACCTGCTAGGTCTTACCCTGGTAGGATTGAGATGATCAGTCCCCTCCAAATGTGTGTCAAATCCTGCCGACTATGCCAAGATGTTAGACCCCGACTCCATGTGGCGCCCAACGAATAGGGAGACGATGGTTCAATTGCTCGTGGATCCTGATATTCATTAGCCAGAGCAGAGCAGGGAGCAAACACCAGCACACGTTGCTCGCAACAGCTTTATTTGAAGTGGAGGCAGCTTCGGGTGAGCTCTCTTGCCATAAAAGACAAGGAGCAGCATTGAACAATAGTTTTTTCCCATATTTATACACTTTGATTTATACTTATTAACATTCACTCTACCCTCGCCCCTCCTATGTTCCACCCATTTTTCCTCACATCTCAAGCTCCGCCTCTGTTTACTGTTTGCTTCATTAGCATGGAATTGCCTATGTATTTTATTCATTTACATGTCTTTTTGCTACGAGCGCATGTCTAAGACCTTGACTCCTGCTCTTTGGTCAATGGGTGAACTTTGACCAAAACCTGGAAGCTTCTGGAGGCTTCTTCACCAATCACCATTCACCTTTTTGCATATGTTCATCTCGGATCCTGTTACCAATTACGTGTTGTTTTCCACGTTCCAGTCTGATTTTCTGTCTCACGTTGTACCACCTTCCACCTTCTTTGGGCCCCTGTATCTTATCTCGTTCCTTACTGTAGCTGGTCACAGCACACAGACTCACACAGATTCACTTGCTGCTTTTTCTCAGAAAAATGGTCAACACAGTTAAGATGGTTACTTAGCATAAGCGAATGGCTGGCTTAGATATCATACTGCCTTGTGGTCAGCAGCTTTTGCTAGGCCACAGGTAAAGCCTTTGTATTCAGCTGCAAATCCAATGCTCCTCAATAATCCAAATTATTGTTGCTTTAACACACAGGAGTTTATTACAGACCTCCAAACCAAGAGAAACAGCTTAGCCAGGCATTTTCTGGACAACTGGCAGAGGCTGCACACACTCAGAGCATGGTTGTCATGGGTGACTTCAACTACTTAGACATCTCATGGGATGAGTGTTCAGCTAGATCCAATCACTCACAAAGCTTCCTTATTTGTGTTAGACAGAGCTCCTCAATGCAAGAAGTGTACAGGCCGACTGGGGCAAGGCACTCCTAGACTTGGTTCTGGCCAAAAGGGATGATCTAGTGAGCAACCTGAGGATCAAAGGGAAACTGGGCGACAGTGACCATGAGATGATCACTTTTTCCAACCACCATAAGTCAGGGAAATTGGCCAGCATAGTAGAAATCCTTGATTTTAGGAAAGCTGACTTTCACAAACTTAGGGGATTGGTTGGCAAGGCCCTGCAGGACCATGGTCTGATGAGGAAGGGGGTACATGAAGAGTTGTTGTTCCTCAAGGAAGCAATCCTAAAAGCTCAAAGGAAGTCCATTCCCTTTTGTAAGAAAGGCAGTAAAACAGCTGGGAGATCCCCCTTGGTTCACCAAGGAAGTCATGGACCTCCTGAAATTAAATGAGAAGCCTACAAAGGATGGAAGTCAGGAATAACTACCAAAGAGGAGTACTTGGCAACAGCCTATACCTGTAGGGAGCAGATCAGGACAGCAAAAACACAAACCAAATACAGATTGGCAACTGAAATCAAGGACAACAAGAAGTTCTTCTTTAGATATGTAGGAAGTCGGAGAAAAAATAAGGGAAGCACGGGGCCCCTGATAGATGAAATGGGACAGCTGATAAGTGACACTCAGGACAAAAGCGAACTCCTGAATGAACACTTCACATCAGTATTCCACCAGTCTAAGGGTGTTAGCCTGCTTGACAGCATACAGGATGATCACGGTGGGAGTGACCACCATCTACACCAACTGCATAATTGGCGTAGATATTGTGGGGGAGCTCCTACAAAGGCTGAATATCTAGAAGTCAGCAGGATCAGATGAAGTACACCCAAGGATGCTAAAAGAACTGGCTGATGTCATCATGTGACTGATGGCAAAGTTATTTGAAGCCATGTGGCACTTGGGAGAGGTCCCAGAAGATTGGAAGAAGGTCAACATGGTGCCTAGCTTTAAGAAAGGGAGAAAGGAGGACATGGGAAATTGCAGGCCAATCACTTTGACCTCAATCCCTAGTAAAATCCTGGAGAAAATGATCAAAGAATCCATTATAGACAGGCTAGCAGAAGGCAGTATTCTGAAGGATAGCCAGCATGGCTTCGTTATGAGCAGGTCATGCCAGACCAACCTCATTTCCTTCTATGATCAGGTTACTCGCCACCTGGATGGGGGAAATGAGGTTGATATCATATACGTAGACTTCAAAAAGGCCTCTGACCTGGTCTCCCACCAAGTCCTCATGAAAAAATTGGGAAAATGTGGCCTCGATTACTTTATGGTCTGATGGCTAGGTAACTGGCTCCATGGTATCAATACTCCAGAGAGTATTGATTAACGGAACTGAGTCATCATGGCGGGAGGTGACCAGTGGCATCCCTCAGAGTTCAGTACTCAGACCAGTGCTTTTCAACATGTTCATCAATGATTTTGGATTTGGGTATAAAAAGCAAACTAGGAAAGTTCACTGCCAACACCAAACTACAGGGGAGTGTGGCCATGCTCAAAGATAGGCTGGCAATACAGGCCAACCTGGACAGGCTCATGAGGTGAGTGGGCCTCAACCAGATGTCGTTTACTATGGAGAAATGTAAAGTGCTCCATCTGGGGAAAAATATTCCACAACACACTTATAGGCTCGGCAGTGCTATGCTTGCTAGCACCACATCTGAATGAGACCTGGGTGTCATGATAGACAACAAAATGAACATGAGCCACCAATGCGATGCTGTAGCTGGCAGAGCTAATCAAACACTGGCATGCATCTACTGAGGCATCTTGAGCAAGGCTAAGGATGTTATCCTCCCTCTCTACTTGGCCTTGGTGAGACCGCAGCTGGAGTTCTGCGTCCGGTTCTGGGTGCCACACTTCAGGAAGGATGTGGAGAAGCTCGAGAGAGTTTGAAGAAGGGCCACACGCATGATTAGAGGCCTGGAGCCCAGGTCATATGAGGAGAGGCTGAAAGACTTGGGACTGTTCAGCGTGGAGTAGAGAAGACTCAGAGGGGACTTGGTGGCCTATAAGTATATCAAGAGTGTACGTCAGGGCCTGGGGGAGCACTTATTCAGCAAGGCCCCCCAGGAGATGACATGAAATAATGGGCACAAGCTGATTGAAGATTGCTTCAGGCTAGAACATAAGGAAAAACTTTACAAGTTGAGTACTGAGGGTTTGGAACAGGCTCCCTCCAGAGGTGGTACAGTCACCCACCCTGGCGATCTTCAAAAAGCGTCTTGCTGGGGTCATCTGATCCCAGCAGCCTTTCTTGCCCAAGTGCAGGGGGGCTGGACCTGATGATCTGTAAAGTCCCTTCCATCCCATAACAACTATGAAACTATGAAATATTGGGCCAAGGCATTGGGGTTTGTTTTAGTTGATCTGCAGAGGCGGCTCACAAAATTCTGTGTTTCAAACCAGCCTGAGACCACATCAGAGCAAACAGTCTGTGAACTGCCTCTCTGCAGCATCATGAAGCATTCTTATGAATTTTGGTTCTATGGTTCTATACTAGCAGAAGGATGTGCTAGCTTCTTCCTTTTGGGTTGAGTGCTGCGGTTGTCAATATTCTGCCTGCTGGCATCATCACAGTAGTGGACCCGCTGTTTTTACCCCTGCTCGTCTTTTGTACCACTTTAACAATAATAACGACTTACTTATTGTGCCCTATAAGAACACCCATCCACTTCTCTAGCCTCCTGGGCATACTTGACAATAACTATGCTAATATGTGCTTACCGTGAAGAATCAAATCAACCTAGCAATAAAACAGTTATAGCAAGAACTACCCAACTGTCCAGCCACAAACCCAGCCGCAGCCCTACTTCCCAGCTGTGATCAATAGCCATCTCCTCCCAAGAGTGTTCCCTGTAAGCTAACCAACTTGGGCTGTTACAGACCAGGTATGTAGTTAAGTTGCAAAGGTTCAGGGCATTAGTGGGGCTGCCCTATTCGAATATAAGAAAGTCATCCAAGGAGTTGAATTAATGTAAGGAAATAAATGTAAGAAGAAATTTGACTTGTTAAGCAGTGTGTCTTAATCAGAGGGGTTTTGGATCAGGTGGTTATGCTGTCTGCAGCTGTGATTTTCTATCATGAGGAAAGAAATAGCCATTTTGATAAGGCCTTGAGACCAAGCTTTGTAAGTCAAAAGTATCATCTTAAAATCAGTGTGTAAATCGGGACATAGAGCAGGAGTGTAATATGCTTGCAAAAAGAGACTCTGCTTCCCACGTAAGCAGGAATTCCATGTCAGCTGTAGTTTTTGAATATGTTTGTACATAGCCCTTACAGTCTTTCAACACAAGGTAACAAAGAGGATTGCAAAGTGTTCAGTAAAAAAAACTGGGAATCACTTTCTAGATTCTGTAGGTGAGCAGAAAGGCTGACTTGGGTTGGTTAAAAGGGAAAACACTGTCCCTTTCACTAAGTTTGCAAAGAGCTATTCCTGGTCTTTTCACATCTCTGTTCTCCTTTCCTTTCAAGATCCTAGCCCCCAGATTTGACTAATCAACTGAAATGATGCCATGATGTTGTATGTTGCCACCAAATGGTGATGCACTGAGAAACAGCATTTTGTGCTTTAGAAAGTACAGCCAGTGCCAAATAAACTGTGTGGACATCCTGTTGGATTATAATTAGGGTCTGTGCACATGCAGTCTCATGAAGAGTTCTTTATGGAATTCATAACCTTATTCCTATGCAGTGTCTGGCCAGATGCCAGGGCATCAGAAGAAACACTTGTTTAGCCCATGTCCAGAATTGCTGCTATGGGTTTTATTGATATATTTGTTATCATATTCAGCCACTGTAAGTAATGGCAGTTCTTACCTTTTCTTGAACTAGCAACAGCTCCACTTCTGCCTTAATTCTGCCATCTCCCAAAGCCATGACCATTGTGAAGCACCACGTGCTGTTGGTCCATATACTTAAGTCAGTGCTGAACTTGTGCATGTGACTGTGACCATTTATAGGTCAGACCTTGTGGTTCCTTGCTTGAGATTTATTTAAAAGGTCTTCTCTTGATCCTCTTTCCTCTGTCAATGTCTAATGTAGTCGAGAGCTGCTCTGAGACAAGAGCTACTGCTTTCAATTGCAGATGAGAGAGGACATCAAGCCACCTCCCTGTTTCAATCGTTGGATTATTTGTTTGTTTGTTTTTTGTTCTAGTGAGATTTTCCTAGCCAACAAGTAGGTGGTTTTAGAAAACCTTACCACTCACTTTGTGGTAACTCAGTCATATGCTCCATACTGGAGTATGCCAAAGACAGAGCTGCCAATCCATGAAAAAAAACTACCAACAATTGCAAGCTTTTTACTGACAGTCAACTATTTTTACTCATTCATGTTTTCACTGATATATGTTTTACATAATGTAAGTATAATGCTTCTGCCAGGCCTTACCTTGCTGCCAAGCCCAAATCAAATTTAAGGACTTGACATTAACCATAGCAAAAGGATTTAAAAGTTTGGTTGTCAGTAAAAATCTTGCAGTGAGAAAAAGCTTTCTTGGGTTCATAACCCTGTCTGACTACAGCAATGGTTTTACACTGTGCTGCCCTCCTATACCAGGTGCATCCTACTCACCCCCACACCTTGATGTCCCTTACTGCACCCTGCACCATGTTGTGTCCCCCCTGTCAGTCTTATCAGCCCTGCTTCTGTCATCCTGGCATGGACCCCCCCAAAAGTCTACCTTCAACCCAGCAGCATTACAAGCAGCCTGAGACAGCAGCAACATATGGCAAAGAGAATACACCCTGCAGGGTTCTGTGCTCCTGCTCAGACACCCGGTGGCAGTGCTATGCTATCTGTGTTGGAGTTTCAATTAAGCTGTGGCTGCTTATTGTTTTTACTGATGGTTAAAAGTTTCTTATATTGACTTTACTGACAGACCTTTTTAGCTTCTTTTTTTTTTACTGGCAATCAGTACATTTACTGACAGCTGACAACCCTGGTCAGAAGGAGAAGGAACAGGGAACATCTACTCTTGAAAAACTTTTCTGAAAACCCTGGCAGATATTTGACAAATAAAGATGTAAAGATCACTTTGCTCACAAAATGTATTTCCCAAAAGAAGCAAATCCATTCACTCATTAGCATTGCCAGCATTGTGTATAACTTATGGCCACAACATATTTACGTCTCTCCACTTATGGAATGGAGAATCTGAGAATGTAAAGTACTATGCAAGTACTAAGCCTCAAGTCATTACACATTAGGTCCATGTTTATTAACATTGCATGCAACTTCTATGAAACTAACAAATAATTTAGTAGCTGGCTAGACGATGCAGACATATGATATGCATATGACATAGTTTGGCCTGATAGTTGACAGGACCCAGTGAGTCATTTACTTAACCACGTAACATAATGCCATTTCAATACAGACAAGGAAATAAATACAAGAAGCAACTTACCTGTATTATTAAGCCAAGTAAATAATTTACCATTTGATATACTGATAGAGCCAACAGCAGTTTCATTGTTTTTATGTACTCAGCAACAGGGAACATGAAGAATCAAACTACAGAGGAATAATATCTAATGTCTTTCTCTATAATATTGGTAAAACAACAAATACAAAAAATCTTAAACCATAACCATAGGATTAGAGAATGGGAACCTACTGATTATACAGGCCTGGGATCTGGAGAATTGTATCACCACCACCTGAAGTAAAATTATCTAATTTCTTTACTGTGTGATGCATCTTACTCAGTCCATAGTCAGTCCACCAAAATAGGTCTAAATGACTAAATTATTCCATGAAGGCATTACAGCCCCATAGATTTCAATAGGACTGAAGATGCTCAACAAAAGGTAGGGTCAGGCCCTGAGATAACAAGGTATGAGACCTTAGAAATACCCAGGACAAATAGAAATGAATTAAACTCCACTGCAGTTGACGGTGCTACTTTTGAAGTCAATGCAATTAGAAAAAAAATGTGTCCAGTGGTAGTGGTGGGAGTACTACACTGGAATTCAATCTACTGAAATATCTACCAACCCCCTGATGCTTTGAAAGCACCACTGGGCTACTAACTAGCACTAGTAGCACTTGGTTAAAATTGGTTCCTCTGGTGGGGCTGCTCCATATACTGAAAGGGAAGATTATGACTTAAGAAATGGCCCCTTTTCATGGTAGAATTGGAGGTGGCATTCCACGGCTAACCCATCAATGAGAGTCTGGTATGTGCAGTTTCAAGCTGATCATCTGGAACACAATGGCATTTTCAGTAGTAGTAAAGGAATCCTCCAAGTGCTCCAACTGCAACAGCTGTATTATGGGAGGAACATCCATCTGTGAAGAAAGATATTGAGTATATCTTATTTGGTTTGTCATTTGCATCTACATTTGAAAGATCAGAAGGCATATAATGAAGTGGCAAAAAAGTGTCAAGTGGTAAAATTAGACTTGGAGTCAGGATTCCTCCCCAGCTCTGTCCCCAGCTCTGATACAGGTCCAGTGTGTGATGTTGGCCAAGCTACTTGATCTCCTTTTGGCCTGCTTTACACAGCTGTAACATACGAATATACTATTTTCTCACTTCACAGGGTTACTGTGAGGCTAAACTAATGTTTAAAGTGCTTTTGATATCCACAGAGGAAAGACATATAAATACAAAGTATTATTGATAATTAGAAATCACCCACATTGCTGTAGGAATGGCTTTAGTCAATGTACTAATTATGCATTTGGTAAATGGGCAAGACTTCAGAACATTATATGACAAGTTGGTAACTAAATATTGAATTTTCTACACAAGAATGAAGCAGCAACACTTTAGGATTTCCACTTTCATCAGAAGTTAAATACCCTACACATAGAACTAAAAAATTAGTGAATATTAAGCTTCTGCTGACCTACATAGTATGGATAGTGCTGATCCTATTCCCTTGAGAATTTTAATTATATATCCTGTATCCATCAAATCCTTGCAGAGCGCCTTCTCTGATAGTCATGGGAAAGAAAAAAAGCGGGGTGTGTGTGTGGAGGGGGGGGTAGATAAGGTCCCCTGTGCCTAAGTAATCCATCAGGGTAGTGTGGACATACCAACGTCCTCTATAGCCAACAGCACGTACGGGAATGAAATAGCTACTATGACTTTGGCCAAAGGCAGGACAGATTTACACCTTAGATTAAACTGTCAGAGATGCATAAGCATTTGTAAGCAGCAGCTTAGTTCATCAAATGCTACAAAGGGAATGCAGGAAGCAGAACTTCTAAATAGAATATTAGACTACAAGGTGTAGGTAAGGTCATAGGGTTTATAAAAGCTAATTCAGGTGATGAAATCAGAATCAATAGTCATAGTTTAGATCATATTTAACACAATGTGAGTAATTTCTTGTCCATAATTTCCTGTTGAAGTTGTTTTTTCAAGTTTTGTTGTTTAAGAACAGCTACTCTGAGGTCACCAATGGAAAGATCAGGGTGATTAATGTGTTCTGCCACAGGCTTGTGTCTTTCTGGAACTGATGTCAAGTCAGTGTTCATTCATTCTTTCACATGTTGCCCCATCTGACCAATGTAGACAGCGGAGGGGCACTGTAAGCAGGCAATGGCATGCTGTATATGATCTTAATGTAAGAGCAGAGGAATGATCTTCAGATAATATAATCAGCGTGGTTTGATCCTATGGTCTGTGTTGATGAGCATGAATGTCACGTGCCTCCTGAGGCTGGGGGTGGGCATGGCAACTGCCGGCAGGTGGCGGCAGTGGTGTTGGTGGCAGGGGCATGGTGGTGGTGAGTAGGGAGCTCTTGAGCAGCTGCGGAGGTGTCCGCAGCGAGGGGGAGGTGGTGTGGCAAGCGCTGACCAGTGATTGGCAACCACCCACAGACGCTGCCAGCAGTGTCGGCAGTGGCCAGCAGACGCTGCCGGGGGTGATGGCAGCAAGGGTGGGGGGCGGCGAGGGTGAGCAGCATCTGCCCACAGGCACCACCAGCAGCATCAGCGGTGGCCAATCTCAGGGGGTGCACCGCCAATCTCAGGGGGTGCATGTGCACCCGTGTGCACCCCCTATGCGTCGTCGATGTTGATGAGTGAGCACAGCTGGCATCGGGGTCTGGAGCAAGGTCTTGTACCTTGGTGAGAACAGGAGTTAGGTAGTCTATTGCTGGAGAGATGCTGTTTGAAGTTGGGGTGCAAATCTACCTTGCCTTCTGCCTGACTTCAGACTAACATGACTAACAACCTCCCTCTGCCAAAACTTCTGGCCACCTTTGACTCCCTAGCCCAAGCGACCAAGCACATGTTTACAAATGGGTTGACTGGATGCCATGTTTTAGTATGAGTCTGGAGCAAGGCTTGAACTATGATCTCCAGAGCAATAGCAAGACACCTTAACTTCTCTATCACAACATGTAGTGAGATGATATTCAACATATTTATATATAGTGAGACGATGCAATGTAATTGATAAAATCAATTAAAGTCAATTTTTTGTACATTTAAGATAAGAGGAAAAGAACAAATTATATAATATAATGGAACTGTGGCAGGGCACCATTGGTGCCTGCCACTTTAAGGACTCAGGAGCCAGCAGGTGCTTGATTGTGGTGGCCATTTTAGATCCCTGGCCACCTATATAAACAGATCAGTTCACTACTGGCAGCCCAGGCAGCAACATCGCCTGGCTGCAAGGCTGCTTGGAACATGCTGGAGGTAAGGGCAGGAGCTGTAGGGGATGGTTTGGAGGCTTGTGGTCCTGGGGCATGACCTAAAACTGCACTCTGCTGGAAGTGGGTGGCCTGGTGGGGCTCCCAGTGGCGCAGGAGCCCCCAGGAAATGCCAAGCCAGTTACCACCCAGGTGAAAGGTGGGTCAGGGTGCCTTAATAACCCCAGCTCCCACAACTGGGTGGGTTACCCCCTTGTAGGGTCTGGAAGGTGGACCCTGGAGAGAGAGTGGGGCTGTAGACTCAGAGCCTGTCTGGAAATCCCTCAACTGGTCAATGCTGGGGCCAGGACTGGAAGGGTCAAAGGACCAGGGGCCCACCACGAGGGATGCCCAGAGCTGAGGGCCTGGGGTTCTGACTGGCCTTGGAGGCAAGGCCAGGGCCTGTGTGGCCAAAGGTCCTGGGGGACCACGCTTGAGAAGGGAAATAGTTTCAGGGAGCTAGGCATTCCCGAATGAGGGCGGGGTAGGCTGCCTGAGTGGAGGGATCCAGCTGGAGTCCTAACTGGAGGATTCTGGGGCTCAGTGTGGGGCCGGTGAGATTAACATCAGTGGATGCCATCTGCGAGGCTTGGGGTGCCGTGAGGAACGGAGCTGCAGATAGCACCCCTTGGCATCGGGGCAAGAAATAGGCAGCCTCCCACCTAATTAAGATAATTATTTAGATAACAACAAGGCATGGCAGGAGAGAAGGCGGGTGGTTGGCCCAGAACAGGTGGGTGGGGCCGTGGTAGATGGGCCCTGAGCAGGCCCCCTGTTACAGGAACAAATTTACAAATTCAGAACTAATTTAGCCAATATTCTGTCAAGATTTGTTTGGTGCAAATAGTGTTTTAAGGACACCACTTTTGTCATATGGTACTTATGCTGTGGAGTTTATCACTTATATAATGTTTTTCCCGCCTAATTCTAGGACACAATCCAATACAAAGCTCAAAGGATTCCAGGACAAACTCCTTATTCTTGGTTCTTGATACCTCCTCTCTCCGTGAACATCCCTGTGAGAAAAAGCAAGTTGCTTACATGCATAAGAAAGGTGATTACAAATACCACTGAAGCAATGTCACTGTTCCTGAATATTTTGTCCAGCGCTTGCCCAGTCCTCATCATAATGAGAGTTTTTCAGAAAGCCCAACAGCTGAATGCTTATACTAGCTTTACCTGCCAACATCTTCTCTCTTCTCTTAACTCTTCTCAGCAGCTGGTTTTGGTCTGTACCTCTGGAATGTGCAAAATCATTACCTAAGGAAAGGAAAGGTTTTTTTTGCATGA
>NW_005841839.1:3274435-3288604 GCF_000455745.1 Alligator sinensis | reverse complement strand
GTGTATGTTCTCCTTGGTTTATGTGCTCTCACACAGTTTTTAAGGCTTTTACACCCACCTGTCCCTTTTATTTGGCGTACCTTCAGAATGCAAGCCTTGGAGTAAATGCAGAAGTACCCATTTTAAAAACCTGCTAAGGTCACACACAAAATGTAAAATAGTTTAGATTAGGGGCCTCAAGTATTTTATTGTCCTTCACATTCAGATAAAATAGGGGTTAAAGGTTTAATAAATGTTTTAATTACTCTAGGTTTTAGAAACAGTATAGACACTGATATCCTGTGATATTATCTATTCCTGGGATCTGACCACAGCCACTTAGAATGAATGAGTCCTTCCACTGGCTTCTGAAGTCCCTGTTCTTTTTAGTAATATCACAGATGGTAGCTAATTAAATCATTTTAATGTTATAAACAGGAGAGAGTGACTTCAGGTGAGAGTTATGGATCAGGAACATGCTAATATTTAAGAAATTTACAGAAGCCAGCAAATTTACAGAAATGCACAGCACATCTCAAACCTACACAAAGCTTGGTTAGGGTTGGGAGCAAAGCTAGGATTCAGGCTTTGGATTTGCACTGCATTCCTCTCATAGTTGGACTGAACCTTGCTGGGCAAGTTTGCAGATGACACCAAGTTATGGGGAAGCATGGTCATGCCAGAAGATAGGTTGCAGATACAGGCAGACCTGGACAGGCTGGAGAGTTGGGCGGACTGGAACCAGATGAAGTTCAACACTCAGAAGTTTAAGGTGCTCCATCTGGGGGCAAACAATCCCCAACATACCTACAGGCTTGGTGGCGACAATTTGACTTGCACCACAGCTGAAAGGGACCTAGGGATAGTGATCGACCATCGTATGAACATGAGCCGGCAGTATGATGCTGTGGCCAGCAGGGCAAACAACACACTAGCATGCATTAACTGATGCATCTCATACAATACTAAGGAAGTGATACTCCCGCTGAACTCTGGACTGGTGAGACCGCAGCTGGAGTACTGCGTCCAGTTCTGGGTGCCACACTTCAACAAGGATGTGGAAAAGCTTGAGAGGGTCCAGAGAAGAGCCACCAGGATGATCAGGGATTTGCAAGACAAGCCATACGAGGAAAGGCTGCGGGACTTGGATCTCTTCAGCCTACAGAAAAGAAGGCCAAAAGGGGGCTTGGCAGTAGCTTACTGCTACATCAGGGGAGTACATCAAGAACTGTGAACAGCTGTTCACTAGGGCACCCCTGGGGAAGACGAAGAGCAATGCATACAAACTCCTGGAAGGCCGCTTCAAGCTCAGTTTCAGGAAAAACTCCTTCATGTGTGTCCAGATTGTGGAAGAAACTCCTTCCAGTGGTGGTGTAGTCACCTACCCTGGAAATCTTCAAAAGGAGACTGGACAGTCACCTTGCTGGGGTCACTTGACCCCAGTTGTCTTTCCTGCCTAGCGCAGGGGGACTGGACCCGATGATCTACAAGCCCCTTCCAGCCCATAACAATCTATGAATCTTCTGATTTCAACTGATTAAAGTTCACTCACTGGGCTTCCCAAAGCACCCCTCTTCAGGTCTCTGCCACGAAAGAATGGCCTCCAGCCAGTGGGGTTTGTAGAAGTCAGAGAATCCAGACATACCACAGAACATAACTGTAGGGAGAAAAATAGAATGTAAACCCACATTTTTTATCACTGGTCATCCTACAGAAGAAAATACACTTAAACCCTAATCTAATGGGATCTACAACCCTGCCATGCAATCCTATTAGAAAAATGTTAGTTTGACAACTTTTAATTTTCTCTTCTTTCTGGAGAACACAACAAATCAAACAAAAAGAGTTTGGGGAGAAATCTATTAGATTAATCAATGCAACCTTGGCTAATGGAAAATGGTTTCCTAACATTTATTTGGATTAACTCTAAAAGTACCAAACTGTATGTCTACCACACTAAAAGCAAAAACTTGTTCTCCAAACTTTCGTTCTTACATTCCTAAACATAGATTTGTGAAACCATAGATAAACATATACATAAAACTGGCTTAATTTCCAGGTGTGCAAAACAGCCACCATAGTCAGTGGGAGTTACAGGTCCTGAGTTCAATTGACAATCAGGCATCTTATTTAATACTGTACTATAGATTTATGTCTTAATCCCAGATTTTGAAATGCTGGACTTAATTGTATTTCAAATAAGCTCAAGCAGTGCTATCCCCCTGTTAAAATTGAGAAAAAGGTGCAAAATGTAAGGTACCAAGTAATAACTGCCAGAAGATGGAAATGAAGTATGATTCACCTCCTTAACATAACATACTTTCTGTAACTTCTAATGATACATTTGTTCCAGGGGTAAATAACTCGCTTTTATTATTGTAAATTAACATCTGCTTTGTTATTGCTTCATTCATTGGGAATAGGTTACATACTATTTTCCATGAAAAGGTCTTGAGAGAAATATTTGAATCCATTGCTTTCGATCTCCATGTTTATTTTCATCATGCTAGCACAGAAAATATTCTTGTAATATTGGGCTCTCAGGAACAGATGATTGGAGCATCCTTTCTAGGTACAGAAGAAAACCAGGTTTCTGTGTCGCATTTTAACAGCTTGATTGATTTTTTCCCCCTTACTTACATCAGAGGAGGGATAATGAGATCTGAGAGTTGAGATCTGCAGCTTCAAATCTGAATCCAGACCTAAATGATCTGCAATAATTTAATCTGACACTAAGATTCAGCAGGGAACCATTCATACGGACTGGGGTCTTCCAATATAATTAATTTGAGCTTCTTAATTCATCCAAAGGGAATGGGGAGGGAACTGTTTTCTGTATCTTAGAATGGTATATAGTGTATTTATTTGAAGCAGAGACTGATCATTAATCCACTGGCAGAATAACGGCACATAAAATAACATCTTCAGCCAGCTTGTTCGCACTCCTATAACCCATAGTTGTACCAACATGGGTATAAATAACCTAGTGCCTAAATTTTATTATTTAGCTATAAGTACCCAGCAATCACATATAAATCTTAAGTGAATGATAGTAGTAATGGCTGTTAGATTAGCCCCAGTCATCAGAATGACTGCTGTGTGCGTTTCTGCCATCAAACATCCAAGTGCCCAACCAAGATACCTGGGTTAGAAATAAAGGAATGGAACTACCCACTAATGCAGGCAACAGCAGAAAACCATGCCCATTAAATGTACAGGCTGCTGTTTTTGGTACCTTATCCTACCTCATAGTTTCATAGTTAGTAGGGTCGGAAGGGACCTGAGTAGATCATCAAGTCCGACCCCCTGCCCTGGCAGGAAAGAGTATTGGGGTCAAATGACCCCAGACAGGTGTTCATCCAGCCTCCTTTTAAAGACCCCCAGGGTAGGAGCCAGCACAACTTATCTTGGAAGCTGGTTCCAGATCCTAGCCGCCCTGACAGTGAAGTAGCGCCTCCTGATACCTAGCCTAAATCTACCCTCTGCCAGCTTGTGACCATTATTTCTTGTCACTCCTGGTAGTGCTCGAGGGAACAGGGACTCCTCCAGTGCCTGCTGGTCCCCTCTGACTAGTTTTTGAACAGCCACTAGATCCCCCCTCAGCCTTCTCTTGTGGAGGCTGAACAGGTTCAGGTCCCTTAGCCTCTCCTCGTAGGGCCTGCCCTGCTGCCCCCTGATCATGCTGGTGGCCCTCCTCTGAACCCTCTCCACGTTGTTCACATCCCTCCTGAAGTGCGGCGCCCAGAACTGGATGCAGTACTCCAACTGCAGCCTGACCAGTGTCACACAGAGGGGGAGGATCACCTCCTTGGACCTGCCTGAGATGCATCTGTGGATGCACGACAAGGTGCGGTTGGCCTTCCTGACCGCCCCTGTAACCTGTCTAGGTCCAATTGCAGCCTATTCCTCCCTTCTAGCACGCCCACTTCTCCCCACATTTTAGTGTCATCTGCAAATTTGAACAGGGTGCTTTTTACCCCCTCGTCCAAGTTGCTGATGAAAATGTTGTACAGTGCAGGCCCGAGGACCGAGCCCTGCAGAACCCCACTGCCCACATCCCTCCAGGTCAAATAAGACCTGTGCATCACTGCTTTCTGGGTATGGCCCTTCAGCTAGTTAGCGACCCATCTGACTGTGTAGGTGTCGACACCACAGTCTCCTAGTTTTTTAATGAGAATGGGGTGAGAGACAGTGTCGAAGGCCTTCCTAAAGCCCAGAAAGACTATATCCACCGTGACACCTGCATTCAGGGATTTTGTGACCTGGTCATAGAAGGCCACCAGGTTGGTCTGACAGGACCTGCCTCTAATGAACCCATGTTGGTTGCCCCTAAGCATAACCTCCCCTGCTGGTTCCTCGTGGACCTGCGCCAGGATAATTTTATGAAAAATCTTCTTTAGGACCGAGGTAAGACTAATGGGCCTGTAGTTTCCTGGGTCCTCCTTCCTCCCTTTTTTGAAAATGGGAACCACATTGGCCCTTTTCCAGTCCTCTGGCACATCACCAGAGCACCATGAGTGCTCGTAAAGCCATGCCAGGGGTCCCGCAATGACCTCTGCCAATTCCCTCAGCACTCTGGGGTGGAGATCGTCAGGACCAGCTGATTTAAATATGTCCAGTCCCTCCAGAAGTTCCCTGACTAAGTCCTTGCTGACCCTAGGCCTGGGTGCACCTCCCACAGGGCCTACGGGGGTCCCAGTATGGGGGAAGACAAGGTCCCTACTCAGAAAAATGGAGGCAAAGAAATTGTTAAATAGGTTAGCTTTGCTGTCTGGTGTGATGACCAGATTTCCTAGCGTGTCTTGCAGAGGCCCCACATTACCTGGTACCTTCTTTTTACCCGCTAGGTATTTTAAAAAGGACTTCTTGTTGTCCTTGATCTGGGTAGCTAGTCCCAGTTCCATCTCCGCCTTGGCCTTGCTGACCGCCCCCCTGCAGCCCCGAGCAACAGAGGTATAGTCCTCCCTGGTGATGGCCCCTCCCTTCCATTGGGTGTACGCCTCCTTTTTAGCTTGGAGACGTTTCCGGATGCTTTTGGTGAGCCATGGGGGCCTTTGCACCCTCTTGCCCCCTTTGATCCATGTAGGGATTACCTACCTACTCTACCTACTCTTTGAGGTCTAAGTATTTGTGTGTAGAGGGACAGCACTAGAGACCCCACTATGATTTGATTTATGTTTAATGTTGAACACCCTCCATGTTTCTCCACACACACACACACACACACACACACACACACACACACTCCTTCCTTTTCAAAATGTACAGCAAGTCATATGATCCTTTGTCAGATTCCCAATTTGTGGGTCATTTAAACTTCCCTTGCTGGACAGTCTGCCTAGTTATGGTGTACAGGAAAATCTATTCACTCCTCTGCTGTAAAAGGCTTTTTTTTCTTGCTCATGGAAGATTTTTTTTTCACCACTTCTTTTCTTTCCACTTTTTCCCTTGGCTTCTCTTTTTCTTTTTCTCTCTCCTTTTTTTTCTGACCCTGTCCTCATTGCTATCTTTCCCAACTTTTTTAGTGGGGAAATTGTCAGGAAAACCAAACTTTCTAAATCCATGGCCTATTTCTGCACATACTTTACAAACATGAACTTACGTACACGGGGTGGAATTATACCTTTTTTTTCTATGCTCCACTGAAGTGTTGAAGCCTTCCATTTTAGTTACATTGGCATGAAAAAATATCGGTGGCCTTCACTCCAGGACAAAATGAATATATTGCTGTATGTCTTTCTGTGTGGGATCTTTTTCCTTTTCCTTTATCCTTAGCTTCCTTACTATAGTTGCAGATAGTGAACTCTGTTTGGTCCTGAAGTCCAAACTATTAATTTAATTTGACATCTTAGAATATCAAGAGACACTGTCAATTACCTGTGTATGACACTGTCTCCAGAGGGGGTTTCTCCTCACATATTTTCTACCTCACATACCTGATCTAATTTGTACCACATAGATGTCTTTGTACATCCATAGCTTTCCTGCTTCCCTCCCTCTCTTTATATATCTCATTGAAGACATTGCTCTCTCCCTGTCAACATCTGCCTCCTAACCTCTTCTTTCCATTTCTATTACAATTCTAAGTTACAGGATACCAAAACTGCATTCGGTGAACACCCAGAAAATCCACCAATCACATCCTCTTGAATCCGTGTATAATCTGTCTGTGGCTGATAATTCTAAGGTGACAAATCTGGCACTTACCATATCTGCAAACATGAAGTAGAAAAGCTGATGTGACAGGGAGTAATCTGAGCAGCCAAATTTTGTCATGATGTTCCTGCAGGCATTGGTTACAATGCAGGGCTTGCCGTTATCTTTCCTGTGCAAATAGAACAACACTAATGAACAGTGCAAGCCTCTGAAAATAAAAAGCCCAATAACTAAATGTAAAAACATATTTCTCTCCTGCAGAAGAGTGTAGCTCATCTTTTTCATTTCTGAATGCAGACAGAGGTGGGAGAAGGGACAAAGAACAATGGTAAAAGTGTATCCACTTTTAGGGATGAAGAGCAGTGGTAAAAGTGTTAATGGGAATAAAACATACCAAGTTCCTAGCAAATATGTAAAGCATGAATCACTTATTTCCTCATTAAAACAATCAGGGTCACCAAATTCAGGATAGGCAAGTGTTGAGTCTGTCTGGTTCCAAGAATGAGGAAGTATCCAAAAGTCTGGTCCTAAAATTGGCTCAAATTCTGAAAGCAAATGAAAACAGGAAATCCATAAATAATGAAGTGGCAGAGGAGTGATGCTCACATCGTAAACTCACAAGTCTTCTAACCATTGCATGGTTGGATCTGTCTTTCATTAACAAAGACAGAATGTACTACAGAGACTGCTCCAGCATGCGCGCACACTGCCCCATAGGTATGTCAGATTCAAATTAGTCTGTTACCATGAATGGTGCGTTGTCTTTATGCCCAAAGCAAAGGGGCCAGGCCCAGTATTTAAAACTGCCCCCTAAAATGATAGGAAAGGATTCTGGAAGGATGTGGAAAGTTTTTAGGTGTGAGAATGAAACAAAACAATTATTAAAAGAAATCACTTTTGTTTGCAACAAATATCTTCAAGTGTATCATTCCTACTCAGAGACTATGGCCCTGGCAATTTGAAGAGGGCATAAACATGGAAGGCATGAAGCATACATTAGATTTCTGCAACCATCTAAAAATCACAGATTTTAGCACTTTCTGCCCACAGTGTACTATACACATGAATAGAATGTCATCCTCTGCATAAGTGGCATTTTGGGGACTTAGATGACCAACTATAATCATCTAGATAGCCAGAAAAGAATAGAACACCGCCCTAAGTGAATTGGGCTGGCCAACAGTTAGTGGCTGAACGAGGAATAGCACCCAGGGGTGCATCCCCATGCATGGGAACATGCATTTCCCCCAGAACAAATAGCAGCGGCACATTTTTGTGCTGCTGCTACTTGTCTCCGTGCATGTGCCTGCATGTGCACTTTGGCATGCGACAAATTATCCAGGGTGGGGTAGAGGAAGCTGGGGCCAGCACCTGGGCTGGCCCCAGCAACCTAACCTGGGGTCCTAGCGATCTCCCAGGACTGCAGTGGCAGTGATCCGGGCACGCAGAGCCTGTCCTGTAGCTGGAGTATGGCTCTGGCTGACCAGGCTCCAATTTCTGGTGGTGCATGCTGCAGACACGTTTTTTTCCCATTTTTTTTAGATACCGGGATTTCTGTGCACTGGAATTCATGCGCACCACATGTTTCACGGTGCCTCAAAAGGCTTTAAAATTGCTCCCTAAAATGATAGGAAAGGATTCTGGAAGGATGTGCAAACTTTTTAGGTGTGAGAGTGAAACAAAACAATTATAGAAAGGCTTTGAGGCAGAGGAAACCACAAATTCCCACTCATGTGGACGCAGCACAGGAATTCAAACTGTCAGTCCCAATCTCTAACTGCTAAATAGCCCTCGCTTCTTAAAAACCTACAGTATACTTCATGCATTATGCATAAGAGATGCCCCTCTGCCTATAATGAGTAAACTTGTTTCTTTTCAGTAACTATAGTACTTCAAAACATTTCAACACAAACAGTTCCAGCCTAAATAATAAATGTCCTTCTCCACCACTGTTGGTATAATTTATTTTTACCTTTGAAGTATTCCAGGTCATTCTGCTCAAGAGAATGCATCGCTTTTTCAATTAAAGAAGACAGCTTCCTCACCAGGCTTTCTGCTCGTGCCTGCTGAGAGAGTAATTCATGTTCTGAGGCCCGTTCCTCCAGGGCTCCTTTCAAATGAGCTGAAGGAGGAAAGACAACAAGGTTTTGTATGTGATTATAATCCTCTCTCTCTTTTTTCTCTTTACATTTAAAAAAAGTGGGGAGTTTTGTTACTTGGTCTAGTAACTGCCATGGAAAAAACAGTTTATTGGGTAAAGGCTTGACCAGAAGCAAAATGACTACAGCTTATCAAGGACACTTCATATGCTTTGGAATGTACAGTGATAACTGAACTATAACAATTTATCTCTTTGGTCAGTGAGTACCTTCCCATAAAGCCTGGTCCTACTAGTGTGGCACCATTCACTTGTGGTGAATAGTCAAGAGGACCCATAACCAGGGGAAGAAAGAAGGAAATAAAAGCTATGTAGCCTGCTTGTTGTAACCTCTTGCAAGGCACATACATCCTATAATGAAAAGCATGATATTGATGTAGTACACATCACATGGTGGCATTGTCTTCTATGTTTTTTTTTCCTTTGTGTATAAGCAATTGTTCACTTCTGGGATGAAAGGCTGGGTTGATCTTGTTAATGTAATAGTCCATGCTGACACAATGGTGTTTGAAGAGGGAGTTGTGAGAGAGTGCAGGAGAAGTTGTGACAGTCTGGCTGGCAGTGACTTAGCCCAGGGGCTTTGAAGGGGCAAAAGATGATTGGAGGACTTGGGATTCCCTTTCCTCGCCAATCAGGCCCCAGGGACTTACCCTCCGTGTCCCCTGATTGGCCTCTGGGGTCACCTGGATGGGGATAAAAGAGGCAGCGCAACTGACTCAGGGGAGACTAGCGAGGGACCAAAAGGAAGGAGATTCAAAATGCTGGCAAGAGCTGGGTTAGCGGGGTGGGAGCAGTTGCCCCAGAAGAGCCTGAAGGAGAGGGACCTGTAGGCAGCAGTTGGACCCTCAGCAGCACGGCGTGCGGCGGGCAGGAGAGGCTCCTGCTGGGCTCCAGGATTGCCTACGAGAGGCTGTGGCCAGCAGGAGAGGCTCCCTGGCTCTAGCAAGGATCTGAGCAGTGACCTGAGAGGTTCCCAGCTCTGCTTCCAGCTCCTCCAGCAAGAGGCCAGGCAGTTCAATGTGAGGCCGGGGCTCCAGGAAGGTCAAGACCCCTAGTAGCTTAGCAGAATTCCAGCACTGGTGGCTGCGTGATAGAGTTTCTGCCCACCCTATGGGAAATCTGAGTTCAAGTTCTAGCTGGGGTGACTTAGGATGTGTGAAGTGACAGATATGAGTTCTTATTGTAGTGGAAAGGGGCCATTGTGCTCTCTCCCCCTCCAAGTACCTATATTCCTTGTCATTTGACATTTTGTATTTCGTGCCTTTTTATATTTCACCAACCAGTATTGTTTGTTCTGCAGTTTGTGTTTTACACTTTGGTTAACTCTGTCTTTTGTCAACTGGATGAATATGTCTATGAGTGTGTCTAACCTTTGTTGAATCCTGTCCCCTCGGGGCATTGTAGTGTCCCCTATACCCCCTGGTTTATACTGGTTATGTTCCCAGTATTGTTCTCTCATTAAAAGGTATATGGTTAAGTCCCCATTGTTGATCTGGCTCTGCTCTATAGGGGGAGGAGAGTTCCTACACCTCCCACAGCGCTTGTGCACCTGCTTTGATCCCTTCAATTGGAGAGGGGGTACCTCTTGGAGTACTGCCCAGGTTACAGAGTTCTCTCTCTGGAGTGGGCTTAGTAGAGTCAACTCATATTCTATGGAACCAGGTAGTAATGTTGAGCTGACATTCCTGGAAAAAGAGAAAATGAACCAGCTGTCTGACTGTCTCTGTTCCATGCCTTGTATGAAAACCAAACAAGCTATTTTGAATATACCAGCATGTACCCTCCTGATTTTTTCTTTACCGAAGGGTGGACCAGAAACCCCTCCGCCAAGTATCTGCTACTGCAAGGCAGGGATACTATTGTAAGAACAGGAAACTACTGTTTGAAGATGGACAAGTGTATAAATGCTTATACTGAGAGTGATGACAGTTAATATTCTGTAATACATCCAAGGTTTTGTTGTCTCACTACAAGACTTTGCTGACCTACATTATGGATCAATCAACACAGACCCAAAATTACTTCTTTAGTGGGAGAAGTGTCAAAGTTCAGAAAAGGTACTGTAACATCAAGGCATCTGAAGGAATGAGGTGAGAGTAAGTTGGTTAGATCTATGTTAAAAGGACCCAGATCTTTTATGTCCCCACACCAGCACCACCCACCTAAAAAACACTTTACACTTTATCTCAGTCTTAAACTCAGCTGCAACCCAAGTAATTGTAGTACTGTGTTCCTGGGCAGTGTCAAATGTAGAGAGTTTCTGAACAAACAACAGTCTGGGGGCAGGGGGTGGGGGGGAATCTATACTTCTTGTGGCTTGTGAAAAGTATTATTTAACTGCAGGAAGTGTTAATGCTAATGTTGGGAAGTTAGCATTACCAATTTTCTTATTTCTTTTTTTATTTGTGAAGCCTCTAATGAGTCTCAAATAAGACAAGAAAAAAAAAACTTCCTCTTTTAAAATCTCAGTACTTTTAAATCAGTTCTCATGATTTGGGGACCTGGAAAAGCTGGAAAGATAAGATGCCAACTAGCCTGAAATAAGAGGTGGCCACACCTTTGCTTAAGAAGCCACTGTGGGACAGAAGTGCCTTTGCCAATCATGGCACCATTTGCAGGCTTTCCTTTTGCAGCAGGGAGATTACCAAGGGGCATATGATTGGCCAGACTTATATGCTTCTGCCTGTACAGATCCTTATCAATCTAGTTTTGGGTCAACGTATGGTGTGGAACCTGTTGTACAGGTGAAAGATGTCAAATGTTAATAGTTGCTTCTTTTGATTAAGGGTGGATTTTGCCATTAGTAAGACACCACATGGACAAAAAGGAGGTGTTTCAGGAAAATGTTGCATTGCTCCCAGGCTCTCCCTGATGCATAGAGGCATTGACGACGCGTAGGGGGTGCATGCGGGTGCACGTGCATCCCCTGCATGTGGCGGTGCACCCCTGCGAAAAGGTGCTGCTGACACTGTCAGTGGTGCCTGCAGGCAGTTAACACTTGCCACCCACCTCCCACTCGCTGCCAACACTGCCGGTGGATTCTGCGGGCGGTCCGCGAGTGCCACTGGCCACTGCTGATGCTGCCGGTGGCGTCTGCAGGTGGTTGTCCTCCCCCCACCGACAGTGCTGTGGCCACCTGCAGGATCTCCCTGCTTGTTGCCACCATGCTCCCACTGCTGACAGCACTGCCACCACCTGCGGGAGCTCGCCATACCCCCAGCCTTCGGGGACATGCAACATTTATGCATAAAGGGCTGATCAACATGCTGCCAAATGTTGAATAACTGACATTGTATATTATTGTTTCATAGATGTTAGTGCTAGAAGGGACCTTGAAAGATCATCAAGTCCAGCCTCCTGCCCCAGGGGCATGAAGTCAGCTGAGGTCAAAGGATCCCAGCAAGGTAAGCATCCAAACATTTCTTAAAAGAGTCCAGATTAGGTGCCTGCACCCCCTCTGGAGGGAGTCTATTCCAGGCCTTGGGGGCTTGGACAGTAAAGAAGTTTTTCTTTATGTCCAGCCTAAAACAGTCTTGGAGGAGTTTGTGACCCGGGGTTCTTGTCATCCCTTGGGGTGCTCTGGTGAACAGACATTCCCCCACATCCTGATGCACACCCCTGATGTACCTATAGGCAGCGACCAGGTCACCCTGAGCCTGAGCTTTTCCAGGCTTAAGAGTCCCATGGCTCTCAACCTCTCTTCATAAGGTCTATTATCTTGCCCTCTGATCATGCGCATGGCTCTCCTCTGGACTCTCTCAAGCTTATCTACATTCTTCTTGAATTGTGGAGCCCAGAATTGGATGCAGTACTCCAGCTGTGGCCTCACCAAGGCCGAGTTCAGCGAGAGGATGACATACTGAGACTGACTTGAGAATCATTTATGGATGCAAGCCAGAATTTTGTTCGCTTTACCAGCTGTGACATCGCATTGGTGGCTCATGTTCATCTTGTGGTCAATCATGACCCCCAAGTCTCTTTTGGCCATGGTGCTAGTGAGTGTAGCACTCCTGAGCCTAAAAGCGTGCTGCAGGTTTTTTCCCCGCTGAGGTGGAGTACTTTCCATTTTTCGGTATTGAACATCATCAGGTTTATATCCACCCACTTTCTAAGCCTATCCAAGTCAGTCTGAATCACCAGCCTATCCCTGGGTGTGGATATTGTACCCCAAAGTTTAGTGTCATCAGTGAACTTGGCCAGTCCACTTCTGATACCAGTGTCCACTTTGTTGATAAAGACGTTAAAGAGAATCGGTACAAGGACAGATCCTTGGGGGATGTGGCAAGGTGGGGCTCCCTGCCTAGCCACTGTGCTAGGTTCCCCACTAGCCTTTGGGCACGCCACCCACCTGACTCGCCTGCCATGCCTTGTTCTTAATTAATTAAGATGTTAACGCGGGAGGCTGCCCATTCTTGCCCCGATGCCAGGGGGCGCTATCTGTGGCTCCGTACCTCCCCTATGCCGCAGCCCTTGCCTCGCAGATGGCATCCAGATGTTACAGTGCTCCCGGCCTACAGCTGGACCAAGCTTAGGCTCACCATCAGGCCTTAGTCACACACACATTCATACCACCCTCCTCTCACAGGGTCTCTTTCATGCATTGATAACTTATTCTGCCTTGCTCCCTCTTGCAGTGGGCCCCTTAGGCCATAGGCTTAGCTAGTCCATTCCTTGGGTGGCAGACATACCATCTTTGGGGCCTCTCCTGCGCCCCTCACCAGGGTAGCGGCCAGCCAATTACCCGACTGGGTCTAAGCTTGCTCTGGCCCCTTCTGGGGGCAACTGTGTGTGTATATAAACGTACTGGGACCTCAGCCCTCTGGTTCTTCTCCCCCTTCACTAGGGCTTCTAATCTCCACACCCTCACCGGGACTCCACACCGCCCCCTTCACTCAGGGCTACTCATCTCTGACCCCCTCACTCAGGGCTCCACACTGCCCCCTTCACTTGGGCTCCAGATCTTCGCCCCCTCACTGGGGTCCTTATTTCCACCCCCCTCCCTGGGAGGCTCTGTACCGCCCCCTCACTCAGGGCTCCGCACTGCCCCCTCTCTCGGGGCCACGGGACTTCCTTCCCTGGTGGGCTCAGGTGGCCGCAGCCGTGCCTGGCCCCCACTCTCTCTCCTCGGGGTCTTGCACCCCACAGGGCTCAGGTGACTGCAGCCGTGCCTGGCCCCCACTACCTCAGGCTCAGGGGTGATCTGGTGGCCACCTATAAGTTTATCAGGGGTGCTCATCAGGATCTGGGGGAACATCTGTTCACCAGAGCACCCCAAGGGATGACAAAATTGAATGGTCACAAACTCTGCTGCGACCGATTCAGGCTGGACATAAGGAAGAACTTCTTTACTGTCCAAGCCCCCAAGGTTTGGAATAGACTGCTGCCGGAGGCAGTTCAAGCACCGACTTTGAACGCCTTCAATACACATTTAGATGTTTATCTTGCTGGGATCCTATGATCCCTGCTAACTTTCTGCCCCTGGGGCAGGGGGCTGGACTTGATGATCCTCCCCGGTCCCTTCCAGCCCAAATGTCTATGAAACCTCCGGTGTTACGCAAACCCACCCAAAGTTGAGGGCTAGGGTTAAGGTGACCTTTCTCACCTTTCACTGGGGTGATCACTGGCCTGGCATTTCCTGGGGGCTCCCACGCCACTGAGAGCCCCACCAGGTCACCCACTCCTGGCAGGATGCACTTTTAGGTCATGCCCAGGACCAGGAGCCTTCTAGCCATCCCCTGCAGCTCCTCCCTTACCTCCAGGAGGATACATGAAGCCTTACAGCCAGGCAATGTTGCTATCTTCTCTGCCAGAGGGGAACTGATCTGGTTATAAAGGCAGCCAGGGATCTAAAATGGCTGCCACAATCAGGCACCTGT
>NW_005841839.1:3273213-3274425 GCF_000455745.1 Alligator sinensis | reverse complement strand
CAGGCACCTACAGTGCCCTGCCACACACCTCCCCCCTTAAAATGGTACCTGGGGGAGGTTTCCCCTGCTGCTCCTCCAAAGCAGACTCCCCTTAGAGCCTGTGAGAGCCCTCAAGTGGCGAGCACGCCCAAAGGTGCTCCGCCACACACCTCCCCCCTTAGAATGAGATCTGAGGGGTTTTGCTTGGCTGCCTTCCCTGCTGGGCTCTGCCCCAGCCTACTGTGGCCCTTGCCATGTGGCGAGCACCCCAAAGGTGCTCTGCCACAGGGGACACCACTGGTCATGGAGCATCATAATGATTCACTTCCACCAGCTACTACTCTCTGGGTCCGATCCTGGAGCAAATTCCCGAGTCATAGGACTGTGATGTAGCCGAGTTGGCCAATTTTTCCATGAGAAGATCACGGGACACCAGATCAAAGGCTTTTTTAAAGTCCAGATATATGACATCAATCTCTTCTCCCTGGCAATATGTCACCTGATCATAGAAGGAGATGAGATTGGTCAGGCAAGACCTACCCACAACAAACCCATGCTGGCTGTCCCTCAGGATGTTGCCATCAGCCAGCTTGTCAAGAATGGTCTCTTTGATAATTTTTTCCAGCATCTTACTGGGGATTGAGGTCAAGCTGATTGGCCTGTAGTGCCCCGTATCTAGTTTCCTCCCCTTCTTAAAGATGGGCACCACATTGCCCTTCCTCCAATCTTCAGGTACTTTGGCTGAGCACCACGAATTTTCGAATATTTTTGCCAATGGTTGGGCTATGACACCTGCCACTTCTTTAAGTACTCTGGGGTATAATCTATCAGGACCAGTTGACTTGAAGGTGTCCAGTCTTTCAAGGTGTTCCTTTCCAAGGTCTACACCAATGCTGGGTATACATTTACCCTCAACCTGGCCGTCCTGCATCATGCTAGGCAGAGCGGTCCCTTTGGGCTGATGAAGAACTGATGAGAAGTACCCATTAAGCAGGTTGGCTTTTTTCTGGGTGTCAGTTATCAGTTGTCCCATTTGGTTTAGCAGGGGTCCAATGTTACCCTTGCTTTTCTTCTGACTCCCCACATATCTGAAAAAGGACTTTTTATTGTCCTTGATATGTGTAGCCAGATGGAGTTCGGTTGCAGCCTTGGCTTTCCTGGTTTGTTCCCTACAGGTATGGACCAGTGCAGAATAAAGATTTGTGGTGATTCCTATCTTCCCTCCTTTATAAA
>NW_005841839.1:3262012-3273182 GCF_000455745.1 Alligator sinensis | reverse complement strand
TGAACCAAGGGGGTTGCTGTGCCCTTTTGCTACCCTTCCTCCGAGATGGGATGGACATCCCTTGTGCTGTCAGGATCACTCCCTTAAGGAGCAACCACTCCTCTTAGATTCCTCTCCCTGACAAGTCATGGCCCTTTAGGGCCTCAACAACAAGCTTCCTGAGCGTATCAAAGTCAGCTTTCCTAAAGTCCAGGACTTCTGCATTGCTGACTGACTTGCCAGCTTTGCAATGGATAGTAAAAGTGATCAGCTCATGGTCTCTGTCTCCCAGCTTTCCTTCGATTCTTAGGTCACTGACTAGATTGTCCCCTTTAGCCAGTACCAGGTCCAGCAACGCTTTACCTCTTGTTGGGCCATAGACTTCTTGAGTCAGGCAGAGCTCGTCCATGCATGTGAGGAAGCTTTGTGACCATTCAGATTTGGCTGAGTGCTTAGTTGAAGTCTCCCATGACAACCATGCACCGAGAGCATGCAGCCTTAGCCAGTTCCTTGGCGAGTTCTGGTCTAGCTCTTGTTCCTGGTTAGGAGGTCTGTAGTAGACTCCTACCATTGTGTCCCCTATGAGATTCATTCCAAGCCTATGCATTTAGTAAAAGACTATACATAAAGGGCTCGAAATCTTAGCATCACCTCTTCATCCTGTTAGTCAGTGACCCATATACAGCAAAAGCTTTGTTATCTGGCACCCATGGAGAATGGGGGATGCTGGATAACCAAATATGCTGGTTACCTGAGAGGCCCAAACAGGCATCTTTGGCTGTTCAGGCCGCTGCCCCTCCTGCCACGTCCAGTGCGCCACCACTCCTCCCGCCGTGTCAGTGTGCTGGGGGACAGGGAGGTGGGCCCCGCGCAGGCTGCTATGCTCCAGGCCATGGGGGCTCAGCAGCACAGGCAGCTTTGCCCTGGGCCGTGGGGGCTCAGCAAAACCAGAAGTGCCACGGTGGGCAGTTCCCGTTTTGCTTTTACCTTACAAACCGACATGCTGATTAATAGAGCATGCTGGTTTGTAAGGTGCCAAATAATGCGGCTTTTACTGTATAAATATCCTGCAGGGTTAAATGTGTCCTCTGATGACAGTAAAATGACATTTTTGATTAGGGTGCAGTTCCCAGAGCTTTCTTAAAAAAATTTAAACCATGTTTACTTTCTCATCTATGATTTAATGCTTCCTTATGACTTTATTTATTTTGGCTCCAGCACATGTTTCCTGTCTTCGTGCCCCTCCCTGGTGACTGCTTGGAATAAACTCTCCCTCCTAGGTATATTGTGTTTCCTCCAGGGTTTGAATTACACTTTGACTCTTGGGGGGATCTGTGAAAATATTTGGGCTGCCCATCATTGTGCCCTAATAAAATTCCCTAGAATTCTGACCCCCTGAGGTTATGATTTTCAAATCTTGCAGAGGGGCTCTCGTCTCTTATGGGGGGGCTCAGCCTCTCCCTCCCGAGCTCCCCCATAATTTGAACCCTGGTCTCCTCCTCATATATCCTTTCTTCTCTTTATTCACTTGGTTTCCTTTTTGTCCTTCACCTGGGTTCTGTGGTCCCCTCTTCTTCATTTTTATTTCTCATTCCTCCTAGATTCTTACCTCTCCTCCCACCTTCCATGTTGCTTCCCCAGTTATCTATCTCTTTCAAGTCTTCCTCTGCCCTGCATTTTTGCTCCCCTATGCTCTCCCTTACTTCTCCAATCAGTTCAGCCAGTGCATGGCTTTCAAAGCAAAGCTTATTGCTGTCCTTGAATCTCATTTTGCAGTTGTTTAGCTCTTATGTGCATGATCTTTGGTATTGTCTGCAATGCATTAAATTCCAAAAAAGTATAGTTTCCACTTCGGAGCCTCCAAAAAAACTGGGTTCTACTGATGAAATCAGTAGAAAAGCATTAGCCTGGAATCTATCCACAGTTCAGACATGGATCTTTTATCTAGTACCTGTTAATGCAAAATGTATAAAAACTCTTGGTAGCTGGGACTAGAACCCCAGTCTCCCACCTCATAGCCCAGTACTATAGCCACTTGGCTCTAAAATAATACTCCTGCTGGGCTTTGCTCTCTAGTACCATGAATCTTGAATTCTTTGATACATGGTAGCATAACCTCCCTAAACATTTTTGTTGAGCTCATTAGAGGGGAGTGTGAAGTTTGGATTTTCCTGGTGATCCCTTTGCAAACCTTTTCAAAGTCACTTGCTCCTAGTTTTTGGTTTGGAACCACGTCTAACTGTTACTAGATTCTTTCTGTAGGCTCCTGGCTAGGGGTCTGGAGACCCTTTAATGGAAACTACTTACAGTATACTTTGGTACTCTTCAACTAATGTGATCAACTCATGGTTCATAGATTCATAGATTCAGAGGTAGGGTCGGAGGGGACCTGAGCAGATCATCTAGTCTGACCCCCTGCCCTGGGCAGGAATGAATACAGGGCTCGTATGACCCCTACTAAGTTTAAGCTCAAATGACCCCAGCTAGGTACTTATCAAGCCTCCTTCTAAAGACCCCTAAAGTAGGAGCTAGCACTGCTTCCCTTGGAAGCTGGTTCCAGATCCTGGCCACCCTGACTGTGAAGTAGTGCCTCTTGATATCTAGCCTGAACCTACTCTCAATCAACTTGTGGCCGTTATTCCTTGTTACTGCTCGGGGTAACAGGGTCTCACCCAATCCCCTCTGGTCCCCCCGGTAAGTTTATAGATGGCCACTAGATCCCCTCCCAGCCTTCTCTTGTGAAGGCTGAACAGGTTCAGGTCCCTTAGCCTCTCCTTGTAGGGCCTGCCCTGCTGACCCCTGACCATGTGAGTGGCCCTCCTCTGGACCCTCTCGATGCTGGCCCCATCCCTCCAGAAGTGCGGCGCCCAGAACTGGACGCAGTACTCCAACTGTGGCCTGACCAGTGTCACATAGAGGGGGAGGATCACCTCCTTGGACCTCCTTGAGATACATCTGTGGATGCACAACAAGATCTGGTTAGCCTTACTGACCGCGTCCTCACATCGGTGGCCCATATTCATTTTGGAATTTATAATGACTCCAAGATCTCTTTCTGCCACTGTGCTTTCAAGAAGGGAGTTCCCCAGCCTGTAGGTATGCTGCTGGTTCTTCCTGCCCAAGTGCAGTACCCTGCACTTGTCAGTATTGAATCCCCACCTATTCACATTTCCCCACCCCTGTAACCTGTCCAGGTCCAGTTGTATCCTGTCCCTCCCTTCTAGTGTGCCCACTTTGCTCCAAATCTTGGTTTCATCAGCAAATTTGAACAGGGTGCTTTTCACCCCCTCGTCCAAGTCGCTGTTAAAGAAATTGAACAGTGCAGGCCCGAGGACCGAGCACCAGGGGATTCCACTGCCTACATCCCTCCAGGTCGAATATGACCCATCCACCACCACTCTCTAGGTGTGGACCCCCCAGCCAATTTGCAATCCATTTGACTGTGTAGGCATTGATGCCACAGTCACCTAGCTTTTTAATGAGAATGGGGTGGGAGACAGTGTCGAAGGCCTTCCTGAAGTCCAGAAAGACTACATCCACTGCGACACTTGCATCCAATGCTTTTGTGACCTGATCACAGAAGGCTATCAGGGTGGTCTGACAGGACCTGCCCTTAATGAACCCATGCTGGTTGCCCTTAAGCAACCTCCCCTCTGCTGGTCCCTCCCAGATGTGCTCCTGGATAATTTTTTCAAAGAGCTTCCCCAGGACCGAAGTAAGTCTAATGGGTCTGTAGTTGCCTGGGTCCTCCCTCCTCCCTTTTTTTGAAGATGGGGACCACATTGGCCTTCTTCCAGTCTTCTGGCACCTCGCCAGAGCACCACGAGTGCTTGTAAAGCTGTGCCAGGGCCCCCGCAATGACCCCTGCCAATTCCCTCAGCACCCTGGAGTGGAGAGCGTCTGGACCTGCTGATATAAACACATCCAGCTCTTCCAGAAGTTCCCTAACTCGGTCCTCCCTGACTGTAGGCCTGGCAGAGTCACTCCTGAGTCTGTCCTGTACCCCGGTGGGGGAGAAGTCCCGGTCCCTCCTCAGAAAAATGGAGGCAAAGAATTTGTTTAAAAGGTCTGCTTTTTTATCTGGTGCAACCACCAGATTTCCAAGCGTATACTGCAGGGGCCCCATGTTGCCTGGTGCCTTCTTTTTGCTCCCTATGTATTTAAAAAAGGACTTTTGGTTGTCCATGATCCTTGTTGCTAGCTCTAGTTCTGTCTCCACCTTAGCCTTCCTAACAGCCTCCCTACATACTCTTGCTGTGGAGGTATAATCCTCTTTGATGATAGCCCCCGCTTTCACTGGATGTATGCCTCCTTTTTGGCTTTCAGATGTTCCTGAATGCCTTTGGTGAGCCAAGGGAGCTTTTGAGCACTCTTGCCCCTTTTGACTCGTGTTGGGACTGTCACCCCTTGGGCTTGGAGGATCGTCCCCTTAAGGAACCTTAAGGTTCTTCCCCTCTGCATCAGAGCAGGTGAAGCATCAGTGAGATAAGTGACATAACTCTTGTCAGGTGTGCCTTTCACATAGTGATATGTTAGATTTTTCATCCCCTGCTCTGTAGACAGCGCAGAGTCCATTCACATACAGTTTTGAGAAGAATGCAGAGAACAGGGGCGGTGCAGGGACACAAGACTGGTTCCTCTGAAAAGCACCACAAGCTATACTATTGTTCTGATTAGCAGGATAAATTTCATTTTTGCAACAGTTCTTAAATGTACCCCCTCCCATCCCAGAAGCTTGTCATATGCAAAGGGGCATATATTTTACTTGTCTGTACTTGGCTCTGGCTTCCTAACTGCTTCATCAAAAAGCTAGCAGTATCACAGTTATTTTCACTTTAACATGTGAAAGCAGATATGGGAGAGAACAAGATCCCATACATGCAGAGAGATTGTTAGCCGTATTAGGCTGAAGTCAAACAGAAGGCAAGGTAGAGGTGCATCGTATAGAAGTAACTGAATCAGAGATGCATAAGCTTTTGTGAGTAAAAGCTTGCTCCATAAATGGAGTAACTGTAGCACAAAGGCTACAGAAATTAAAATGACACAGCTGAATTGCTGCTGAAAAATAAGCCAGTCTGCTCTCAGTGATTTTTAGAATTATGCTGGCATGACTTCACTGTAGTTACTCCTGATTTATGCAAGTATGACAAAATACAGCTTAATTTTATGGACCTCGTCTTGCAGAGGCTGGTATTCTTTTAGCATCACAAGGCATCCAATTAGGTAGGTTAGCTACTTGTTTAAGAAATCCTCCAGTACACTTAAGACCCTGACTACTGCTTTAGCCCTTCCTGTCCTAGCCTCTTACCCTCACACCTAGGTCAGGAGGGTACTAAAGAGAGCACCATGGACCAAATACTGCTGGGCTGTGATTCTCATGAGAATGGTGGTATTGTAACTGGAAGCAATATAAAGCAGTCATAAGGGTACTCCTGTTCATGCTGGCCCTAGCATCAGAACCACCACTGTCTCACCTGTTTGGGTCCTATGTGAAGGTTACAATATCCCACATCATTAATTGATTTATAGGTTTTGAAACATTCTTTCTTTCTTCAGCACATCTCATTCAATTCCCCCACCCCTCAAACCATGACACTAGGTGACTCCTTTTAAAAATGAAAATAATTGTCATATCCTAAAGATAGATATCCTAATGATAGATACTAAAACAGGTAGAATGATTTCTTTAAATTTGAGATGCCAACTGCCCTAGCACATATAACAGCAGAAAACTATGAACTGAGAGTTCTTTTGAACATATGATTCTCTTCAACTGGACTATTGAATAAAAACAGTGGTTTTAAAGGTGCAAGCATTTTACATCAGTCCCAGTCTGATATTTTTAGAAGCAATTTGAATTACAGTACCTTGCAAAATACGAAATCCCACCACTGCATCTAAATTGATATCCCTGTATGTATTCTCCATGAAATAAGTTGCCTTCTCTAGAGCAGAAATGACAGCGCTCCTCATATCAGCCTCACTTTTTGACAGATTCGACTTAGAAAGAAAGATCAGCAGCAAAAACAGAGGATACAACATTGTCACTTTGCTTGCAGAAGATTGTACAACTTGTATGTATCAGTAGCTCACAGCAGCTCCTGTGCTGTGTGACTGGTAGCCTTCCCTTCCCTTCCCAATTTAACTATTTAAAGTGTGCTGTGGTCTTAGTGAACACATGCAGGCCAATTCCTTCAGTCCCTGCTTATGAGCAAAGCTCTAGTCCTTTTAATGTCAGGCACTGTGACTGACAATTTACTTCAACAGGTTAAAAACAATCCTCTGTCCTTAGTTCAGGCAGAATTCTTATTGGCTGTGATCAATAGAAAGGAATGTAGATTTGTCCACATGTGGATACAAGGGTGAAGCAATAGACAGTCACTGTGCAATTGAGCAATCACAATCTGGGCGTGTTCAGAAAGACACTGGGAAGGAAGTGCTGAGAAAATGGAGGGACCATGAGTAGGGACTTACTTAATTTGCGATTGTGCAAATGTTGTGGAAACCATGAAATCAACAAAAAAAAACTTAATAAAAACTAAAATGCTGGCTCCCCAGTGGGAGCCAGCAGTATTCATTGCCAAGAAGGGAAGGTGCCAGCTGGCAGGGTAGCACCAAGGGCACCAGACAAGATGGTGGCTGCTCCCTTGTCTCTCTTCCCCTCCCTCCCCGCTCCGGTCCTCTTGTCTAATCAGTGCCAGGGGGAAGGAGCTTCCATGCAATGAGAACTTTACACTGTGATCAACCCATGGAAATTGGTAGCTGCCCCTGCAATTTAGATAGACCCCTAACCATGAGATGTGCGCCAGAGGATGGCTGGCTATGTTCAGATGAAATCTTGTAAATCAGTTCCTCAAGAAAGAACACAGTTCTGCTGTTCACAACCAAATGTACTCCTTGTCCCTTGTAGATTCCCCTTTGCTGAATCCTTTAATTTGCAAAGGCTACTTCCTGCCACGGTGCTATGTGGCAACCTGCAGAATGCATTCCCCAAGTGGCACAGGCAGCCTCTGGCATTCAGCAGATTGGGCAGGCAGCGGAAAGACGAGGAAGAGGATCAGGGTGGCACTTGGGGAGGGCACAGGCTTAATTTGTGATACAACAGCCAAAAAAGGTTGGCCCCCATTTCTGGATGTGAGCCTGATGGCTTAGTTACACTTAGTTACACTTTTGCATGTGACTCCATTGTGTCACTGCACTGTCTGACATCATAGGAGCTACCTCCCTTATGACCAGCAGATTTTCTTTTTCAAAGAACTTTGAAAAGGGCTGGACTATTAACAGGGGAAATCCTCCTGCATACCAGTAAGAAAAGTTCACAATCCTAATTGCAGTAGTAGAAGTAGCTTTAGAAGAATCTCTTAAAGTAGTATCATAGAAAATTAGGGTTCAGAGGAACCTCAGGAGGTCATCTAGATCAACCCTGGCTCAGAGCAGGGCCATCCCTAACTCGATCATCCGAGCCAAGGCTTTGTCTAGTTGGGTCTTAACAACTTCTAAGGATGGAGGTTTCACACCTCTCTGGGTAGCCTTCAGTCAGCACCAAGGGGTGGGGCTGGGAAGTGAAGCACTGCAGTGCTTCACTATTTTCCTAGTGAAAACATTTTTCCTAATATCTAACTCAGGGGTGGGCGAAATGGCGGATCCAGCCAGCGGCCAGACTCCATCTCCTTGTAGCCCGTCTGAATTGCTGTGGCTGGTTTCCATGGAGACCAGCCCCAGCAGTGCTGGCAGGGCGCATGATTGGGTATGGAGCTGCTCCGCACTCAGGACTAGCATCTTGCAGTAGTGACAGCGTGGTCCAGAGCCAGGGAAGAGCCGTGATCCGCTGCCTGCACACCCCTGCCCGGGGCGTGCAGGCAGTGGATCACAGCTCTGCCCTGGCTCCAGAGCACACTATCACCACTGCAAGATTCAGAGCAGTTCTCTGCCCAGCCATGCACCCTGCTAGTGCTGCTGGGGCTGGTCTTCAGCTGTTGGTTGGATCTGCCATTTTGCCCATCTCTGGTCTAGCTCCATCCTTTTTGCAACCACCTTCAGGTAATTGAAGGCTGTTACTAAGTCTCCTTGTCTCCAGACTCAATAAGCACAGTTCCCTCAGTCTCTACCTCAGGGGTGGGCAATTACTGGGGCCAGAAGGCCACTTTGGGAGTTTTAGTGAGCTGTTGTGGGCCAGGTCAGCACCCACCCCTGCCATGCTGGCCCAGATCCGCATCCCCCACTGCCCCGGCCTGCAGCAGCTCACCAAAACTTCCTAAGTGGCTCTGCCCCACTGTCACCACCTGGTGATCCTGGGGTCTCTGTGAAGACCAGGACCCACATGTAGGGTGACCACCTTTTCAAAAGTGAAAGACAGGATACATGCCCACCTTCCTCCCTGCCACTGGCACAGCCGAACCAGAGCAGAGCGGAGCAGGCCAGGGGTGAGGGGGGCCGCCTGCTGCGGGCTCAGGGCTCCCCACCCCACTGTCTTTCCCTCAGGAGTCCCGCACTGGCTGCATGCTTCCTGCCTGCCCAGCAGCAGCAGGGGGCACAACTCCATGCCGCTGCTGCCCACGCTGCTGCCAGGCGGCCAGGGGGCATGTTGCCACGACAGCGCGGTCAGCACAGGGCCCCCGAGGGAAGAGCAGCAGGGTGGGTAGCCCCAGCCCACAGCAGGCAGGCCGCCTCTGCTCCTGCCCCATGCATGCATCTGGGGGGGGGCATGTGCCCACCATGCTGCCCCCTCCCATGCCTTCCAACCCCTGGATGAGCCACCCTTCTCTCACCATGGGGGCCTCGATCAGTCCCAGAGCCATGCAGCCCGGGACTGAAACTTGAGGTTCCCATTGCGGGACCGTCCCATGCATTTAGGGACAGGTGGTCACCCTCCCCACGTAGGCAGGGGGCACTCAGCTGGGTGGATGAGACGGGGTTGTGGGCAGGTGTGGAGCGGCATCCAGGAGTGGGATTGCGGGGTGGTGACGGTGCAGAGCTAAGGCCTGGGGCAGAGCCGCGATCCGCTCTAAGCTTGCCCCTGCGTGTGGAACGGGTGCTTGTGATGTAATCTTTTTTATGTAATCTTTTTTATGGTATATCTAGCTTTTGCAAACTATATCTAACTGAATACTTAAGGCAACTTACTGATGCTGGGAGGGGTGTGGCATGTGTGTGTTAAGAGATGCTTGCAGAGCACAGCGGCGGGGATGCGGAGGATTCCTGAAATGCCTCCCTAACACCAGCAGGATAGTGTCTCCCTGACACTTGTAAGATAGCAAGAAGTTCAAAAAAAGGTCTCATTATAATGCTAAAAATCACACCCCTGGGCAGGGCAAAAGTATGTTAATAAAACATATATGTATGTAAATGAAATACATGGCTAAAACATAGGTATAGAGACATGCTCAGTAGAGAACGTCTTATGTCAGTGGCTTGTAACCAATCACTGAGCGATACACTTGCAAACATATGTATAAAAGGTACCCAAAGGTAAAAACCGGTGGTGCTTGCTTTGCAAACGATTGCCAAGCACCCCTCTCTGCGCACACTGGAAACAATAAAGATTAAGTTGGATCCTCCACCCCTGTGTGTTCATTGGCAATAGCGCACCGGGCACGAACTCACACTGTCCGTTGGGGACAACACTTGTTGCAGGGACATGGGGAGTGGATCACGGCTCTGACCCGGGCCCAGCACTGTCACCAAGGTGGGTCACAATCCCACCTCATGATGCTGGCTCCAGCTGCCCATCCTGCTCCTGGTCACCACTTCCTGCCTGCCTGTGGCCCCATCCCATCCTCCCAGCTGAGTGCACCATACCCATGCTGGTCCCGGGCTGGTCTCCAGAGACCCCAAGTGTCCACTCTATCCCATGCCCTCAGCGATGGATGTAAGGCCTACCAGCCGGGGTGCCCATGCAGCAGGGCTGGGTCCAGCTGCAGCAGCCAGGAGATGCCACCACTGGGGCTACCGGGAAGCGAGTCTGGCCCCTGTGTTGTGTTGCCCCAGCCATGCTGCATGCCTGGGGACGGTGGGAGGGGCTGCGAGTGTCACAGCCTGGGCTGCTCCCTGAACCCAAGTCAGGCGGCGCCAAGGACCCGCTCGCTGCAGGCTGGATGAACTCCCATCAGCAGGTATTTTGCCCACTCCTGCTCTAACCACATGCGTTGCCCTCTGCTCGACTCTCCAATTTGTCCTGTAGCCAGCCTCTGAGATCTTTCTGCTGCCAAAACCCTCCTGATTGCCCCCATTCCCAAATGCTGGTTGAAAGTATAAGGAAAGTGTTCTGGCTTTCAGTTTTAAAACTGCTTTTTGCAGCTAACTGGTGTCTCTGGAGGGAGAAGAGCTGTAATGCTGGCCACTCCTGCCACCCTATGGATGCACAAGAGAGAGCAACTGGCCCCCAGGGCTTATACACAAGCTTGTGTGTGCTCCCATTCATCTGTGCACACATGGCTGCACGGGATAAAATAAACCCCCCCATGCGCGTACTATTGCCCCAGGGAAGCCAGGCTGCTTGGAAGTGCTGCTGCCAAGGCTGATCCTGGGGCTCCCTCATGCAAAACCTGACATTTAAGAGGCCTGGTTTGGGGGGGACCTTCTACTGAACCCGCCATGCAGGTGGTAAAGGCACTGGATGGGCCTCTGGGCAGAAAGCGCCCTTCGCTGCCTGGCTGCGGAGGACCCTGGGAGCGCACAGGCCTCAGCCCCCGGCCCGCACCACAGGGCCTGGCCTCCGGCTTCAAGCAGACCAGTGGCTTCCTGCCAGGCGGGGGAGCCGTGAGCACTGGCGCCGCCCTTCACACGAGGCTCCACCCGCAGCAGGCGCCAGGGCCGGTGCAGGCAGCGCTGCCGGGCTCGTGCTTCTGCACCGTGGCACCGCCTGCGCAATTCGGGCGCCAACCCTGTCTGAAGCTATGGGGCGTTTATCACAGGATGTAATGACATTCATGAGCTATTGCCTCAGGAAAGCAAATGCACGTCACTATTGCATTTTAAAACCCCACTGCACTGCTTTCCACATCGGGCTCAACAGTTCACACGCTTTTTACTCCACTGTGGATGCTGAACCCCGGCACGCTCCACGCCGGGGCACCGGCTGCGCGGGGGGGGTAGGGCTCCCGGCCCAACGCATGCGCGGGAAGCCGCCTCCAGCCCCGCCCCCTCTCCAAAATGGCGGGTCCCCCCCCCCCCGGCCCCCCGGGGGGGCCCC
>NW_005841839.1:3246862-3261875 GCF_000455745.1 Alligator sinensis | reverse complement strand
GCGCGGCTTCCTGCGTGAGTGCCGCGGTCCCGCCCGCCTCCCCCGGCTCGGGGCCGTGCAGGGTCCTGCTGGGCGCGCCTGCACTTCCCTCGCCGGCCCTCGATCGGCTTTATAGGCCCGCGGCCCCGGGAAAGGTCGGGGTGGGACAGCGCTGGGATCCCCGCGGGCTGCGCAGCACCAGGGCTGTTAGGTGCATCATCAGGATCCACCAGGGATCAGTGGTGTCAGCAGCTTGTGCCCTGCCCTGGTCCTCCTGGGGTCTTTACAGTGGGAAAAGAATAATGTTATTTTTCTGTAGTCATAAGAACAAGTGAAAATGAAGAGCTGGCCTTTCCCAAGCGGTGCTTTGAATCTGGAAATGTGGAGAATCACTGGGATGGGTAGCTCCGTACAGGTCCCGGAGCTGTGAACCTGGCTGGGCTGCCCAGGCACTTTAATACGAGTCGTATACAGTACAAACGACTTCCCCAGTGACTTATCAAAACCGTTAACTTTGCCCACAGTGTCCTACATATGATGCTGGCAAAATGTCCTCAATCAAAGTGACTGTGTTGAAATTATATTTTCCCTTAATTCTTAGTCTTCAAGGGTAATAATAAGTGCCATTGTATTAACGGTCTTGTAGAGCATGTTTGATAAACACATTTTTACAGAGAGGTTTTTTTTCTCTTCCAGACACAAAGCCACACAATGATATTTTGTGCAATGAAAGAATACACATTGTACCTATTTCAGAACTTAAAGTATTACAAGGTAAGCTTCATAGATTTCATAGACATTAGGACTGGAAAGGACCTTGGGAGATGATCAGGTCCAGCCCCCTGCCCAAGGGGCAGGAAGTCAGCTGGGGTTAGATCACCTTGGGTCAGCTTATGACTTGGTTATTAGTCACATGGCTACATAAAAATTGTTCTTTGCTTTTGTTTTCTAAAAATGTTACGCACCTTAAGTGAAAAGCAGTTTTAAAGACCCAGACTTGACCGCTAAAAGATTATCATCATTGCTTGTTTAAAAGCAGAGATAATTCCATAAGCATTTTTTTAAAGATGAGTGGGATCTTATTGTACCCAAGATCTGAATTTGGACAGAATGCAAGCTTATCCTCTCAATAGATATGTAGTTTTACCTATTCAGACTATTGGTACTAAAACTGGATGATGCCTTGAAGTGAATTGGCCCACTTCTGAAAAAGTGGCCGACTACACTTGTATAAATTGTATGGCCGTGTCCAAACGAGTGCACATGTGCAGTGGTGTGCGTTTGCTGTGGCAAAAATAGCAGCACAGATTTGTGCCGTTGCTTTCTGCCACTACCTGTGTGCCTACATATGTGGTTTGGTGCAGGGCAAAATACCCAACCCGATAGAAATGGTTGTTTGCCCCACTCCTTCCAGCCTCCACCGTGTTTGGGGAGCTGGGAGACAGCTAGAGGAGGGGAGATGACATGGTCAGCAGCCAGAGTGTCTCTCTGGATGACCCAGCTTCTTTTTTTGCAGCAGCAGGTTGTTTGTTTTTTTTTTGACACTGGGATCTCCCAGTGTCAAATTTTGGCACTGCACTGCAAATTAGGAGTGCGGTGAATTGTTGCATTTGTGCGGAGTGTGGTGTGCAGCTCCTCAAACAGCTCTGAGGTGCCGCAAACTGCATGTGTCCACTCATCTGGATGCACCCCGTGTTCCTCTGTACATCTACACTGTGTATTCTTTTTCAGTAATAAAGTGTGCAGTGGAATTAAACATTATTTTCCCTAAAAAACAATGCTGTTTTAGTAAAAGATGTCTTTACTTTTAAAAAAATTCTTCCCCCTCCTGTTTTGCTGAGGATTCTAAGTGCTGCATATTTTGGATGGGCTTTGTGAAATTTTGACAAACTTTTCTGTCCTTTTACAGTTGGTCCTAAGATTTTGCAGTACATTATAAAAGTTATTGCACAGGTATTGCAGCTGTTGTATGCACTGATGAAAATAGATCATCCATCTTACATTCTTCTTCAGGTACATATCTTTTTAACGTATGTATTTTATCTCACTGTAGAACAGTTTGAATGTTTGTCAACCATAAACCAGCCCTGCACTGCTTCTGAGTGCTACTTTAATCCCCTTCCCCTTTCCCCATCTGCTGCTCTGCCATGGTTTGTTGCTCTGCTTTCTGCTCCCTGCCCTTTCTGCTGAGGTACTGCCTGTCCCCGTCCCAGCCTGCCACATGCCCTGCACACAGGCTACCTGTACCACTTGCAGCACTTGTGCTACGGGTCATTCACCCCTGCTGTAGAATATCTTTCCAATGGTATCAAAAAGCATAATTACTGCTCTTTTTGCCATTAAAACTGTTAGAGCTGCATGAATGCTAGAAATGAATTTTCAGAGATACTTGTTTTTTTTTTTAAATGAACTATAAGTCATGTATTTGTGATTTTTTTTGTTAACCTGAATGTTTTAGCATTCAAACATAAATGGTACAAACGAAGAATGAACTTTTAGCTCAGGTGCTTGAATATTCACTGATAGCAAATTTTGATCCACACGTGAGAATAAAATTTGTAATTCACATTTATACCCAGTGTTGACTAGGAATGATGCAGTTGAAATGTCAGTGTAAATTACAAATGCTACATTCGTTTTCCATATTCAGAATTTGTCCTATGTGTAGTAACACACATGCTGAATTTTACAGTCAAATATACACGCTTAAAATGAGTGAATTCAATTATATAACGTATATTAATTTTTAAAGCTTCAAACTGTGCTAATGAGAATTTAGCATGGACTGGAGTTTTATTATTTAAGCCAGCAGTTTTATTTAAAAATAGTTTACTTGATAAATTAAAATTTGAAATTATGATAACCTGTGTTAAGACCTTTATCCATTTAATTGTCTCTATACTCATTTTTACTTTAAACACAAACAAGTATTGCTTGATTATTGAAAATATTTTAAAGAAAGTCACACTATTAAACTGGTAGAAGTTATTGGCTAAGCACCTAAGCTTTTGACAGTAGTAGCCTCTTCTGCATTCACGGGGAGGACATTTCAGTTTATATAGTTCAGTTCAATTCAATAATTAGTTCATTCAAAACTGAGAAACTTACTGGCATCTGGAGAATCAAGAATGTGTATTTTCTTCTTCCAGTCTGATTAAAGACATTAATAAGAAGCTGAGATCTACTATTTCTTAAAACTTTGAAGGACATGGGGTGAGGTTCTATGTTTTCCTGGTAGTCTTAGCAGTTGTTTTGTGTGCATCTACCTGGCATTTTTAGCAGTAACACATAGATAAGAATTCTGTTCCTGGATGTGTAAGCCTGTATGTATAGATCACTGCGTATGTGCAGAGACTGGGTATGAGCAGTAGAAGCTATGGCATATATGGCTGAACCTTGAGGATGTGTAGTGTCTTTAGATGCCTGAAAATGTAGTAGGCTAATGATTTGAAATGTTTGCTAGTGGTTACCTGGAGCGACCTAGTTTGGGTCCAAGGCAGGCTTTTGTTAGGACCAGGCCACTACAGCTCTTCCCTTTTGAGCTGCTGTGTCCTGGCAAAGTCCTCTGCTGCTGGAATGCCATCAAAGTCCCCAGGCTTGCAGGCCAGATCCAACAATTCTGCAAGCTGTAGGTTGCCAACCCCAGGTAGTAGACTAAAACCCAGGACTGCTGGGACTTGACTCAGGAGCAGAGAGGGAGGAAGATCTGGTCTTTTCTCCTCAATAGTGGAGTGGCTTGGGCACTCACCTGGGAAGCTGAGACCTGGGTTTTAGCCCCTCCTTGCCCAAAGTGGGTTTGAATATGGGCATCTCTGACTTTGCATAACTAACCACCATACCACATCAGTCAAAATTCAATCCTTTCTCTAGAGTTCCTTTTGAAGCTGGCTCAATGGGAAGTCATGTGAGGAAGGTATATGCAGTCAAAAAGGAGAGAGTGGTCAGGAAGAAGAAAGGGTGTGTGGCTCAGTGAGGTGACTGCTGGTCTGGATCCTTACTCCCCATGAGGAAGAGGCTTTCTACCTACACTGGTCACTCTCCATTTTTTCCCAATAATAATTGTTATATGGTAGTAGTTAGAGGACTGTGCTGGGAAGTCAGACTCTGGCTCAAACCCACTTTGGATGAAGGGGGTCTGGACCTCCAGTTCTCTGGCTTTCCATTTGAGTGCCCTAGCCACTCAGCTATGGGGGGTAAGAAATGGAAAGAAGGAATAGATTTCCTACCTATGCACCAGTGCCAAAATGCCACGTAGACAGCCAAGAAAACACAGCTGCAGAAACAATCAGTTCAATTTACTATCAATGATTTATTAAATATAAATAGCACTTTCTGTTGGGTTTAAACATGGTGAGCACATCCAGACGTGCATGGATATTTGGCTTCCCAGGAAAACTAGCATTGGCACACCTTGCGCCGCAGCTGCTTGTCCCTTGGGAACGCCCGTGCCACATGTGCTTTGCTATGTGCCTTAGCAGCCTTACCTGGGATCCTGGGGGCCTCCTGCGGCTGCATCCACAGCGATCCTCTCAGCCAGAGTCTGGGCAGCAGCCGCAGCATGGCTCTGGATGTCCAATCTCTACTTTTCAGCAGCGAATGCTGCCTGAGCTTGCACTGTGCAGTTTTTTCCCCTGTGTTTTTCTTCACCCCTGGATATCCAGGGGTCAAAAAAAATGCGGAAAAGAAACCCAGTGCAGCACACACTCGGACAGTGTGCCCTTGCAGCACGGAGAACACCAAACTGTGCAGTATGTGGCGCTGCAAACGTGTTTGCGGTGCCAATACTGCACGACCTCACTCATCTGGACGCCTCCAATATGTATTTTGGTGATGATTTCTTGTTTATCCAAATCGTTTGACATAGCTTTAACTGGTAAGAAATTTTAAAATGCTGGATTTCTGAATTTTTGGTAAATTTAAATTTCCATTCAATTGTATCAACATGGATCATGAATAAAAATCAGGTATCTGACATAATAAAATAGAAACACTAGGAATGTAAAAATGTGTATGCTAAGTGGTATGCCTGTTTTATGTGTATATGGCATTAGCCAAAAGAAACACCAGAGTTTGTGTAAAGGCTGTTTAGCTACTGATCAACCTATCTTAATGGCTATCAACCAGAAAAAAAGGACTTTCTTTGAGGAAACAGCTGGTAGGCAAATATAAAACAAGATAAAAATGTCTATTTAAATGACAGTTGCTTGCTTTGTAATTTATATCGCAATTAAAATTATACAGTTTGCTTTTATTTATATCAGATCACCACTGGGGTTCTGCCGAAGTCAGATGCCTTACATCTACATCACTAAAATAACAATCGCAGGTAGCTCAGGGCACTGCTTCTCCCCAGTTCAGTGCATATCAAGTGGACTGGACTGCGATTAACTATATCATTTCATATAAGTTAATAAGCAGTTGCTAGATACGGCTGGAATGGTTTAGTCAGAGATGATCCAGGTTTGAGCAGAGGGCTAGATTAGATAACTGTATGAGGCCCCTTTTAGTCCTACTTTTCTATGATCCTATATCTATACCCTATATCTCTGACTTTTGGTCATTGAACTCAAGCAATAGTGGAACCCAAAAGTTTAAGATGAAATTCTTTAAAGCAGTGTCATTCCAATCTTTTGCTTACCTTTACTGGAAGAGGATTTGGGACTTGTTTCATAGATTTCATAGACATTCGGGCTGGAAGGGACCCCAGAGAATCATTGAGTCCAGCCCCCTGCCCCAGGGGCAGGAAGTCGGCAGGGATCATAGGATCCCAGCAAGATAAACATCCAAATGTGTCTTGAAGGCGTTCAAAGTGGGTGCTTGAACCACCTCTGGTGGCAGGCTATTCCAGACCTTGGGGGCTTGGACAGTAAAGAAGTTCTTCCTTATGTCCAGCCTGAATTGGTCATGGAGGAGTTTGTCACCATTCGATCTTGTCATCCCTTGGGGCGCTCTGGTGAATAGTCATTCCCCCAGATCCTGGTGAACACCCCTGATAAACTTATAGGTGGCCACCAGATCACCCCTGAGCCTGCGCTTTTCCAGGCTGAAGATTCCCATGGCTCTCAGCCTCTCATCATAAGGTCTGTTTTCCTGACCTCTGATCATGTGCGTGGCTCTCCTCTGCACTCTCTCAAGCTTCTCCATATCCTTTTTGAATTGTGGAGCCCAAAGCTGGACGCAGTACTCCAGCTGCGGCCTCACCAAGGCCAAGTACAGCAGGAGAATGACATCCTGGGATTTGCTTGAGAAGCATCTATGGGTGCAAGCCAGTGTTTTGCTCGCTTTTCTAGCCATAGCATCACGTTGAAGGCTCATGTTCATCTTGTTGTCAGTTATGACCCCCAAATCCCTTTCATCTGTAGTGCTAGCCAGCGTAGCACTGCTGAGCCTATAAACATGCTGCAGGTTTTTCCTCCCAAGGTGAAGAAAGTTGCATTTTTTCAGTGTTGAACACCATCAGGTTCTCATCTGCCCATTTCATGAGCCTGTCAAGATCTGCCTGGATCACCCTCCTGTCCTCAGGTGTGGATGCTTTACCCCAGAGTTTGGTGTTGTCGGCAAACTTGGCAAGTTTGCTTCTGACACCAATGTCCACATCTTTAATGAAGTTGTTAAACAGTATAGGCCTTCAGACAGAGCCTTGAGGAACCCCACTGGTGACCGCGCACCAAGACGATTGGCTTCTATCAACCATCACCCTCTGGGTCCTACCACAGAGCCAATTCCCCAGCCAGCAGATTGTGGTGAGGTCGAGGCTGCAGCTAGCCAGTTTAGCTAAGAGGTGATCGTGGGATACCAGATCAAAGGCTTTTTTTAAAGTCAAGATATATGACATCAATCTCTTCCCCCTTGTCCAGGTGATAGGTAACCTGGTCGTAAAAGGAAATGAGATAGGTCAAGCAAGAACTACCCGCAACAAACCCATGCTGGCTATCCCTCAGGATATTGCCATCAGGTAGTTTGTTAAGGATGGCCTCTTTGATAATCTTTTCCAAGACCTTCCCCAGGATAGGGGTCAGGCTGATGGGCCTGTAGTTTGCCGGATCTACTTTCCTCCCTTTCTTGAAGATAAGCACGACATTGGCCTTCTTCCAATTTTCAGGCACTTCACCAGAGCGCCAGGAGTTCTCAAAGATCCATGACAGGGGCTGAGCTATGATGCTAGCCAGCTCCTTGAGTACCCTTGGGTGTAAATGTTAGGGCTGGCTGACTTGAAGGTATCCAGCCTCTTAAGGTGTTCCTTCACGAGGTCATCTTCGATGGAGGGTAAGGAATCTCTCTCACCTGGGCCTCCCTGACCCACAGGGGACTGGTGAAAAACTGATGCAAAGTACCCATTGAGCAAGTTTGCTTTTTCATGGGCATTGATTGTCAGTTGTCCCATCTGGTTTAGCAGGGGTCCAGTGTTGCCCTTGCTTTTCCTCTGGCTCCCCACATATCTAAAAAAGGACTTTTTATTGTCCTTGATATTTGTAGCTAACTGGAGTTCCATCATAGCCTTGGCTTTCCTGGTTTGCTCTCTGCAGGAGAGCATGTTGTTCGATCATAATCTGATGCTGCTTTTATTTCTGTTTTATTTTAACAGAATCCTCCAGGTCTGCCTAGCATAGCTGTTGCCTGGATAGTTTGTCTTGTACGAAGAAGCAAACTGATTATCGATTGGCACAACTATGGATATACCATAATGAGTCTGACTCATGGAACAAGTCATCCAATTGTGAACATTGCAAAGTGGTTTGTATAAAAGGTTTCTTTTTCTTCCCCTCTTACAAAACATGTAGTTTTATAGAATTAAAAAAAAAGTGGAAAGCAGCAAATAAGAAGTAGAAAAATAAAGTTTCTTTAAAGAGGTGATATGTAGAGTCCAAACTAACCTACACTTCCTTTCAGAAAGGGTACTGTGTAGAATTAAATAGAGAATGCCTTTTCTCTAGAGAACTTAATAGAACATTTGATTCCTGCTACATTCTGTAAGATGATCCCAGAAAGCTATAGAAATGATATATTCCTGTATTAAAAAGCATTTTGGAGTAATTTCTGTTAAGTCCTATTTGTTTAATCCCTATTGCATTCTATAGGATTTGTCATACGGTTTAAAAATGGTTATTATCTGGTAAGGGATATTGTCTAGCTATGTATAAATAACATACTTGTGTATGAGCATATCAATATTCATACATGTTTATGGAGTATACACACAGTTGTAAAATGTCTATTTATTTCTGAATCTGAGTGTCATGGTATTCCAAAACGCTGCAGTTGTTTCTGTAATGTATGAACTATATGTAAATAGAGAGAGAGTGTATAGTAACTTGGGTTTCATTACATGTGTTGGAGTGATAAAATAGTAAAATCCCTCTAATCCAGCATGAGTGGGGAATGGGGTGTGCCGGGTATCTAAAAGTGCCGGTTACCTGAGGAGCGTGGGTTTCCAGATGGACGCGGAGCGGGGAGGAGTTGACTGCTGCATGCAGAGCGGCAGCAGCGCAGGGTAGTGGGTGGCAGCGGCAGCGTGTGAGCTTCCCTCTCCACCACCCCGCTCTCATCCAGCTGGAAATTCCAGTTAGTAGAGTGTTCCCGATAGTAGAATGCCGGATAACAGGGATTTTACTATATTCTGTTTTAATTCCTTGTGTATTTCAGTTTCTCAAATTTGAATATAATCTGCTTCTTGCCCTGTTTGTTTTGCCTAGCTCCTTTATATGTATATTGAACATTTTGGGCTAGTTTCTGTTCCAGCATGTCAGAATCTAAGAGGTATGTAGGCATCCAAGTGTGAACCCTAGTCTACCCTACTCAAGTCCCTGAAAAACTAGTAAAGGAAAAGGTGAGTGGCCCCCTCCATGTTTTCTGACTTGCTCTGAAGATTAAGGCCTCATACAGACATTTAGTTTCTTCTCAGAGAGTCAGTGTTCTCCCAGGAGAAACTATGAATGTACAGATGTTCACGCTTTTTATCCCAGAGTAAAAATGGCCACTTCAGGAGAAGCATAACCTGGGAACAGCCAGGGCTAAATCATTCCCAGGAGAATTTCTCATGGGAGAGCGAATGTCTGTAGATGCTATGTTTTCTCTCAAAAGGGAACATAGTCCTTCAGTATAATTCCCCCTCACTCCCGCCTCCCTGTGAGACTATGTGTTGCTCACTGGACTGTGCCGCTCTAGCAGGGAGCAGACCATGCCCCCTTCACAATCTCCACATTGTGTTGCAGGGAGACACAGGAAGGCAACTGACAGTTTGGGTCAGCCAATCAGGACTGTCCTATGCACTACTGCCATTTGTTGCCAGGTGGACTAAGGAAGCCTGCAGAGCACGCTGAGATGTGTACGCAGGACTCCTCTGTGGTTGCACAGCGTCCGCACTGTAAGCTCAGCATTTGACTGTCTATACATGTGGTTCTGGCAAGTTTTTCTACCAGGAGAACAAACCTGGGAGAATTTTCCCAGATTATTTGAATGTGCATGCACAGCCAAAAAAGATGAGGGTGCTTTATAAAAGTAGAAGAGTTTAATGGGTTTTTCAGGGGCTCAAATAGGGTGGAATAGGATCATATGTAGATAATAGGTGGAACGGGATCTGGTGTTTAGTCCTTTTTTGTAAGTGTTTTCTGAACTGCTTGCTACATTGCATTGCTGCTTCACACAGGAGCCTCTGTATAGGGGTTATGTTAAACCCCTTAAAGATATGTGCCTAGGCTATTAGGTTTAGAGAAGGCATGTGCTCTTCTGTATTTTTATGTAATGGCTCTTTCTGGGAGAAGTATCAACCTAGACATGATTTCCATGTTAAAATGCAAGTGATAAACAGTACTGTGTAACACACCTGTTGATAAATTTAGACAAAATCATAATAGCTAGAACAGTGACTTTCAGCCAAGGTGTGGACGCATCATGGAGTGCCTCGAGATCTTTTCAGGGGTGCCACAAGATGCCGTGCAATGTTAGGTGTGCAAATATGGTCCATAAGATAAACCCGGAGCTTTCAACTAGGAATCCATAGTATTAGAAACATTTGGACCTGTTGTCATCTTTCTGAGTTCTTTGCAACAGAAGAATTGCTCTTATTATTTTTCTGCTGTCATGAAACAAGTGAAAACTAAGCTAGCATTTTTGGATGCGTGCCTTGAGTCTAAAGTTGAGAACCACTGAACTAGAATATTTTTATTCCCAAGATTTGGCACTGCCAGTTATGAGAAGTGTATTTAGTATTCCTGTCTAATGAAATTGACAACCTTTGGGTTCTCACTGAAGTTTAATTTCTATTAGGTATGAAAAATTTTTTGGACGTCTGTCTGACCATAACTTTTGTGTGACTAATGCAATGAAAGAAGATTTACAAATGAATTATAACATCAAGTAAGTTAAAGGCCTCAAACAAATTAGTATATGCAGTTTTGCAGCTATCTGGACCTAATGATTTTTTATATATAAAATTTTCCTTTATTGGGCTGAAAAAATTGGGATCAAAACAACTGTTTTCTGACCTAGAACCAGTAGTTATAAAAGATTTCTGATCTTGAAAGACTTGGCGATTGATTGTCCACTGCCCGGTTTTTAGCATTAAGAGGAGAGCATACAGGATGGTAAAGCTTTCATATTATTGAACTTTTGTTAGATTTCTGGAAAAAAATCTCAATAGTTCAGAAAAATTAAGTAAGAATGAATATATATTGTTCCGTCATAATTCCATCTCCAAAGGAGGCCCAAGAGCTCACTTGAGTCAAATGTTACTGGTGTCTGGGGAAGAGACATCCAGAGTTTTTGACATGGAAGCAAGTAGAAGGTGATTTAGTTTTTTAATCAGACTGGGAGACATATCTCTCTTACAATGTAAGTGTTAAAAGGAAGTTTAAATTCTTGACCTCAGTAAGCTTCAGCATCAGCCACTTAACCCCATTCCATCCCATACCCTATCCCTAAGCAATGAAATGCATTATCTGGATTCTTTTTTTTTTTTCTTTTTTGATGTACTACATTACAGTGTAGCAACTTAACTAGGAAACCTCCTGAGGACACTTGAATGCTTCATTTAATTGAAAGTGGAAGTTCCCATCTTATGATGCCACTACTGCTTATCTTCATTGAAAGGTTTCTGCAGGACGAAGTCACCACAAGAAATCCTGCAGAACCCATGCACCTTTGCACACCTTCTGGTGGCTCCACATAATGCCACTACAACAGTTGTGTCAACAGGGCATCCTGTAGTTCTTGAGAGGCACTATGTGTCTTTTCTCTTCTGCTCAGTAGCTGCAGAAACCTTCTTTCACTTGCTGAGCAGATATTTTTTGTGCCTGTAAAAAGAAGGCTCTTCCACAGGAGGGAAAGTGTGTGTGTGTGTGTGTGTGTGTGTGTGTGTGTGTGTGTGTGTGTGTGTGTGTGTGTGTGTGTGTGTGTGTGTGTGTGTGTGTGTGTGTGTGTTCTAACACTTCAGACAGCAGAACTGTCATGTAGATCAGATCATAGTTTGAGGCTGTCAGCAGATTCAGCTCTGGCCAGATTTTTGAAAGCTTGACTTTATGCAGTCATAAGGCAAAGGAATTTTTCAGAATGTAAGCTTATGTTCACAGACACAGTTATGAGGCAGGTCTAAAAATGAAACCAAGTGTTCATGGCTGCATTACATGCATCTAGTGTGCATTATAGATTGTGCCTTTATTGTAGGATTCACTCTACTATGCCAAGTCTATTCTGCTTCAAAAACATTTAGTTTATAGAGTTTTCAGAATCAGATCATTCATTATTTTGTTTTATGAATGCCTTTAATTACTTCCTATTTTTCACTGCTGTAGCCTATGAATTTTATCTTTATAGTTTGTATCTTTTATGTATTCTTTTTATTTGACTCATGAATTTGTTTCATTACAGAGCCATAACCCTCTATGATAAGCCAGCTGCCTTTTTTAAGGAAACACCATTAGAACTTCAACATAAATTGTTCATGAAACTTGCCAAAGACTATGATTCATTTAAGGCACGGTATGTATAGGTAAAAGATGCATTTTCGTTCATTAGCTGATTAAATCGGACAGTACAGGTAGTCTAGAAACTCAGCATATGTTTCTGTAACTTCCTCTAACTGATGGCTCCTGAAATCATCATTGTTACCATGATACTTCGGTGCAACTCAGCACCAAAATAAATGTACCCTGGGAGATGTTGTGGAAAAACTGGGAATCAGAATATTGTGAAATTCATGGTGTTTGCACAGTATCTATTTATATCCATGTATAACCCTACTGCCATATCTTTGGTATTAATAGACATATTCTTTTAAAATTGTTTCTGCAGAACAGAGTTTGCACATCCAGATGTTGAGAAGTCAGCATTTACAGAATTAGATGTCAGAAATGGAAGTTTGGCACATGTCAAAGAACGACCAGCGCTTCTAATAAGCAGCACAAGCTGGACAGGTCTTGAATCAAAGCAGTATTTAATGTTGTTGTTCTTTTCAGTAGTATTCCTCTAACATGTCATTCTTTATGTTAAGGAAATAATAAAATTAGGGCTGTTTTCTGGTTCCCCATCTTAAAGCATGGACAACATTTATAGTGGCAACAACACAGTTGTATACTTTTCTTCTGTTAAAGGGAAAAATCAGTTGTACTGACTGTATCTCAGTGCCTAAAAATGAAGACCATAATCCTTTCAAATGTTTAGTTTAAGTATGGAGTTATAGGGTAATATTCCATACTTTATTAAAAACACTGTTTCTATAAACTTTTTAACATCATGTATACATATATAACACTTTCATGAAGCTGCAGAATGCATCATGCATGCATATATTACACTTGCATGAAGCTACAGAATGGACCTAATAAGTTACAATTTTATCTTTTCATTTCCTGTTACTTTTATGATGGCACCTATTAATTTACTAAGAATAAAACAGTATAAAACCATTTAAAATCTGTATTATTCAATAAGCTAGTATGGAATTGTTTGTCTTCTCGTATTTTATAGTAACGAGGCATAAGTTCTAGCATATAAGATGACGCTGATAATGAAACTTTCTGAAATGTTGGTTGGCTGTAGCATACATGTAACTTTGAAATGTTTCCATTAAGGAAGAAAGTGGGAACACAACATTAATTATAGGCTTTGGTATATTAGTTTTACAGTTATAGTGCTTATAATGAAAGTGCACACTATATTCAGACATGCAGTGTAGATGAGGAAAGTCATCACTGCTATCCTTTAAAAAGAGGAAGACATTACAGCTAAACTGTTTATGATTGTCATTAATAAGAGTTTCTTTTTCAGAGGATGAAGACTTTTCTATTCTTTTAAAAGCCTTAGAAGGTAGGTATCATGGAGTTTTCCCCAACTCTTTAAAAGAGGTTTACTATGAATATATTCTGAACAGAGTTTTGCATTTCTTTCTGAACAGTTATGAACTTTTCCAAAGAACTAAATAAGCATAATAAGCAAAATAAGTCAGATGCATTTAAAGTATTTATCTTGGTATGGGAGTAAAACAGTTATAATCATGGTAATATTTAGGATTCAATTAAAAAAGTTGTTAAGGAATATATTCCTAATAATCTGATAAGTGGAGTACAACTTTACTTCCTATGTAAGATAAAGTAGAATGCAGTAAGCATTTGAAAATATTTCGAGGAAGATGGAGCCTGCCCTTAAACTATATGGTAACCTTCAGTGCCTGTAAACATTCAGGGAGCGCTGGAACAGTTTCGATTAATCAAGTCTGCTGGAGTGTGCTAATTAGAGCTCTTCAGCAGCCTCCATGTCTTGTGTATTCAGTGGCCCTGCGTTTCAAAATGGTGGCAGGGATGCTTTAACTAAAGTTCATTGAATGAGATTTAGTTAAAATGCCCCTGCTGCTGTTTTGAAGCGTGGGACACTGATTCATGAGATGCTGTAGGCACTTTAATTAGAACGGATCTCAGCTGTTGATTAAAGGTACCCCTCTCCCCGCCTAATCTCTGTAGCACATGTAAAGGCACCCCTTATGTCTCAGGTTTAAAACATTATATTGAGAAACAAATGATTACAGTTTCTTATGAGGTACTTGCAGGCTTTATGAACTATCAGCTTGAAAGTGTAAAGTCTGTGTAGGGTGTAAAGTCTGTCTAACTTTTATACCATGAAGAAAGCAAGTCAGCACTATAAATCCAGGAAATCAGCCTAACTTGTTTTCTGTTTGTTTGGTTTTTTTAAAAAAAACCCATCCCTTTTAAGAGCATTTTTTTTAAATCATTGGGATTTTCTGCCTGAGCAATGGAAGAAGGATTTGGCCTAACAGTGTACCGGGCTTTCTATGCCTGTGAATGCATGTCATGTGCTTTTTCCTTCTGTAATCATTGTGTGCACAACACACAGGATTTAGCAATACCAGGGGAAAAAATATGCCTTTATTTTTCTGCTTTGTATTATGGCAGTTAAATAAACCCATGTTAGGATCGTGTTCAGAATGTGAATTTCTTTGTTTGCTAATTTGCCTGAACTTTAACTAGTTTACTTGAATAAGAAGGTAAGATATTTCCATCAAAACCATCCTTGAAAGAAGATTTTGTGTGTCAGATCATAGAATATTTTTTTTATTGTCTACAGATTATGAACAATATATCAGTGATGGAGTCAGGATCCCATCTATCATATGTGTGATAACAGGTAATTATCTTTTCTTGTTATTTTCCTATTTCCCTTCATTACTAATGCTTAATGGACTCAAGTTTTACCATTTTTGTATATTAACTCTTAAATTGATAAATTAATTTAAAAAATTGATGAATTCGTAAAAATGGTTATTTCTGTTTGGGAATAATTTGGCAAATCATCTTAGAGCACATGGTGAAATGATGATGATGTAATGTAGTATTTAAAGATAGTATGTTGGCATACCTATCTAGAAATGTTAATGTACTCTGGAATTATTTGCTTGTAAGTGATTTCAAAAGAGTGAAAAAATTAGAAGAACTTGAAATGTGATTTAAATGGAATTTGGACTATTAGCAAGGGGTCTAGAAAGATGCATAAAGATTAAACATTAGATTTTATAGAAAGTGGTATA
>NW_005841839.1:3245000-3246852 GCF_000455745.1 Alligator sinensis | reverse complement strand
CTGAACTAACAACTCAGCATGATGCTAACGGATGCTGTACTAATAGAGTATGCCATCTTCTAGGTGATTATTATATTATCTTATGGTTTGCACTCAGGAATTTCAGTTTGGACTGGAGACTTATGCCAAGCCCTTTTATGCCAAGCCTGAGAAAGATGGACATAATCCCTTCTTCAAACACACAAATGAGAGTTATGCTGCAACACTAACCTTTATTATGCAGGTTTAGGTTAATCACAGTCAGAACACTAAAATATTGTGGGTTTATTTTCTGTTTATAAAGGCAAAGGGCCTCTGAAGGAACACTACAACAGACTGATAGATGCAATGCACTTTAAACACATCCAGATCTGTACCCCTTGGCTTGAAGCGGAGGATTACCCTCTTCTGCTTGGTAAATAATGGATTTACAGTTACTGAAAAATCTTTACATGGAAATGAGAACAGTGTCTGAGGCTTATGCAAAGACTATGGGTAACTGTTAAGCTGCAGTTGGTGACAGATCTAGCAAGACTGCAGGCAAATTAAAAGCAAACTAATTATATCAGTTTTGTTGTTTGTTATACCTGAGAAATCAATTAATTTTTCAAATTGCACAGCTTTTCCTCCTCCTTCTGGGAACACGGGGTGGAATTCAATTATGGGGTCTTACAAGCATCTACTTTGGTGTATTAAACCAGCTACTGTTTGCACTCTGCTGTTCTTCTAATGATGCTAAAATACAGTGGGCTAGTTTCTGTTCCAGTGCATTCTCATGTGCAGTTAAATAAATACAGTTCAGTTTTAGCTAAGAAATCAAAGATAATTGAAGAGATTCTAAAGGAAATAGAATATTTCTATTCCTTAGCAGATTGATTTATTTAATCTTACTAAAAGCCATGTAAGCATAAAATAGTACAAGTTCTACCTGATTTAAGCTCCTTAGGATAAGGAATGTCAATTGAGATGGCTATAAAATGTCATGCACATCTGTCATGCTTTGTAAATAATCATATTTCTATAAACTGAGACCCTACATTTTCCTACTATGTTGTAAAGTCATTTGGATGGGAAGAGGTTTTAGTGGCCATCTAACCGATCACTTCTACAGCATTGTAAGGGATTTAATTTTCATTATTTCTGCATGATTTCTAATTGATAGGAAGGTTTGGGGGACAGAATAGATTGAATGTTCAAGATGTTCTACTTTTTAAATTTCTTCTTTCTACTATTTTAACACCAGTTATTCTTGTTTCTTTCTCAATCCTAACTGCTCTTCATAACAAAAGTAGATTATATAATTTTTACATACCTCCTCAAATCAAACTGATACAGCTGACATTCCAAATAATTTTATTTAATAGCACTACAGCATTTTTAAAACAGATTATGTAACGAATCTTGAGAGCAGTTGACAGAAATATTAAGCCAAGTTGTGTCCTTACTTTGTAGGCTCAGCGGATTTGGGTGTTTGTCTTCATAAATCATCTAGCAGCTTGGATCTGCCAATGAAAGTGGTAGACATGTTTGGTTGTTGTTTACCTGTTTGTGCAATCTATTTTGAATGGTAAGGGATCATTTACCCTGACATAATGTAATACCACAGTAATATGTTTTACTTATCATATGACATTAAAGCTAAAAATTAAACTCCACATTTTTAAAGATTATTTTTAAGTAGGGCTCCCCCCCCACCTCACGAAAAAATAATAATTAAAGCTATATGGCTAGGACAGTAAGCAGAAAAGTTAACTATAATGGGCTACAATATGCTTTCCCACATCTTGTTTTTAAACTACTCTTTTTGGGTGCTTGCAGATTTAACACCCCCCCCCCCCCCCCCCCCCCCCCCACCCCCCCACCAAACTACACA
>NW_005841839.1:3225314-3244990 GCF_000455745.1 Alligator sinensis | reverse complement strand
CCCCCCCCCCCCCCCCCCGCCGCAAAAAACAGTGATTTACTTTAAACTTGGTACATTCCTGTGCTGAGCTCCACATGTGCTCAGAGGCAGCAGCATGTTATTTCAACGTGACTTGCCCAACTTCTGTAAAGATTGAGCGTTTTAGTGGGGCTTTTTTTGGCGCTTTTATCTAATAGCTGATTGAACCAGCTTTAGCTAAAAGTGCCAAAAAGCCCTGCTGAAGTGCCTGATCTTTACTGATGCTGCAGAGCCAGGTCGAAGTAATGCACTGTTTTTTCCTGTAAAGTGTTTTTTTTGTTTGTTTTGTTTTTAAACATCTGCAAGCGGCTTTTGTTTCTATGTACTACGTAAGAGATGATTCATTCCACCCCCTACTTTTATCTTCAGCTCAGAGCTGGGTGAAGTGGTTATTGTATCTGCTGTTCATAAAGCACTTTGCAGTCCTTTGGGAGATAGATGACTTTCATAACTTTAGATACTTTGTCGTATGCTGTGATATTGGTAATAACAGAACATGATATTCTGTGATGACTTTGTTCATCACATATTAACAAAGGTCCTTCTTTTCTCATGGTCTATTGCTTAAATAAGCATGTAAAATATACTAGCTTTCAATACGATTATGGCATCTTCAGGAGAAAAATATATATTAAAAAGATTACAAGAAAAAATTCTCGGAAAAGATAACTATGTTAGACTGGGACAGTCTGTAGTTTCACCCACCTGATTCAGAGGAAAATCAGATCTGCTGCAGTTTAGTCATTCCTCTCACTGTCTCTTCCTGACACACAATTTACACTCACCAACTATTTAAATCACTAGAATTTACCAGCAAATATGACCCAAATCCAAGAAAATTCATGTTGGTATAATTTATTTCTTGGGGTAGGAAAAATGGGTTAGAATGAAAATAAACTAATGGGCATATGCTTCTGTCCCCTCTTCCCCCTAGCACTTACAAGTTATTCTTTGGGATATAAACTATGTGCTTGTTCATTGCCCAATGTAAATGAAACTTAAAATATAGTTTCATCTAATTTGTATATGCTACAGGGGATCAAAATAGAGAAAGTATGTGATGCTGTCATAGATTCCATTCAGCTCACTGAACTTCGCTTCATTACTTTGAAGGGCCTTTTTGTCTAAAGGATTGCTTATGATATGATACTGCATACTACTGCTTATTGAAATGAGTGGCTTCAGTTATGATAGACCAACAAAAGGTTAGGGACTAAACTGTACAACTTATTGTTACTACTGGATCCTTTTTACTTTTTCCAAAGAGCAGGAATTATTCAGTACAGTTTGCTAACAACTTGATGTACGATACCTAAACAACGTATTAAAGAGTTTAAATTTAATCTTCAATTGTGACATTCTTTTATTTTCTCACATTTTCTTCACTGGTTTTTGTTCACAGTTTACATGAACTTGTTAAACATGATGAAAATGGCTTGATATTCAGGGATTCAACTGAACTGGCAGAACAATTGAAGGTAAAGATACATAAGGATCAAGATTTTTTTCCTTTTTTTTTTGTTAAAGAGTGAAAAATGAAATAGGAAAGGTGTGCTGCTTTTACATATTTGAAATGAGGGGGTAGTGGATCTGGCTGGTATGGGGGCTTCTCTTCCCTCTTTGTTTTTGTGTACAGCTTCTTTTTGCCTGAAATAATCCATCATTTTATATTACTCAGCATTTATCTAAATGTAACTATTTGTCAATTTAACTTTAAAATCTCCATTCTCTGATGAAATTCTTACTTGTAGTTATGGATTTTTTTGGTCATATGTATATGAATCTGAAGCAAGCAGGCATGTTCTAAATATTGTCATGATGCAATACTTGTGGATCTTTTTTAACTTGTTAGTAATTGACTATTAAAGTTGGAGAGGTTAAGCTTTTAAAGCATGATGTAATTATGTTCTTCTGCATGGTTCATTTTTTCAGATGCTTTTCTCAGAATTTCCTTCAATTGACGGAAAACTTCAGCTGTTTAGAAGAAATCTTCAGGAATCTAAGCAACTGCGATGGGATGAGAGCTGGGACCAGACTGTACTTCCTCTTCTTAGCAGCAATTAATGATTTTTCCAAAAAATGATAAAATAGCTTGCTCTTCCAATTGACACATTCCTAAATTGTTATGCATTTTAGCGACAGAATAAAAAATTTATACTTCGTCTTAGACAAGTGTCTTTAAATCTTTTAACTCTGAAGCAGCCATTGCAACACACTTTTTCATCTACGCTTTGAACTGGTTATGTGAATAAGAAAGACGCTATGTGTATGGGGGTTGGCATTGTACTGTAGCAGAAAACCTTTGTACATTTCCCTTCTGGGCATTGATATAACAAAGCCCCTTCTTGTCTGCAAACCCCCTCCCCCCATTTTGTGCATTTCTTTTCCTTCTCTGTATTGGCAGAGATCTAGCACACTTGTTGCACGGGTGTGGCAAGGCTCAGAGCAAGCCAGAAAGCTGAAGTGGCTTTCTGTAGGAGAAATGTAGAAACTACATCTACATATCAATTAAGCTCAGTGTCACTAAAGAAAACAAAAGAACTAAAATATCCACTGCAAAGACTGTAAATATATCCTGTGCTAACCTAACTCACTTACTGTCCCCAGTAGCCTTTGATCCTCACTACCTCACGTTGCATTTTTATATATTTCTCACAGTGCATTTTCATATTTCATCTGTCTCATCTTTACCATGGCATTTAGTATTTTCTATTTTATACTTTTAACCTCTTAAGGAATGTACTCCCTGTAGAATTAAGTGACACCCTGGACCATTGCTAAAACTGCATTGAAATTGTAACTGTAATATGATAAAATTTGTTGAGTGAATGTGAGTGAATGATGATCATCAGTAAACAATAGCCTAACCGAAGGAACTCCATTTTAAGCTAATCAAGCTAAAGAACTGATTCCTGGAACTGAGCACTCACCCTATGGACTATTCCTAAAACCCATGACAATACAGCCATTAAGTCAGTAAGTCAAGGGTGGGCTCCCAAAACTTCAGGTACCCGCAGGCAGAGACCCCTGTGACTAAGAGCTGTCAGGTGCTGCTCAAGACCCACGTGGGACAACGATCTCTGGTTTGGGTAGCCAAGATGATGCTGGGGGGAATCACACAAGTCTGCCAGAAAGGGATAAAAAGCAGTAAAGCGTGACCCTCAGTGGCGCCCTCTTCCAGCACCTGACCTACCGAGACAGAAGGACAAGCCGGTGACCCCCTTCTGGAGAAGACATCACCTTGAAGAAAGCTGACCGTCAACAGCAGACTCCAGGGTCTTGCATAGGTAGATATACTGACACCAGTGCTCTCACAATCACTACGGCAGCTAGTGTATACTACATGGGTTTGAATGAGTGAGAGCATGTGTGTGTGTATATGCTAAGGTGACCAGTGCCACCCATAATTCAAAGTTTGCATTTATGATTTTATTGGTAACTTCACCTCCTGTCCAATAAACTAGAATTTATTATGATCTCGTGAGTTGGAGCTTTGTAGCCAACAGTACTTTCTTTGAATAAATATAGCCCATGGATAGATATGCATTTAATGCACTCTGGATCCTGGACAGCACATCTGTCTAGACCTATCAATTGTAGCATAGTCCATACCCAAAGAGCTGAAGTCTCTCCATCTATCAGAACTACTAATCTCTTTCTACACTTGGAGGGAATATGTACAAAAGTGGAGGATGCCAGGCTGCTTTGGAACAGTAAACTCAGCATTTTGTGACTTTTGCCTGCTAAGGTTTACTTTCCTGTGGGTTTCTACATACGGTCTAATTGTCATAGTTTCTTCCATTTTGTTTTTGTTGGCTTATTACACACTCCTTTCTCCCATAATGGGAGGCACTTGCTATTTGGAACAAGAACACTTCCTCATAAAGAATAGGGGTGTGCGAAATGGGCCCTATTTGATTCAGATTCGGTCCAAATCGGGGGCAGTGATTCGATTAGTTGATGCGGATCACTGTCCCCAATTCGATTTGACCGAATCTGAATCTGAAAATTTGATGCTGATTTGGAGAATCAGCAGTTTGGACATAGACATAGCTTTAAAAGTTTTTTCTGCATACCTTGAGGTAGCAGGTGTGGCTTGTGATCGCTGCGATGCTGGGGCAGATGTACTGTCCCACAGGAGCATAGGGGACCCCCTGTGTGCTTGGCGGCAAACCCAGAAGTGGATTGGAACTACTTCCAGTCCACTTCTGGGTCTGCTGGGGAGTGCACTGGGCCCCCCCCCCCGTGCTCCTCTGGCTTGGTAGTCAGCTTCAGGGGGACCCCGGGTGCCCCCCAGACCCAGGAGACACCGGTTGCTGAGCTGAGGGGCGCAGGGGGGCTCCCCAGCATGCTTCCTGGCGGACCCGGAAGTGGACTGGAAGTACTTTTGGTCTACTTCCAGCTCTGCTGCCAAGTGTGCTGGGGAGCCCCCCTGCACTTCTGTGGGACACTCCATGCACCCCAGCATAGCAGCATTCATGAGCCCCTGCTACCTAGAGGTATGTAGAAAAAAACATTTAAAGCTGTCTCTGTCTGAATCGTCAAATCTCCAAATCGATTCGGAGGGTTCTGATTCAATTCAGAGATTAAAGGGTCTTCTGATTCGATTTGGATTTGGAGATTTAGCCACCAAATCAGGCCAGATCTCTGCCAAATTGAATCAGGGACCGAAGTTTCACACAGCCCTAATAAAGAAATATTTTATCTTAATTTTTTTTAAACAACTCCAGTCTTGGGCTGTTGTCACCTAAGTGAGTGTTGAACATCCTCTAGTATATCTTTATAGTGGCACAGCCACTTAGCTTCAAAGTTCCCTCTCCCCCACACACACTTTTCAATGCATTGAAAGCATAGAAGTGCCGATACTAGCACACAAAGCAGTATTATGAAACACTTCTGTAAACATGGTCTTCTTGGTGAGTGTTATAACGCCGTTATGCATTGTGATGAAAATGTGCCCATTAATCTTGAGGCATATGTAGTGCTTCCCTTGTTATAAAGATTAATGAAACAGGAAAATATCAAATCTTTGGCTAAGTGCAGTAGATCCATTGAAAGGGGATTTAGCTTTCTGGATGTATGCTTGGATGTAGCATTGGTAGCCTGTTGGTATTACCGTACGTACTCAGGTACAAGTCGACCCAGAATATAAGAACCACCCAATAATTAGATTCTGTGTATGGAACATTTATAAATTTGTTATAATTTTTCAGTTATGGAATCTAATCGTGGTTTGCCTTGAATTTGCTTCCCTCAAACTGCTACCACAGGGAAAATAAATCTGGGGAGGGGGATCAGGTGTCCCGCTTGACTTCTGCCCCCCACCCCAGATTCTTCCCCCTGCAGCCCCATCCCCACCTTTACTGTCAGACCTTGCTCTCCCTGAGCACATGGAAGTGAAGGGCAAATGTAAACATAGCTGTAGCAATTTGCATTTAGGCTAATTATTACACATACCCATAGCCTTAGTTCATCCAGAATTGATGCATTTACCTTTTATGAAACTGCTGCAAGTTTCAGTGCACAGTGTTAAGCAGCACTTTTGTACCTACTTACATATAGTATGAACTATCCCTGATATTAGTCCAAAGCCAAAAGGCTCATGATTTACCATGTTGTTCACTGACTTTCAAGCCATGATGACCCATAGTGCAACATTGCTTAGTATGTGCGCACACTACAGAAGCTGCGCCCCTCTGCCACAAAGGATCCATTTCCTAATTAGCCCTTCCACTCGTGACAGGAACCAGGTGTTATCACAAGTCCTGGGATCCTCCAAAAATTGATATGCAGATGAGGCACAGGGTAACCTGGCCTGGCTCCACCTCATGGAGGGTGGAGCCACAGTAATATGCAACAGGCTGAGAGAGGGATCAACAGAGATTTTGGGTAAACTGTTCGGGGCCAGACATTGTAGGCTGGTGAGAAAACAAGAATAATTGGAAATGAGAAAGGCAGAGCTCAGCAGTGGGAGTGAAGAGGGATTTGAAATGTATGCAGTGTAGTGGTTCACTATGTCTTAGAGTCAGTGCTGAAGGCCTGTGCACAATGGTCACTACCATATAATCTAATTCACATAGGCTGCACTAACCTATGCCTGCTATGGATTTGGGAATATCTGAATCCCCAGGCTGAAGAATTTGGGATGGAGGATACTTGCTGGTGGTAGCACCACATGGACTTCAATGATGAGTTCTGTTCAGTTGATGGAATTTGGGACTGATTAGGCTAATATAGTCTGAGATACAAAATTTTGGCTAAAATCAAGTATTTTTGGCACCCAGGGGGAGGGTGTATCAGGGCTGGCTCTGGGCCTTCCTGTGTCAACCTGATAATCGCAGTACCTCCAGGCCTGGTGACAGTTCTGTGTGAAGGGGACATCCACCTGTTTCATAGATTTATTTCATAGACTTCATAGACATTTGGGGAGGATCATCGAGTCCAGCCCCCTGCCTCAGGGGCAGGAAGTCAGCAGGGGTCATAGGATCCCAGCAAGATAAACATCCAAGCGTGTCTTGAAGGCGTTCAGAGTAGGTGCTTGAACCACCTCCAGCGGCAGTTTATTCCAAACCTTGGGGACTCGGACAGTAAAGAAGTTCTTCCTTATGTCCAGCCTGAATCAGTCGTGGAGCAGTTTATGACCATTCGATCTTGTCATCCCTTGGGGCGCTGTGGTGAATAGTCGTTCCCCCAGATCCTGGTGAACATCCCTGATAAACTTATAGGTGGCCACCAGATTGCGCCTGAGCCTGCGCTTTTCCAGGCTGAAGAGTCCCATGGCTCTCAGCCTCTCATCATAAGGTCTGTTTTCCTGACCCCTGATCATGCACGTGGCTCTCGTCTGCACTCTCTCAAGCTTCTCCACATCCTTTTTGAATTGTAGAGCCCAAAACTGGACGCACTACTCCAGCTGCGGTCTCACCAAGGCTGAGTACAAGGGGAAAATGACGTCCTGGGATTTGCTTGAGAAGCATCAATGGATGCAAGCCAGCGTTTTGCCCGCTTTACAAGCTGCAGCATCACATTGAAGGCTCATGTTCATCTTGCGGTCAATTATGACCCCCAAGTCCTTTTCATCTGTAGTGCTAACCAGCGTAGCACTCCCGAGCCTATACGCATGCCGCAGGTTTTTCCTCCCAAAGTGGAGAACCTTGCATTTTTCGGTGTTAAACACCATAAGGTTCTCATCCATCCATTTCCTGAGCCTGTCAAGGTCTGCCTGGATCATCCACCCTCCAAGCAAAAAGATTCTTATCAGTATCAGTTTTGCCTTCATTTAATCAACTTTATAGTTGGTTTCCATTACTGAGCATATGCTGCTTTCGGTAGCTGTTTAATCATAGATAGTACATTTAATGAAGCTTCTTTGTGTGCAAATATAAGACAAGGGGCTTTTTTCCCCATGGTGATTGTTCAGTATCGTTTATGCAGTCTGGGTGTTTTCATGCTGCTATTATGTTAATTCTTTAGGAGTCATGAAAAATCAAAGTACAAGTCATGGGGTATAGGACTGTCATGGTTGATTATTTGTCTAAGGCAGCATTCATCTAATACAGTGATTCACAACAAGGGTCCTGTGGCATCCTGGGATGCCCTGAGATCCTTTAAAGCGTGCTCTGGGGTGCAACATAAACTTAGCACTGTTAAGTGTGCAAATGTGATTCACAAGATAAACCCTGAGATTTTGAATAAGAATCAGTAGTGTTAAAAAATTGCTCTTTTGTGGTCTTTCTGAGTTCTTTGCAATGGAAAAACTTCTATTTTTCTGTTGTCAAAAAAGGAGTGAAAAATAAGAGCTGATGTTCTCTGAAGGCTGCCTTGAGCCTAAAAGGTTGAGAACCACTGATCTAATATGAAGAGAGCATGACAATCTAGGGTGATTGTTATTCTAGCTAACAGAACCCTGCTAAGCTCGCAGTTTCTGGCTACATAGGGTATTTAATTGGTGCTTCAAGAAGTGGGACAAATTTTTAAAAAATTGATTCCTTTAGTTCTGAATCTTTTGCTACTTTTATCTCATTTTCAACTATCCTTGTGCAGAACAATGACAAGCAATGCTTCTTTAGGTGCACTACTCTTCAGTCACTCACCCCATTAATTTTTAGAAGCAGCATTAAATACTGCTGAGCCTCCTGGAAGACTTTGTAACTCATAATTTGTATCTTGTAATGGTTTGATTACTATATTGGACATGTCATGGTCAGAGCTCTAATATGAAATACTTTTCAGTCTAAATGAGTTCTGTCCTGTGACATGTGCTATTTAAGGATCACATTTGAGACCTGCTGTTGTTCTAGCTGCCTACAGAGGGTTTGGGATTGAGAGTATGGTCAGGGGTAGAAAGGTAAGAAAGAGTTATTGACTTAACAAAAACACAACTACGCATAGTAACAAAACAAACAATGACAGACAAAAGCAATTTGCATTGGCAACTTATTGGCAGTCCCTTCTGATGCCTGATACACAGCAAGCTTCTCTTTTCACAAAGTCCAGCGAAGTCAGGCGTCCCCGAACAGCATTGTCCAAAGGGTACTGTGAAGGACCCTGGAATGCAGTCCTTGGGCTTTTCGAGGTCTACGGGCTCACTGATCCAGGCAACAGCTAACTAATCCTTTTTACAGAGTTGTATCTTCCTTCTGAATGGTTTTCAAATATTCCAGCCAATTTAAAGCTTCTGAATGGCTTTGATAACGTACAATCACTCAGATTCCTTTTACTTCAACTGTCCTTAGACTGACCAATAGCAGTACAAGCCTTGCATTTCTTTGATAAGGTAATTTTAACTACACCACAGGGCTTTACTACTTTAAGGCTTTGTTAAATTTACTAGGCCTTACTTTATACAAGGCATCACTACATCTTAGACTTTAATTAGGCTTTTAGCAACAACATATAGCTTAATAGTTAAACAAATACAGAAAAACATGATATAATCTTCATAGAGCCTTCAGCAAACACCTTTATTACACAGGCACACTTTTCAGCTGTCACAGCTGTGCTCCTTTCCAGTCTGATAATAGACTCCACAATGGTTAGTGTTGTAGGAGATTTTCAAAAAGTTAGGGCCTCAAAAATAGAGACCTTGCTTTCTGAAGGGGTCCCTATCCTAGCTTTAACTCTACAGTTATGACATGGTTCAAATTTAAGTAAAGTAAAGGCCGGATGTGGTGGCCAGTAAACTTAATTTTAATTGCATCTCAAACTTCAGGCTGTTAACATAGAATCAGAGAATCATATAAAATTAGGGCTGGAAGGGACCTCAGGAGGTCATCTAGTCCAACCCCTGCTCAAAACAGGATCCCCCCCAAGCCAAGGCTTTGTCTACCCGGGTCCTGAGAACCTCCAAGGATGGAGCTTCCACCACCTCTCTGGGTAACCTGTTCCAGTGTTTTACTACCCTCCTAGTGAGAAAATTCTTCCTAACATCTAACCTAAAGTTCCCTTGCTGCATCTTGAGACTATTGTTCCTTGTTCTGTCATCTGCCACTACTGAGACCAGTTTAGCTCCATCCTCCTTGGAATCCATTTCAGGTAGTTAAAGGCTGCTATTAAATCCACTCTCAGGCCTCTTTTCTCTTGACTAAATAAGCCATTCCCTCAGCCTCTACTCATAGGTCATGTGCTCCAGCCCCCTCACTATTTTTGTTGCCTTTTGCTGGACTCTCCAATTTGTCCACATCCTTTCTGTAGCGAGGGGCACAAAACTGAACACAGTACTACAGATGTGGCCTCACCAGTGCTGAATAGAGGGGAATAATCACTTTCCTTGACCTACTGGCAACATACCTACCAGTGCAGCCCAGTATGCTGTTAGCCTTCTTGGCAACAAGGGCACACGGCTGGCTTATATTCAGCTTACTGTCCACTGCAAACCCCAAGTCATTTTTTGCAGAGCTGCTGCCCAGCAAGTCAGCCTCCAGCCTGTACTGGTGCATGGGATTGTTCTGTCCTAGGTGCAGGACTTTGCACTTGTCCTTGTTGAACTTCATGAGGTTTCTTTTGGTCCAGTTCTCCAATTTGTCTCGGTCACTGAATCCTAGCCCTACCCTCCAGCATATCTACTGCTCCCCACAGCTAGGTGTCATCTGCAAACTTGCTGAGGGTGCACTCTATGCCATCTTCCAGGTCGTTGATGAAGACATTGAACAAAACTGGCCCCAAGACCAACCTCTGGGGCACTCCCCTAGATACCAGTTGCAAACCAATTGATTACCAATTGATAAACCAATCAAGCCATTGATTACTACTCTCTGAGTAGTAGCTCCAGTCAGTTTTCTATCCACCTTACAGTCCATTCATCCAGTCTGTACTTCCTTAGCTTGTTTGTGGGAATGTTGTGGAAGACTGTATCAAAATTCTTGCTAAAATCAAGGTACACCACATCCACTGGTCTCCCTGCATCCACAGAGCCAGTCATCTCATCACAGAAGTCAATCAGGTTGGTCAGGCATGACTTGCCCTTGGTGAATCCATGCTGACTGTTCCTAATCACTTCTCCTCCAAGTGCTTAGAAATGGATTCCTTGAGGACCTGCTCCATGATTTTTCCAGGGACTGAGGTGAGGCTGACTGGTCTGTAGTTCCCTGGATTCTCCTTTTTCCCTTAAATATGGGCACTATGTTTGCCCTTTTCCAATCATCTAGGACCTTCCTGATCACCATGAGATTTCAAAGATGGTGGCCAATGGCTCTGGAATCACATCATACAACTCCCTTAGCACCATCGGATGCATCCCATCCGGCACCATGGACTTGTACATGTCCAGCTTTTCTAAATAGTCCCTAACCTGTTCTTTCACTACTGAGGGCTGCTCACCTCCTCCCCAGACTGTGCTGTGTGGTGCAGTAGTTTGGGAGCTGACCTTGCCTGTGAAGACTGGGGTGAAAAAGGCATTTAGCACTTCAGCTTTTTCTGCATCGTCTGTCACAAGGTTGCCTCCCCCATTCAGTAATGGACCCACAATTTCCCTGATCCTCCTCTTGCTTCTGACATACTTGTAGAAACCCTTCTTGTTACCCTTCACATATCTTGGTAGCTGCAAATCCAATTGTGCTTTGGGCTTCCTGACTTTATCCCTGTATGCCTGAGCTGTGCTCTTAACCTCCTCCCTAGTTATTTGTCCAAGTTTCCATTTCTTGTAAGCTTCCTTTTTGTGATTTAGTTTACCGAAGAGTTTGCTGCTAAACCAAGCTGCTCTTCTGCCATGCTTGCTAGTCTTCCTGCTCATCAGGATGATTTGTTCCTGCACTCTCAGTAAGGCTTCTTTGAAGTACAGCCAGCTCTCCTGGACTCCTCTCCGCCTCACATTGGCTTCCTAGTGGATCCTGAGCAAGCTGAAGTCTGCTTTTCTGAAGTCCTTATTCTGCTACTTTTCATCCATCCTTTTCTCAGGATCGTGAACTCAATCATCTCATAGTCACTGCTGCCCAAGCTGCCATCCACTACTACATTCCCCACCAATTCTTCCCTGTTTATGAGCAGCAGGTCAAGAAGAGCATGAGCCCTGGTTGGCCGCTTCAGCACTTGCACCAGGAAGTTGTCCCCAACACTCTCCAAAAACTTCCTGGATTGCCTGTGCACTGCTGTATTGCCCTCCCAGCACATGTCAGGGTGACTGAAGTCCCTCAGGAGAACCAGGGCTTATGATCAGGAAACTTCCGCTAGCTGTTTGAAGAAAGCCTCATCCACCACTTCCTCCTGATCTGGTGGTCTATAGCAGACCCCTACCACAACACCAGTCTTGTTGCTCTCCCCTCTGACCCTAACTCAGAGACTTTCAACAGGCCTATCTCCAGTTTCACACTGGAGCTCCGAGCAATCATATTGGCTCTTTTTACATAAAGTTTGACCAGTTTGTACCCACTCATGACAGTGCTCCAGTCATGCGAGCTCCCACCAAGTCTCTGTTATTTCAATCGCGTCATAGTTCTGTGACTGTGCAAGGCCTTCCAGTTCTTCCTGCTTGTTTCCCAGGCTCTGTGCATTTGTGTACAGGCACCTGAGGTGACTAGTCGATTGCTCTGATTTTTCAGGAAGTATGAGAGCACCTCCCCTGTTGCCCCCTCCTGCTTGCTCTTCCTCCAGGTCTCTCGCTTCCCCGCTTATCTCAGGGCTTTGGGCTCCATCTCCCGGCAAACCAAATTTAAAACCCTCCTCACTAGGTTAGCAAGCCTGTCTATGAAGACACTCTTCCCTCTCTTCATCAGGTGGATCCCATCTTTTCCCAGCAATCCTTCTTAGAAGAACATCCCATGGTTGAAGAAGTCAAGGCTTTGCTGGCGACACGTGTGCAGCCAGGTGTTGATACATCTGCAGGATGCATCTGCTTCTGCCCGGGCCCTTTCCCTTGACTGGAAGGATTGATGAGAAAACTTGAGCCCCAGACCCCTTCACCTTTGCACTCAGAGCCCATGTACTCTGTCTTCTCTTTATTAAAAGATTTTCAGTGGTGGTTAACCATTCAACTCAGGATTTCCAAAAATTAACCGTTAAGATATGTTTGGGGGCATGAGTTAGTATCTGGCATGAGGTATCTGAAAATCAAAAATTTTAAATAAGTTAATTTTAAAAGTTGAGTGTGATTCATTCCTTCAGGCTTGAGTGCTGCCACATTGGCACAGTATGTCCGTGAGATGGACACTCTCCATGTCATTTTTTCTCTTTATATTTTAGATTATTGCCAAACTATTTTAGGTAACTACCACTCTGTTACTAAAATATCACTTGAAGCTTTAATTCTTTGTCACCTGGAGTTTTTAATTCATTCTGCTGTCTGACAATTTAGCATTGACTGCAGTGGATTAGAAAGATTGTTTTGAAAACTTTGTTATGAAAGCATCTATACAAAAAAATGAAGAAAGCTGGTCAGTAATATTAATAACATGGAAATAACATGCCATGTGCCCTTTGTCCAGTTAGGCTTCTCTATTCTAATGATATAACTATGTTTTGCTCTTGGACCCACTGTAGCTTTTTCTACACCATCCCTCACTTTTATGAATCATCACTGTATGTTCTGGCACAGGTCCTGTCCTTTTCCCTCATGTATGCACTTGCAATGTTAGTGTTGGCACTTGTTTGCAAAGCATTTTGAAATCATCCTCTGATGTGGTAATGAGTTAGTCTCATTAACTCAAACACTTTATGAAATTCATCTGTTCATTCAGTTGTACAAATCAGCCTCTTGGTGCAGTGTTTCACATAGTACCTTTTAGGCAAACTGTACTCAAGTGCATATAAAATTAAATAGTTACAAAGTAATAATAGATGAAACAACTGGCAGAGACGAAGTGAGACAAAAGGAGAAAAACTGAAAAACAACTTTTAGCTGAATACTTCAGGCAAGTGGTCCTGGGTAGTAGGTGCTAGGGAGGAAAAGGCCCTCCCTCATCATTGTGATATGAGGCTTATAGAGAAGGAGAGGGAGGAGTTGTACGGCAAGGAGAATACCTTAAAAACAGGATGGAAACCTAAAATAAATTTAGCCAATGAAGTATGAGGAGGGTGTTAATATCTTCTGCCCTTGGTGTATTTAAGAAGATAGATGGATGCAGTCTGTGCATTGTGGAGCTGAGACACATGGATTCCATGGAACGCAGTTTGTACTGGTGCAAGGGAGGTGAAGATTGAGAAGATAATTCCTCTTCTTTTATACTATGCCGGAATATACTTTCATAGATTTTATAGACATTAGGGCTGGAAGGGACCCCTGAAGATCTTTGAGTCCAGCCCCCTGCCCCAGGGGCAGGAAGTTAGCTGGGGTCATAGGATCCCAACAAGATAAACATCCAAATGTGTCTTGAAGGCGTTCAAAGTAGGTGCTTGAACCACCTCCGGCAGCAGTCTATTCCAAACCTTGGAGGCTCGGACAGTAAAGAAGTTCTTCCTTATGTCCAGCCTGAAATGGTCATGGAGGAGTTGTGACCATTTGACCTTGTCATCTCTTGGGGCACTCTGGTGAACAGATGTTCCCCCAGATCCTGGTGAACACCCCTGATAAACTTATAGGTGGCCACCAGATCACCCCTGAGCCTGTGCTTTTCCAGGCTGAAGAGTCCCATGGCTCTCAGCCTCCCATCATGAGGTCTGTTTTCCTGACCTCTGATCATGCGCGTGGCTCTTCTCTGGACTCTCTCAAGCTTCTCCACATCCTTTTTGAATTGTGGAGCCCAAAACTGGACGCAGTACTCCAGCTGTGGCCTCACCAAGGCCGAATACAACGGGAGAATGACATCCTGGGATTTGCTTGAGAAGCATCTATGGATGCAAGGCAGCGCTTTGCTCGCTTTACTAGCTGCAGCATCACATTGAAGGCTCATGTTCATCTTGTGGTCAATCGTGACCCCCAAGTCCCTTTTGTCTGTAGTGCTAGCCAGCGTAGCACTGCCGAGCCTATAAGCATGCTGTGGGTTTTTCTTCCCTAGGTGGAGAACCTTGCGTTTTCAGGGTTAAACACCATCAGGTTCACCATACTGATTGCTTTTAAATTGCATTTCCTACCTCACAAAACTTACAGTCTTGATCTTGCAGATGCTTAAGCATGTGCTGAATCTTAAACAAACGTAGATGCACTGAAGTTTGATAAGACAAATGCACTTAAGTATTTGCAGGAAAAAGTTAATGATAGAAATGAGGCAGAAGGCAGTATAGAGAAGTAAGGTGGAGGCAGTTGTCTGCAGGAGCTAGATTGTGCAGGGCATGTGGGGACTGCCTTAGCAAACAGATGGATATTCCATTATTTTATTATTCAAGTGTCCTTGAGAGATGTTACTTAGAAAAGGTGGACAGTCATTGGAGAACAAGAAGAGTCAAAAGTAAGTGCTGTAAATAGGAGAAAGCACTGAGATATGAAACAGAAATGGTGACAGACAAGGACACATGGTGCTGACAAAATTCAGGGAAACAAACTGCACTGAACAAACTGACAAAGAAGTCTCATTCATTTCTCCTCTCAGTGTTTCAGCAACAAACAGTTTGTTTCAGCAATAAATAGTTTGTTTGACACACACATTTTTGCAAGCCCAATAACTGAACTCACAGCTATAGCTTTTAAAATAATTTCTTCCATGGGTGGCCCAGAACTGTCCTCATGACTGGAAAGATCCTCACTGTGTTGTTCAGGATCCTAAGGAGGTCCAAGTTCTCCTGCACCTGTCTCTTGTTCTGAGGCCTCAATCATAGGAAAAATCTTCTTCCAAGTACAGGAAAGGCACTGGTTAGAGAACAAAGCATTGATTAGGACTGATCCTACATGCACTGCATCCCACTGACAATATTTTAATTAGCAGTGGCAGGATTAGGTCCTCAGTGGAAAGATTTAGTTGAAATGGAAAACAGAAATCATTGAAATAAACCTATGTATCATCTGCATTCTTGCCTGCCGGATCACACAGCAAAATGCTCCAGCTTTCCCCATGAAAACTGCATCTCCCTCATTCTTCCAACTCCCTGTTTTTCTTTCAGTCTCTTAAAAACATATGTGCTGGAGGGAACACCAAGCTCCTATCTGTAGAATATACCTGCAGCATCCCAGAGAAACATCATGACCATTTCATACATCCTGTCCCTGGTCATTTACTCAGATCCTCACCTGCCTTGCAGCTAATAAAAGCACCTACCCTATCTAGTACCCTTCTGCTAACCCAGACCCTTCCCTCTCAGACATGTATCTGCTCTATCAGTCTTGGGATTCAACGGAGTATGATGAGAGACCTTTGATCTGACCTGCCTGCTTCACTCTGCTTGTACTTCACTCCCACTCACAAAGTGCCTCAGCCTGCTTCCCATCTTGTCATACATTTTTCATATGCTGCATAGTGGCCTAGAAATCAGGTAAGGTTTTCTGGATAATGTATTCCCAACTGTACCCAGTGGAAGCTGCTGAGAGTTGAATGAGGCTGGGAAATTTCTTTTAAGTCATGGCTGAAAACTCATGTTTTCCATGTGGTAAAGATCCACCTTAAGACAAAGCAGGTAGTACCTACTCAGGATGACCTAGAGAGCTACTGCATAGAGATTTCCAGGGCCCAATCCAGGGCTCAAAGACGTCCATGGGATGCATCTTGGTTACAGGGTACAGGTTTCATCTCGGAAAATACAAAGAGGTTCTCAGGTGGTACTAGGGGCCTTTACTTTGGTGGAGAAAGGCATAAAAATGGCTGGAAGATGAACCAGACAAACTCCATTTAGAAACAAGGCATGGTTGTGTAATTGTTGGGAAGACTGAGCATTGCAACAGGGAAATAGTAGAATCTCCACCTCTCAGAAGTGTTTAAAGCAAGCCTGGATGCCTTTCTGGAAGATGCACTTTAGTCAAACACAGGCTAATGAATCCACTACCAATAACTGTAAAGTTTTACATCCAGCTTATATAGAAGTCAGACTAGAGTAGGGGTGGGCAAAATACAGCCCACAGGCCTAGGGCATTTCATCCAGCCTGTGGTTACCCACCACCTAATTGTACCCTGCCCAGCCAACATGCTTCATTCCCACCCTCCTGTGTGGGAGGGCCCTGGACCCAGCCAGCACACAGCTTCCAGGCAGGACTGCTGCTTCCACTGCTGCAGCTGCCAGGGAACATGCTCAGCTTCCCTGGTCTTCCTGTGTCCCTGCTGCAGCGCTCTCTCCAGGCACCAGGTAGGGAAGCTGCAGCTGGGAGGGAGTGCAGAACGTAGGGTTGGGGCTGGCAGGAGTGGGGAGTCTGGGGCCCATGCCCAGCAGAGTGGTGAGAGCATGGAGCTTGGGTGGGCAGGGTGTGGGTGTGGGCAGGGTTTGTGGGGTGTGGGGACCTCCCCACATGCCCCTCCATGGCACACCGCCCCCTGCCACCAGTGATGGTAGCAGCAGCCAACAGGCCCTCAGGGTGCTTGTGGCCCATGCAAGCACAGCTTCCTGGTGGTGCACAGCTCCAGCCAGTTCCAGGAGCTGTATGTGGTGGCAAGGTGCTCCCTGCTGCCATGTGCAGGTCCTAGGACAGCTGGCTGCCTTGCATGGGGCTTCCCCCCTGTGGTGCGCAAGTGCTGGGAGTTGCATGTAAGCCTTGCGTGATAGAGGTAGACCTGGTTCTGATCCTTGCCACCATGTGCAACTCCCAGAGCTGGCTAGAGCTGCAGGCCGCCAGGTGGCTGTGCCTGCACAGGCCGCGAGCACCCCGAGGGCCTGCTGTGCTGCTGCTGGTGGGGGCCTGTGCATTATGGGGGGGAATGTGGGAGGGTCCCCACACCCCACAAACCCCACCCACACCCAGCCCACACCCCCTCCTCCCACATATCCACATATCCACACTCCCCACATACACTATGCCCCCCATACACAGCCACACTCCCTGACTAACCCCCACACACACAGCCCACCATATACACATCCTCACCCCACAACCACATCCCACACATTTCCCCCTACACCCCCCACACACAATATACAAGAGTAAGACTATTTTTTAAATTGTTATGCAATCACCTCTATATACACTATGCAAACACACATAAATCAGGACAACAATATTTTTAAAAATAAAATTAAAATATGTTATAGTAGAGTTTTGACTTTTAGTATATGATTTAGTTTTTTCTGGCTCCAAGATGGCAACCCCCCCCACAAAGGAGTGCTTTGGGGTAAGGGGAAAGACTTCTGATGGCAAAGGTCAGGGGTTAGGGGGTGGGACTTCTGGTGCCAAGATGGTGACTGGGGGTGAGGCACCCATCAAGGGGCGGGGCTACCATTGCAGCCCTCGATAGCTCACCAAAGCTCTCGAAGCGGCCCTCCAGCTGAAATAATTGCCCACCCCTGGACTAGAGGCTCTTACAGTCTCTTCTACCCTTAAACTCCAGGAATCTCTGAAGGGATTCTCATCAGCTGCTGTGGGGTTTGGACTGGCTCCTGGAAACGAATGTTGGAGGGAGTGAGAGATGAAGCAGGATGTCAGAGGTAGAATCTATGGAATTAACTTACCCTCACATTCATCTTCCTGCAGGGGAATCAGCCCTGCAGAGAGCACATCTTCTGTTGACAACTGACCTGAATTAATGGATCTGAATCAGTAAAGGGCAAGCGATATGATGGCAAACTATACTCAGCTTAAAAGCAACATTCTGCTAAAGGTGATGAAAAATCCTATTTTTATCTGGTTTAAGAATAAAATAGTAGAAGAGAAGCTGGGATCTTCAATCTTTACTTGAATTGAGATATTGTAATAGTAGAAATTATTGTGCTACTAATGTACAAAGCAAACATACTCAAGAAAAACAAACCTCTCCTGGATGTGATGAAAATGGAAAACAACTTTACACTTATCAAACAAATTCTTATCCACAGATAACTCATTTGGTTTTATAAGCAGTAGAGCAGAATATTGCTTCTGCTCAGGACTTGGAGTCTGATTTCAAACTTTTTTTGCTAGGAATTTTTCTTGTTACGGAAGAATGAGCGACACTATAAAACTTATCAAGGTACATGCCCTTATACCAATTTCAGACTATTACTACAACATGCTGTTTCTTGCAGACTTGCCAAGATTAGTATATTGAGTTACTCTTGTAGATAAAAGGCAACTGCAGTGGTGTTCCTTTTCTGAGGAGGAAATCAAATCAGACCCTTCTAGTCTTCAAAGGATCTGGTGGCAACCTTAAGTTTCTTGGCATCCTGGTTGAGAATCATTGTTATAAACCATCCACCAGTTCACTGTCCAATATTATTTCTAACAGTTAAAGGAAAGGGAATAACACAATTGTCATTCCTAACTGTTAGTCTGTATTGGCATAGTACAGAGAATCATTTCATTCTGCTGCTTCATTCAGAGTGTCAAGGAAAGGAGTGTCAAGGATGATTTTCAGTGATAGCTAATTTTTGGAAGTTTTTTGGAGAACTGAGGATCACTTTTTGAAAAAGTCCAAAAACAAAATGAGTTTTATAGGACTTTTGCATGTTTGGTTGGTGTACCATGTCCACCGTGTTGCCTGACTCATAGCTGAAATGTCTAGGTAAAATTATTTGGGCACTGCACACTAAAGAATAAATGCACAGTGGCCCCACAGTATGCCAACCTTTTTATGAGCCACCTGGAAGAAGACTTCCTCAAGAACTGCACCATCAAACCCTTGCTATACTTAAGATACATCGATGACATCTTCATCATTTGGACTGAGAACCTGCAATCTCTGATTGAGTTCCATCAGAAATTCAACAGTCACCATCCCTCCATCCAACTTTCTCTGGAATACTCCAGCACCAACATCTCCTTTTTAGACACAATGAGCAGTATCCAGCATCTCGGATGGCCGGAGCCGACTCAAGATGATTCAAATATCACTCGGTCGTTTGGGCGGGCTGGTGAATGGAGAGGCAGACACAGCTTATTGGTTGCAAAAAATTTACTTATGCCGCTTGTAGCCGCGACGCAGGTGATCCGGTCGCTTGAACTACTATGTGAGTTGCTCCAGCTGGCAAGGCTCAGGCCAGCTAATCCATCCACAAATTAAGCCGGCAGGGAAAGGGTACGTCGAGGATGGCGCTCGGCGACGGGGAGAAGAATCGATAGGTGATCAGTCTATCGATCAGCTCAGCCGCAAGTCAGATCTCTTTAGAGGCACTCTGCAGCGTGCTCAAAGTTCTCCGACTTGGGCGGAAGTCGCACGAAATTTTAAACGGCTAGCAAGCCAATT
>NW_005841839.1:3219305-3224977 GCF_000455745.1 Alligator sinensis | reverse complement strand
ATCGCACGTTTGAAAGAGCCACCTGGATACCACGTGAAGAACTGCTGCAGTACAGAAGAAAAACACCCACAAATCGCACACCGCTGGTTATGACGTATCACTCCTCCCTTGAACCTGTATGGAAAATCCTCAAAAAATTGCAACCCATATTAGAAAAAGACCCTATTCTTAAAAAGATCTTCCCAGAGCCACCCATCCTAGCCTTCAGACAAGCACCGAACCTCGCCAACCTCATCACCAGAAGCAAACTTCCTCAAGCCCAGAACACACCAAAAGGATCCAGACCGTGCCAGGACAAGAAATGCAAAACCTGCCCCCACATCTCCACCACCCCCACTATTACTACACCCCACAACAGAGCCATCAGCATTCCTGGATCTTACAGCTGCACCTCCAGAAATGTGATATATCTCATCCAATGCACCAAATGCCCTGATGGAAGATATGTAGGAGAGACCAAACAACAACTGCACACCAGAATGAATGCACACCGGAAATCCATCAAAGACAGAAACACCCAATTACCGGTGGGAGCACATTTCTCACAGGAGGGCCACTCTCTCTCCAATCTCTCAGTCCTGATCCTCAAGGGAAACTTACACAACACTTCCCAGAGACGAGCCTATGAACTCCACTTCATCAACCTCCTGGATACTAAAAATCATAGACTAAATATAGACACTGGATTTTTGACACATTATAATCCACCTGGCAACTGACTCCCCAGCCCAGCCGAGCCCCTGGCTTCTTTACTTTTCATTCCATCCAGGAAGAGCACACACCAACTGCTGAAACTTCCTCAGCCTGACGAAGGGTTTTTGAACCCAAAAGCTTGCTTAATAACTTTTCTCCAACTATTTGGGTTCGTCTAATAAAAGATATCAAATTCACCCAAGGAACCTTGTCTGCCTATGTCCGTAGACCAACGCAGCTACAACCTAAACCCCTGCAGACAATTAATTAAATTTGTTTGTTGAAACTCACCCAGTAATGAAAGCTCAACCATCTCAAAATACAGGCTGGAAAGTTCATTGTAATCTCTACAAGAGTATGAAGTGTCTGTGGAAGTATGTAAACATGTTTTCAAGATTTTTGTGTTTGCTAAAGCATTCAGATTTAATAATGTGAAATACACTATTACTTAATTACTTGATGTTTCAGGGTTTGCTCTAAAATTGATTTTTGGATTGTGCATATGCCCAGATACTTGCACACTCACATACAAATAACAGCATTGCAAGCACACACACACCTGATATCCATTATATGGACAATTCAAAACATTCAGGTAAAAATGTGCATTGAGGTAGGTGCCTTGTGGAGCCTCTTTGATATCTTTTCCTTTAGATGTTCACATGGAATTCATATGAACCATAGTCTAAGCAGCGCTATACTTCGCATAGCTGTCACCCAAAGGCAGAAAACTGTCATGTTGCTGAATATCAGTTACTAATAATTCAAACAGATCCACTGGGCATAAAGAGCGCAATTAGTGGGTGAAATGGAAAACTATTATGTTTAGTGCTTTTGGACTACATTAAACTTTCCTAGCTGAGAAAATAGTTTATTTTAGGTTGTTCAAATGGAAAGATAAAAGTCTTGTCTAAAGTTTTCCCTCTCCTAGTCCCCTTATTGACTTCACTGGTGCCAGGTGCAGCCCAGAGGCTTTCTTTCTGTTCATTAGGCGTAGCTCTCACATTGTCTAGTTTGGGAACCAAGAGCAAGAATGATGATTGTACAAACTGAATAATGTAATCCTGGAGGTCAAAACCCCTTGATAACCTTTGCTAGGGGTCATAAGAGAGACAGCTTTTTACCTAGCAGCACAGCATTATATGGTTGATGCAGAGAAGTGTGGTGGAAAGAGGGGATGGGAGAATTCAGAAAGCCTAAGGAGATACTGAAGCTGTTTCTCTAACAAAGACCTGTTTGAATCAACAGTAGATTCAGAGACATGCTGGCATAGTGCTGTGTAATCACTCAGTGCACAAGGTGTTTGCAAAGATTCTGCTTTATTTGACACCTGGTTCCACCTGGCTGTATGTAGCTATAGAAAATCATTGTACTCTGCCTAGATAATCTACTCCCCACAACACATAGCAAGAGCAAGAAGTGTTTCATTTTATCCAGTAGCTCTGGGGGTAGGCCACTCATACAGGCAGTGGGAGACCTGGGTTATATATGCTTCCCTTTCTGGGGACATATAAACCTACATCACTCCTACTGACTTCTCCAACTACAAAGCCACAGGGTGCTCTGTGGCACATGGGAATATTTTCAGTGAATATCCACGGGCCACAGAGAACAAGCATGCCTTTATAGTCTGTGGAGTGGGGCACTTGAATCCATATCCCAATAGGTATTTCACTGTTTTACATTGTGTCTTGTGGAGCAGGGATTGAAATCCAGGACTCCCCATTGCCAGGTAAGTGCCCTAAACACTATCCATCACAATACCTAGATCACTGTGTGCCTATTTTACTTTTAACAGTCACTGGCTAAAATATGAATCCCAAGAGGATGTAGGCAGCTCACTGCAGCCTAGGAATCACACAGCTCCCTCCTAAGTCTCAGAGAGGTTATCAGTAATTTGCCAGGTAGCATGTTGGCTATTGGGAATCCCATTTTGAGACACTTAACTCATCCCATGCACTATATAAGTGGTCTAGGTGTCTAAACTCAGGGCTGTGGATTTCATTTCAGAGGCTGTGGGCCTTTAAGTTAAATATTGTACTATACAGCATTGCTATAGCTAAGTCCCTTTGTGAATGTGGTCCTAAGTGCCTCTGTTCCCAATCTATCAGATAAGAATAATAGCACTGCTCTCGCTTGTAGGGGAGCTGTGATGATAAATACACTGGTGAACAGGAGTTGCTGAAATACTGCAGCCCTGGGTATTACGTTGGCATGCAAGGTAGAATATGCTCTCTCTCCTCCCAGTTTCTTGTACTGCAGGACTCTTATGCCAGCTATTCTTTCTTTATTTGCTCTGTGCTCACAAACCCTTTAACCTTTAATTCATCACAGCTGTTGAGCATTGGATACTACTATGTCTTGGCAAGTCTGCTGATTTGGCTTAATCTGTGGCACCTGCTTCCAAAACTGTATGCACTTGCAGTAAAAGGGGACTCTAAATATTTTGAATCCTGGCTAGGAAGTCCCCATCTCACCTCCTGTAACTTTCTCTGATTTTAGAGTGTTTCTTGTTATTCTCACAGTTAGAAGTTGGATAGACTGAAGTGCTGATCTCTGCTCTGTTATAGAAGTCAAATTTCCTATGTGCCAGCAAGGTAGGTGGCAGACTGTCATACAATGATTGTGTACTGTTTTATTGTTCCTGTAGGAGTAGGACTCTAATTAACCTCACTGCTTGTGCTACTCCAAACTATAGTATTTCCTTTGATATTGAAGCAGAAGTGCCAAGTATGTGTGGGGTCTGAGAGCTCTGGCTTTCCTCAAGAAGAAGGCTGTCACCTGGAATGTGTAAAATTTTCCATATGTCCAGTATCTTAGCCCCCTGCAAAAATAAAAATTAGCACCTATGTATTAAGGGAAGTAAGATTTGCTATTCTTTCTTTAAGTCATTCATAATGTTGTCTGATATATAATGTAAGTATAGAAACACCATAGCTTGACTCGGCAAAAATTAGAAGGATGTGGGTCAGGAGACTTACATGAACAAATCTTTCAGCTGCCAGGGAAAAATGGGTAAGATGTGAGATTTTCCAGTCATTGTGCTTATGATTCCATGATAGGTTATGCTGGATAGTAAAGAGATAACTATGGTTATCTGCAAACTAAAGTCATGGGCCAAAGCTGCCCTCCTCTTATGACCCCTAGCACAGGTTATCAAAGGGTTTTGACCTCCATCTGTAAAGCTGCTTCTAGTATTCATAGAAAATTAGGGTTGGAAGGGACCTCAGGAGGTCATCTAGTCCAAGCCCCTCCTCAAAGCAGGACCGTCCCGAACTAGATCATCCCAGCCAAAGCTTTGTATAGCTGGGTCTTAAAAGCCTCCAAAGATGGAGATTCTACCACCTCTCTGGGTCACCTGTTCCAGTGTTTTACTACCCTCCTAGTGAGTTTTTTCCTGTCATATCCAATCTTATCTTCCCTTGCTGCAACTTGAGACCATTGCTCCTTGTTCTGTCATCTGCCACCACTGAGGACAATTTAGCTGGATTGGAACCCCCCTTCAGGTTATTTAAGGCTACTATTAAACCCGCTCTCAGCCTCTTCTTCCTCAGACTAAATAAGCCCAGCTCCCTCAGCCTCTTCTCAGAAATAACATGCTCCAGCCCTCTAACCATTTTTTGTTGTCATCTGCTGCAATCTCTCCAATTTGTCCACATCCTTCCTGTAGTGTGGGGCCCAAAACTGAGCACAGTACTCCAGATGTGGCCTCACCAGTGCTGACCAGAGGGGAATAATTACTTCCCTTCTGGCAACACTTCTACTAATGCACGGGTTTATTTCAGGGCAGTTAATGGCTCCATTAGCTTTTTTTGAACAGTCTGCATTATACTTACCCCTACTTAAAAATACAAAATAAAAATCTTCTACCTGGAATATGCATCATTCCACAGAGCTGGTCTCTTGTTAAGCAGAGTTATTCTTCCTCTAAATTAACTGCATGGTTAAAGTCCACCATATTTTTAAAGACAAGTGAAAACTTTGCTGCAACAAATTTGCAACATTTGATGTCCCTTAAGTAAACATTTCCTAGATGCACCATTCCAGAGCTTTCAAACTGTTTTGATTCAGATTTTGTTTTGTAAAACAAAATAACCCTGTTTTAGGAGATAACATCAATCTGTTGGAAACATCTAGGCTATTGCTGAAGCAGTTATTTAGAGAAGAAAGACTGAATCCTGAGGTGAGAGCTGCTATATTTGCTTGCACATGCAGGGGGAGGGGGATCTAAACACCCACTATACTGTGTAAGTGTGTTTGGTAAATCTCTAAGGTACTAAGTTATGTTGTAGAAGTCACTGGTTCCAAATACTCCAAGGTAACAAGTCCCTAGAACATATTTATCCTTTTTCTCTGGAGTCCAGAACAAGGGACTTATTTGGTCAAGGGTGACATTTTTGGCCCTTCCCAAAACCACAATTGCACCCATCTTACTATAGCACTGTGAACAGAAGCAATGCCACAAACAAAGTTATCTCAGAAAATGTTCTGACTCTTCTTTCCATACTCTAGTAACCTTTTTTCCCCCGCTTGGCATACATAATTCAGGGAACCAGATATCAAATAGTGGTCTCCTGGAGCTCTGACATATAGGTGGGCTGCAAAACTGATGGTTTGTTTAATTCATTTTCAAGTTATTTATATGCTGCTGAAGCTCTGCTATTTATACCAGTGCAGAAGGGTGAAAGTATGCTTTGCATTGGGAAGATGTGAGGAAAATACTCGGATCTAACCCCAGCAGAAATTAAACCTATTTACTTTAGACTTAAAGAGCATGACCTCATTGCAAGCAATAAAAATTGAAGAAATAGTAGATTGATCTCTTCCCATCAGAGGCTGTTTTTTTGAACACCTAAAGGTGTTTATTACATTGAATTCTTCACTTAGGTTTTAACCCAGTATAATCTGGAATGGGCTCTCAAGGGAGGTGGTGCTCTCCCCTACTCTAGGGGTCTTCAAGAGGAGGTTAGACAGGCATC
>NW_005841839.1:3203490-3219274 GCF_000455745.1 Alligator sinensis | reverse complement strand
TCCTGCCTATGCAGGGGGTTGGACTTGATGATCTATTGAGGTCCCTTCTGACCCTAACATCTATGAATCAGTTGACACCCAATAACTGCTTTGGCAGAATTGTAGGTTTCAATGGGCTACAAACTTCAGGGATTCCAGCTGTTGTTTTATTTTCATGCTTGGTGTTTTGACAGTGAAAAGAAGCTGTTGACAGGGTTGCCCTGGCTTCCTTCCATAAGGGAGATGTAAAACATCTGAGCACAAGCTCTTCATCACATGCATTCGTGACAATTTCATGAGGGTTCATTGCCTGGAGAATGAGCCATAAAACTCTGATGATTTGTATGCTAATTTTGAATCACTTTCAGGAAAAGACCCTGCAAATCTGAAGAGCTGTCTTTGCCCAAGGAGAAGGTTAATGATCATTGTTTGCCATGCAGTAGGATTTGGTCACCATGAAGACTCCATTTTTTTGCCAGGCAAAACAATCTTGCCCCAAAGGGTTTATAGGCAAGAGCTCAGAAGAAGCAGGGGTAGCGATGCCAAAGGCATAGTCAAGAGAGATAGTCAAAGGATTCTTAGGAACATGGTTATTTCATGGGTAGCACCCTAGATGTTTTCCTTGTGTTGTCTTCACGTGCATATATTTGTGTTCTTCTCAGCAGTCCTGATTTCATTCAATGCAAATAATAATGTTTCTGTTTTTAATAAGCTTTCTTCATGTTCCTTTCGAACTGTCTCGTTATCTTCCATCTGTCTGTTCCTTGCGTATCATCACGGCATTAGAACAAACAAGCACTTCAGTGCTTTGTTGTAGTAGGTTTTAAGGCTTAGCAAAGTAACCCAAACACAGAAGAGGAATGGCTACTTCAGTTGCGACTGAATCTGTGGACAGCCAAAGGACTGGTACCGCTGTAAAAGTATGCAGGGTAGCCACTTTCACACAGCAGCTGATCCTTTTTTCACTGTTTGTATATCCACTCCAATCCTACAGCAAGAGAAGGCACCAATACTAGAATGAGGCTGTTCATTTTGCTTCCACTTGCCACAGACCAGTGTGGCGACATGAAACTTATAACTGATCAGCTTAACATTGTAATTCCCCCATCCTCACCATTTGCCCCCCTTTAAATCAGTATTACTGTGTTGTCTGTCCATACCCTAATACCATCAAAAAGGGTGTTGTTGGATTATGGGAGCAAAACTCATAACAAGCAGAAATTATTCAAATGCTTTGGAGATGTGGGCTTTGTAGTACAAGTAAGGCAGGAAGCCTCTGTTGGTATGCTGGGATGCATTTTATATTGTAAAAGGTATGCTGATGAGATTCATCTGGGAATTATCTAAAGAGATGATTTAATGATATCGTTGTCATGAATAGTTACAAAGGTGATGGTTGCTTTGTGAAACAAATGTAAATACAACACATAGTTTATTTGTAGACTCAGGAAGACGACTATGGAGAGGTGGAAGGATACTGCTCTGATCAGTGCGAACTCCATGCTTCTCAACTGCTAACCTTGAACCCTAATTAAACATATTCCCACTTTAGGCTATTTGATGGTTTTTAGCGCAGTGATTCTCAATCTTGAGATCCTTTCAAAAGTGCCATGGGATGCCACACAATGTAAGCGTTAAGTTTTCAAATATGACTCAAAATGAACCCCAAGTTTTCAATAGAAATCTATATTTGTGGCTTTTCTGAGTTCTTTGCAACAGAAAAACTGCTCTATATTCAATAGTTACAAAAGAGTGAAAATGAAGAGCTGGCATTTCCTGAGGGATCTATCTAGGGATACCTCAAGTCCAAAAAGGTTGAGACTGCTGTTGTTTCGGTAGGACCAACCAGCTTATGTGCTTGCCCACTGTTAAATGGAGCCATGGCTATTAGGGCAGACTACAGAAGGGGAATTTATTTGCCCAGTAAGGGCTTGAGGATTGTAAGGAAACAATCCTCTGATGTACTTCTGGATACTGTGGAGTCCATTGTTAAACTGACTGCACATCTGTCACAGCTTCCTAGCACGGACATGGGGGACTACAGCATGAACACTGTGTGCCCCCAGAGGTGGTGGTGGGGGGCACGGTGACTGCCTGCAGGTGGTGGCAGCAGTGTCGGCACTACAGTGGCCTTTGCCACTATTAGATCTGTTCCCGCTGGATATGCAGAACAGTGGGGTGCTGAAAGACTGCACTTAACCTAAGATGTAAGGTTACTTGCTCCTGTTTGGTGCAAATAGACACATTTATATTAATTTCAGATCAGGTCTGGCATATTGTGTGGCAATGTGTAAGTCCATGAAATCTTTCTGTATCCATCCGTATGCAGTTTGTGGCTAGGCATATACAGGTACCTTCATTTTAATTGCATGTACAATATAGATCTCATTTTCCTTAAAATCTAGGCTCCTGGTGGACACTGATTCAACTGTATGATGGGATCTGATGAATTTGTCACTTCCCCAAAACTGTGCATGCTGCTGTACTTGACATTCAAGATCTGGTATAGCAGGACGTGTGATTTTTCTTTAGGGTCTGGGATAAAACTTTTCAGATTCCATCAAACATCCTTTTAAAAGCATTGGGTAGTATGGCATCAGACGCCAGTCCCCAGTGCCAGGGTCTCTAGTGCAGCTTTAAAATTGTTGGTGGGAAGCCTTGGACTGTGATCCTGGGCTCCCTACCCTGTTGGTCCTTTGAAGTGGCACCAGACAGCCCAGCATTAGGGACTGGTCTCCAGTGCTGGGTTCCTTGGCACTGCTTTAAACTTAAACATGCCACATTCAAATTAACGCATGATGCAATCAATTTATTGTGTGAATAACACATTAATAGTGTGATAAATGTGATGTTTGACAGGGGTCCTAGTGACTTGAATGGGTCACTGACAGTTCATTTGCCTGGATCTTCCTGATTTATATTAGACTGGCAGTTCCCCTTTGAGTTCGGGTTTCCCTGATCTATGATGTTAAAATGTGTAACCTGCTTGGATTCTTTCCTTTTGACCCTCTCTCTGGATATAGATGGGTGCTGAGGGCTGCCTCTGCTATTGGGAAGCACAGTGTAGTATGCTTGATCAGCTCCTCATGAGTCACTGGTTATATTTGGATTCTTGTCCTATGATGTGTGGTTTTGGGAACAAGGATGCAAGAGCCCTCAGGCTGTAGGCCAGGCTGCATCCCAGGAAGTGTAACTAGTTTTCTGAGTATGAGCTACTGTTAAAAATCCCTCTGTGAAAACCATTTCTCTTCATGACAACAGTTCTACCAAGCGCATTTAATTTCTAGGGTAGTAAACAGTCTGACTGAACTGAACCCATAATCTGTTGACACCAAGGTGAAGGTTCTGGTTTCCCAAATGTTAGTGGTATTTTTTGTACATACAGCAGTCAAAGGTGCAGCCACCTTTACCCTACTTCTGACATGTCCTCTGTAACAGCAGGGGAATCAGTGGTCTTCACAGGGGAGCAATATTGATAGTTCAAAGACTGAACTAATGCTTAATTATTTTGTATAGCAATTAATGCAACAGGACCTTGATCTTGGTTGGAACTACTAGGTCTCATTGTCCATGAAGGTCCATAGTATTTGAAGTTTACTTCCTTTCATCCTAAAGAGCTTATGTTTTAATGTTCAGGGAACATTGTGTAGCCCTCTTTTGAAGGAATGGGGAGCGGGGGAAATGGAGTTAGGGGACTTCTGCTCATCTGTTTGCAGCATTGGGGTCTAATATGCTTAAAATGCATACAGGCACTAGCTTCTTGTTAAATGCCTGCCCTGTGTATATTTAAAAGCCTGCCCATTGTGGTACTGCTTGATAAGAAAATCTTGCCATTGGTTATAATGCATGACTTCTGTCTAAAAGTAACAAAATGATTTGAATGAGATCAGTTCTGCCCCTTAGGTCTGTCAAATGTTATTTGTGCAATTTTGTATTCCTTGGATAAGAGCTTGCCTCTTTTTTTTTTTTTTTTTTTTTGCTAGAAACAGTCTTCTGACAGACAACCCTTTTTTCCTTTACCAGACATTCCTTTCAATTGGGCTCATTGAACATATTATCGGTCTAGTTCTTAAATGTCATGCATCAAGCCACAGAATCTTCCTATTGTCTGTCTGCTGTACCAAATTGTAAAATCAAACTTGCATCCATACATTCTTAAACCAGCAAGGCTCTAGTGCAGTGGAAAGCGGGGAGCTGGACAAACAGCTTTGGGCTCCCAGCCCTGGCACTGCACTGGAGCTTTGAACCAGCTCCTGTGTGATCCCAGGGCTGGGACTGAAAATCAGCTACTTTGTTTTGTTTGTTTTTTGGTATCAGCCTGGGGTCTGCACTAGTGCAGTTCAAGACTCCGGTGTGGTAAAATGATCTATATTTAGATCATAGTAAGCATTAACATGCAACTGCTCAGAAAAAATTATAAGTTGTATTAATGCTTACTATGATCTAAGTGCAACATGTAACATTACCTACACTAAGATGTATACATCTGTGGCAGAGATTTTATTTGTGGTATTGGCACAAATCTGAAAAAGACAGCTCAGAAGCAAGAGCAAATAGAAATGTTTCTTTAATATAAAACAACCATTTCCTACAGGAAAAACATTAATGATTTTAGGACCATGGTAGAGTATCTTGCTGAATGCCACATGTTGCAGGACTGATCTTAATGAATGGGTAATAGTGTCCAAATTTGCTTCCTGAGCCTCCTTATCAAGTACAGCTAAAGAATCTGAGCTCAGTTGCATAATCAACTGGGCTGCATTCACATGAGTGCACATGTGCATTTTTGAGGCACCTCAAAGGCTTTTGAGGTGCTGCAAAACGCACCAGCCACAGGTGATTTGGCTATCCATGCTGCATATCCGCAGCGCAGAGCCAAATTTAGATACCAGGAAATTCTGGTATATTAAAAAAAGCACACAGAGGGGAAAAAAGCACTTGTGCTACCCGAAACTGGAGCCTGGCTGGCCAAAGCTCCATGAGCCTGGATCACTACTGCTAGAGGCCCTCAGGACCCCAGGTAAGGCTGCTGGGACAGCCAGGTGCTGGCCCCAGCCTCCCCTACCCCATCCAGAGCATTTTCCTCACACTAATCCCATATATTGGGGCTTTTTGCTGGGGCAAAAAGCAGTGGCACAAATTTGTACTCTTTTTTTCCCCGTGGCAACTGCATGCTCCTGCTTGTGGGGACATAATGCTAGGTTTTTTCAAGTTTAATCTGTTAACTCCTAGCAATAACACTGGGTTTATAAAAGTAATTGTAGAATAGTGATGTCTGAATGTGTGTCATATGGGAACAGGTTCTTCTTCTGAGTAGGAATGACATGCCATCCAATCCCAACTTTACCTAGAAAGGAAAACAGAAAGAAATGCGATAAATGCTTTTGCTAATAAGATTCAAGATATAGATTTGGCAGTGTGCCCAATCCTGTAAGAATGAGTTTTTAATAGTCAGTGAAAGCAAGGGACTGATAAGTATCCAGGGTATGTGCTTAAAAAAGAAAAATCTTAATATGTTTGTGCCATACATGCAGCACAATTTTGTTAATTAACCACTTGACTAAATACCTTCTGTTCATCTTTGTATGCCACAGAAGTCTGAATTTTGAGGCCACACGTTTTCCCTCAGCACTACTGAATCTATTCCCCTTTATTTAAATAACTATTAAACAAAAACCTCAGTTTCAGGTCTCATCTGAGCTATTGCTGATAAAACACTAGAGCACAGAGATGATCTTTTGCTACTAACTGCCATATTCCCTTTGTTAAGGATCACTTGTCTTGCAACTCGCCTCAAGCAGGCAGTACAGTACATTGTCTAGTACAGTAAACATTGACAGTATAGTAAATGCCAGATACAAGAAGAAGACACATCTGCATCCTGAAAGCTTACCCATGTGGATAGACCACTACTCTTGAACAGATCCCAATAGATCAAAATGTAGGAATAAGGGTTTAAGAGACAGTAGTCACAATCAAGAACTGCTCTATTCATCTCTAACATGCTAAGAAACTGGAAAGGAGTCCACATTCCAGTGAATTTAACCAGCAAGACACCTACCAAGTTCAGTCTGGAACAGATGATATGTGTCTGGATTACGAATCGTGAAGGCAATGTAGATTTCGGGATTTTTTCCTTTGGCTTTGGAAGCAGAAAGCTTTTGTAGTACGCCAATTAGGCATAAAGTTACCTCTGGGTCATAGACCACATCTACACAAAAAGGAGAGGGTTCAATAGTTAAAAAAAAAATCCTTTTTATAGGTTGAAACAGAACTGATAGAAGTCTACATTGCAACATCTTATTATAAAGGATTGAGCATAAATCATAATTTCGCTTGAGTAATTTTCTAATGGTGGAAACTGTTTCTTCAATGTAACATTTTCTGTATTTCAGGGGAAGTTTTAGTGGTATAGTTCAGGGCTATGATTCAACCACCTCTTAGTCTTTTTGTAATGACCTCTGCTCACTAAGCTTTGGTAGTTTGACTCTTGATTCTGAACACCTGCAACATGCAAAGGGGTCATACAGAAGCCAATACATGATTATGGATCACTGATGAAAAAGATCATCACTGCCTTAGTGTAGCACGTTATCTAGAAAACAGAGTATGATACTTAATCCTCAGTTTTGGACCTTTTCCCTTTGGTTGTTATAGGCTATTGAACACTTTCAATGCCCTATGTAATAGACAGGATTCGTATGTGTGTGTGTGGAATGTACTTGTATGACAATAGATTCGAAGCATCGCATTGCAGGCTTCCTCACCTGAACTCTCAGGCAGTTAGTTTGCTTAGTCACAAAATATGGAGGAAATGTTGCCACTGCTTACAGTTATGCAGTTTCGATATGGTTAGTCTGTATTATTAGGCTTGCTGCTATTGTATTTTCCTGCATACAACACCTTTCTCATCCAAATCAGCTATTTTCTTTGCTGGAAAAAAAATCCTGCTGTGCATGCAATGCCACTGTCAGGATGGTTGCTGCTTGTTTCTAGCTTGGCAAGCTGAAGGGTTGAAGTCTAGTCTTAATCCTCTTGAAGCCAGAGTTAATGGCTGACTGCTGTAGTTTGTGTCTGAAGCAACAAATGACCTACTGGTAGTATCTTGTTGTTTCCACATTACAAGTCTCATCACTTTTTATTTACAGGAACTTTGTGTTTTATTTGGGGGGGCATGTTGTATGTAAGAAAATGCAGCAAACTCTTCAAGCTAACTAGATAAATAAGAGCCGTAAAAGAAATATTTCCTTAATGCACATGAATCTGTCTAAAAATGACAGCCATGCCAATTGGTGCCATTTAGGGCTCTGGATGATGTAGAGTTTGCCTCCAGTTTTAAGAGGAGGAGAAATTATAAAAAAAGAAACATGATTTCTTTTTCAATGAGCAGTAAACAATTGTTGAATATTGGGCTGAAGACAGGATGGTAAAATTAAGTACAAATTAATGTGTTACATACTGTCATGCTTTGTGCACTGAGGTATGATTGGTAGACTGATCATCTGGACTCGGTAAATTTCTATACTTAATATATGTTTATTTTTATTATTATTTTCATTATTTGTATTACGTTATCCCTTAACAAAGTGACCAAGAATGTCTTGTACCTGCTGCAATGACAACATCTGGATGAAGTTCCCAAAGCTGCTCTTGTGTAACTGATTCCCAATCAAGTTCTGCAACAGCTACTTTTGGTCCTTGGAAACCCACTCTTTTGGCTGTTTGGTCTCTAGATTGCATTTTGGTGCAATTCACGTCTTCGGATTCCAAAACAAAGCCATTCAAGTAGATATTTTCTTTCAGTTGCTCAAGGACACACTGATGATAGTCACTAAATATATATGCCTTTGGATTACAGGCTTTGGAGATTGCTATTCCTGTGAGGCCAATTCCACTTCCTAATTCCAAGACTGTCCTGAAGGTTGATGGAATAAAATAAGAATTTTACTGGGAAACTAAACAACAGCCAATTATGAAATTTGAAAAACATGACATGTACCCTTCAAAAAGAAAAATCAGATAGTTTACTCCAGGATTACTGGAACAGTTTCTATCCTAATTCTAAGTGCTACGAGTAAGAAATCCATTTTTATAATTATAACTGAATCTTAATAAATAGGGGAGTGAAAAGCTGTATAAAACCAACATCTCCTGAAGCTCAGAACAATATTACTACCTGCAGATGGTCATATTTAAATGCTCTCCTTTTTAAGTTTTGTGTTATGATCCTAACTATACCTCTTTGGACCACCCTAAGCAACTCTTCCACCCCAAAAAACTGGATGTCCTTGATCCTGTATCTGGGGGGGTGAGGGGAGGGTTACTACTACTACTACTAAAAAAGTCAGATGGAGTCTAATACTACAGGCTGCATATGATCTGATATTTGCCAAAGGGGAAACTGCTTCTGTGTGACCTAGCAACGGAGACAAAATTCTTCCCCTAGCTGATCTCTTACTTGAATGCTCACTGTCAAACTGACTGCCAGATTTGGGTTGGGAAGAAACTTTCCCCAGGTCAGATTGGCAGAGTCCTTGTACGCAGTGGGTTGCTGCCTTCTGCAGCATGAACTATGGGTCGCTCACTAGGATCATCTGAATGTAACTCATGTAATCAATTCCCCGCGTTGCAGGGGCCCATGGTGGGGGTATCTTGAACTCTCCTGTTTTTTGTCTGGGGCGCGCACGTAATCTCCTGAGGGCTGAAATGCTTTAGTCTAATTAAATTGTTGGGCTCAATAGGTGATATTTAATGACCTGTAATGGAGAGAAGGTCAGACTACACTATCTAAAGATCCATTCTGGCCTTAAACTCAATGAAACTATGAACTCTCCTGTATCAAAGCTCAGCTGTTATACCCTAATGACAAAAAAGAGCAGCAGTTAGTCCATTAATGCTTCACTCCAGCAATAAAGGCAAATCGCAGAAATAATAAATGGGAGACAGTGTGGCCTAGCAACAAAATCAGAATTCTTGGTTTCTAGTCTCTATAATGCCATAAGCAAGTCTTTTTCTTTTCTATGTGCCTCAGCTAAACCATCAGCAAAACTAGAAAATATGTATGCACTGCTTCCTGGGAGCTATGTTGAGTACAATTCACTAGTGAAGTGCTCTAAGATGTTCAGATGAAAGATGGAAGTATTTTATGAACCTCTTATTACTGATGATTTGAACATGTTTTAAGGGAAATTGGAATCCTACTAAGTTTTCTCAATATCTGGGTTGGATTCTTTTGTCTAGGACTTAATATTATGCATTTCTATAGGTTTTGTACTTTTTATTTTTTTGGTGCAATGTAAAATTATGCTCAAGTAACTCATTTTCAATACAAGTGAAAACATTTAAGTCAGCTCTGTCTTCTCGGCTTTCTAAATGCAATTTTACAGGTATGTAGGAATCCATTACCTGTTATTGAGAACTGTAGAATTCTCTATTGCCCATTCAGCAAGATAAAGGGCAGCATCCCATGTGACAAGTCCTGTGGTTCCCTGTGAGATAATTGCCACAGTCTCTGAAAGTGTAATAGATTCTCCTGTGGGCTGAAAGGGAAAAACGAAGCATCAGCATAAGCAGCATATCATTTATTTTAAAATCAATATTAACATCTAGAAAAAGGCAAGAAGTACTTTCTTCCTAGGCTTTCTGGGCTTTATTTTTAAGCCCATTACGGCTCAGTTTAAATGATAAAACAGACTTGTAACAATGAAGACATCATTAGCTTTTTACCAGTAAGTAGTTCTTATAACAGTGGGTAGATTCTTCTTTAAATAAAGTATCTGCTAGTGCTTCATATAATTCATCTAAGGGTTCTGCTGCTGTAGACTCATGCTGTGTGAAAGAACAGTGGAGAATTTCAGATCCCTGGGTATTTTATTTAAACGCAGACAATAAGTGCATAGTTGAATGCCATTTTATTTTATCCTTGGGCATAATATTTGCATTTAATGATACTTTTTGTTATAATAAACAATCACTTCAGCCTGGGCCAATGTTGTCAAAAAAGTGTATGTTCAAACTATTTTTAAGAACTGGTCCAGCAGAGAGAACCACATTAAAAGATGGAAAAAAATGAAATACCAAGCAATATAAAACCAAAGACTACCTTTTTAATGAGTTCAGCTAAAAAGCATCTTCTGTACTTCACAGAAGGGGGATATTTCATGCTTAAGGGGTGAAGAATAGTCTGAAATGATAAAATGCAAATTGCAGAATAACCAACTCTCAGCTGAGCATTTTGTTAGAAGCACTGAAGGAACAGAACATGAATAGTGACTACTATTCACTTCTGTCCCCTGAGAAGCACAGTGCTTTCAATTTTCAGCTAAGAGATTTCACTTCAAAAATACACACCAGTATCAACTCTGACACGGTTAGGTCACAGTTCTGAGGAAGCCTATGTATGTTCCACTTGGCTCCTTTAAAAATAAACACTAAAATGGAGAGGAAATCTAGTCTGGCTCTTTCCTCTGCATGGTTTTGTTGGGTATTTTTTTTTTAACTTTCCAGTTTGCCAGACTGGGCCCTATATATAAACTCTACATAAAGCATGATATACTCTACAATGGTGCCATGAAACAGTCTCCAGGCAAAATCATGCCCTCTCTTTTTCAAATCCTGCTAATGTTCACTCGGTAAGTGTTAGGCTGGTCCTCAGGAAAAGAGCAGTTGGAAAGTAAGGCTTCTGATGCTCTTAACTGCCCCTAGCAAATATTGGTAAGTTATAATAAACCACTTTCCTGGCTGAATTTGTCCCTCAAGTTATTCTTATAACACCATGGGTATATGAGATGGCATAGGATGACTTGCTTATAACGTGAAATTGTGTGTTTGCACTGGCTTGGTGGATCTTAACTCCAAATCCATACTTTCCACTTGTGTAAACACCTCACTCAGGAATTCTACATATGCAAGAAGTATAAAACGAAAGACCTGATGTTCTCTGTGCTCCCAGAGCTGGGAACAGTTTCGTGGAGTCTTGTTAGTTTCTACTGGGCATAAACAGTGATTTAAATGTATATTTGAATTCATTTATCATTAATTCTAGATCTGAATCAAATCCATCACAAGGGTGATGTCAAGGTGGGTGTCTGCTACAGAGGAGGACAATGAGGAGGCTGTCTTCAAACAGTGAGCAAGTTTTCCTGATCACAGGCCCTGGTTCTTAGGGGGGGACTTCAGTCACCCTGATATCTGCTGGGAGAGCAATACATCAGTGCACAGGCAATCCAGGAAGCTTTTGAAGAATATTGGGGACAACTTCCTGGTGCGAGTACTGGAGAGGTCAACTAGGGGTCATCATCTTCTTGACCTGTAGCTCACAAATGGGGAAGACTTGGTGGAGAATGAAGACGTGGATGCCAACCTAGACAGCAAAGACCAAGAGATGATTGAATTCAGGATGCTGAGGAAAGAAAGGAAGGAGAGCAGGACTGGGCCCTGGACTTCAGAAAAGTAGACTTTGACTGACTCAGGGAACTTATGGGCAGGATCCTCTGGAAGGCCTGTCCTGAGGGGGAAAGGAGTCCAAGAGAGTTGGTTGTATCTTAAAGAACCCTTACTGAGGGGGCAGGAATGAGCCATCCTGATGCACAGGAAGACTAGCAAGTGTGGCAGAAGACCAGCTTGGCTTAGCAGGGATCACTTGAGTAAGTTAAAACACAAAAAGGAAGCTTACAAGAAGTGAAAACTTGGACAAACAATTGGGGAGGAGTATAAGAGTACTGGTCAGGTATGCAGGGATGAAGTTGGGAAGGCCAAAGCTCAACTGGAGTTTCAGCTAGCAATGGACATGAAGGATAACAAAAAGGGCTTCTACAAATATGTCAGCAAGAAGATAACTACCAGGGAAAGTGTGGATCTCTTACTAAATGGGGGAGGCAACCTAGTGACAGAGGATGCAGAAAGGGCTGAAGTATTCAATGCCTCTTTCACCTTTGTTTTCAGAGGCAAGTAATTTCCCAGACTACTGCAACTGGCAGCAGTTTGGGGAGCAGGTGACCAGTTGACTGTAGTGAAAGGACAGGTTAGGGAATATTTAGAAAAGTTGGATGTCTGCAATTCCATGGGGCCAGACAGGATGCACACAAGGGAGCTGAGGGAGTAGGCTGATGTGGTTGCAGAGTCGCTGGCCATTATCTTTGAAAACTTGTGGTGACTCAGGGAGGTCCCAGATGATTGGAAAAGGGCAAATATAGGACATTTATACACTTGCTACAGGAGGCAGGGATGGGGAGGTGCTTTAATTAGTGCAGCTCGGAGAGTGGCACCAATTAAAAGCATCCAAAGTGTCATATGTATAAGTATCCCCATGCTGAAAAATGGTGGTGGGGAGCTTTAAACTAAAGCTCATCGAACCAGCTTTAAAGCACACCCCAGCAGACTTGATTAAGTGAATCAGCTCCACACTGTAATTACAGCATGTTGGTGCAGCCTCCCTGCATGAGCATTGGAGCCCATAGTGCTCATCTCTAAGGGGAAGAAGGAGGATCCGGGGAACCACAGCCTGGTCAGCTTCAAGTGGAGTGCCCCAGGAGTTGGTCCTGGGGTGAGTTTTGTTCAGTGTCTTCATCAAGGACCTGGAAGATGGCATAGAGTGCACCCTTAGCAAATGTGCAAATGATAGATGGCAAGCTGTGGGGAGTAGAAGATGCACTTGATAGCAAAGCTAGGATTTGGAAAGACTTAGACAAATTGGAGGATCAGATGAAAAGAAATGACATGAGGTTCAATAAGGAGAAGTGCAAAGTCCTGCACTTAGGATGGAACAATCCCATGTACTGGTATAGGCTGGGGACTAACTAGCTAAGCAGCTGCTCTACAGAAATGGACCTGGGGGTTACACTGGACAATAAACTGAATATGAGGCAGCAGTTGCCAAGAATGCTAACAGTAGGAACATTGCCAAGAGTGTTGCCCTTCTATTTTGGTGCTGGTGAGGTCATATCTGGAGTACTGTGTCTAGTTTAGGACTCCCCATTACAGAAAGTATGTGGACAAATTGGAGAGTGCAGCAGAGGGCAATGAAAATTGTTAGGGGGCTGGGTAACAGGACTTATGAGGAAAGGCTGCAGGAACTGGTCTTAGTCTAGAGAAGAGAAGACTAAGAGGGGTCTTAATAGCAGCCTTCAACTCCCAGAGGGATGATTCTAAAGAGTATGGAGCCAGACTGTTCTCAGCGGTGGAAGATGACAAAACGAAGAGCGATGGTCTTAAGTTGCAGGACGGGAAATTTAGGTTAGATATTAGGAAAAACTCTCTCACTAGGAAGGCAGTTAATGCTGGAACAGGCTACTTAAAGAGGCTGTGGAATCTCCATCCTTGGAGGATGGTAAGACCTGACTGGACAAAGCCTTGGCTGGGATGATACAGTTGGGGATGGTCCTGCTTTTAGCAGAGGGTTGGATTAGATTATCTTCTGGGGTCCCTTCCACCCCTAATTTTATATGATTTTGAACTTTTTGGTCTTTTTTATTTTAAGTTACCATTTAAAAGGGTACAATCATAGGTCACTTCCAACCCTAATTTTCCTCAGGAGGCCATGTAATCCAACCCCCTGCTCAAAGCAGGACCATTGCTAGATCAACCCAGCCAGGGGTTCTGTCAAGCCAGGCTTTAAAAACCTCCAAGAATGGAGATTCCACAGCCTCTCTGGGTAGCCTGTTCCAGCACTTCAGTGAAAAGATTATTTCTATTTCTGTTATACCAAGGAGCTTCTTAACTTTGTGATTAGTTCTAGTCTGCTGTGTGGTACAAATGTTAAATGTGAAGATATAAAATTAACACATTTTACCTTTTGCAAAATATCCAGCAGGAACAGGGAATCTGAATTCTTTAATTTTTGTTCAAGGTCCTAAACAAAAGGAGAGACGAGAACATTGAGGAAAAATTCAGATCCTCTTCCTCAACACCTGAGCAACATACACTGAATTTTTTGACAAACTCCAGTAAACAGGGCATGGAAAATGCTTGGCAGGGGGGAGGGAAATACTGCACAATTCCGGAATGGTACGAAAACAAAACAGGCTGCAGTAAAAGGTGACATTAGTGTAATCTATTATATTCATAGCTGTCCCTGCCATACAAATGTATAGTTATTAGTGGCATAAAGACAGTACCACAAGACAGATGAAAATCAGATGACAAATTGGTTAATTCCCCTTCAGTAATATATAAAACTTTTACCACACTCCCCCAGTTAAGTAATAAATATTAAATCCCTCCTCCAGTTGAAGAGCTGAACTTTAAACACTGGAACCTTAGCATCAAAAGACTATGATCAAAATTTATCTGTGGCTGTACAGTTATAGGTCTATTACATTTGCTGGTGTTAGTCAAAATCTTGTAACTACTGTTTCAATACAGATTCAATAGCCGCTTAGATGTATCAAGACTTGTACTGACGCAGTTATAGCCAGTCCTGCTCCCTTTTGCTCATGTGACAAGTTCTATTGCAATCAGAGGGACCGCTAACATAGAACAAGCACATAGAAATCTGGTCCCTTGTTACCAGCAGACTTGAATGGGAAGAGGGACAGCAGTGGGACATACTGGTAGTGAATACAACTGTAGTAAAACTCAGTAGGAAAGGGGAACAGATGTCCTGAAATGTTTCAATCCGCTGCCATTGTGAACTGCAAATTCTGTTTATTGGAAATTGTTCTGTGAAAAAGTTACTTTACTGCAGATGGGTCAACTTATATTGATATAGATTTCTGAACAGTGATGATATTACATGACATATATTACAGACTATTCTAGAAGAATAATTGGTGGTGTGTACTGTCTGCTATACTCGGACACCTTTAATTTTGTGCTAATAAACTTGTAATAGGAGTTGCAAACCATTCTGAACATACTGCAAATATTCTATGGTGAACTGATTTAATTTCAGAAAAAAACCCCCCAAAACCAAAACAAACCCTTTGCTCTAATAGCAGACACCATGAACAGACGAATTAAACTATGAAGCACATAGGCAGACAAGGTTCCTTGGGTGAATTTGGTATCTTTTATTAAACCAACAGGCATTTTAGTAAACAAAACAGAATCCTCCAAATGAACACTACTTGGAATTAGCTTGGAAACGGAGTGATTTTGCTGTTGAATCATTGCAGTCAACAACCATTACCTTTACTATCTGGGGCTTGAAGTGTGCTATATAAGGTTTGATAATTACCTACTATAATTTGACTATGTTGAAGTTAGCAATGTGACTGCTGATTGTACATCAGTTGAGAATCTGGCCCACAGATTTGCTGAACAAATCTCAAGGCTGCCAAACATCATTAGTGGAAAGGAAAATTCTTCAGACACATTCATAGTGTTATTGGTTTGTTTTTTTCCTTTTCCTTCATTTAGATGATAGATGGCAGAACAACATGAATCCTATGTTTGGCCTCTCTGGGTTTTCTATGAGGATACTGGCCTTGATTTACCCTTCCCCCCCACCCCTTCCTTCTTGGCATCTACAAATCAAGGTGAGGAAAACATGAACGTGCCTTGAGGAATTTTCACTTCAAGTTTTAATATCCGCTGTGGCAACCTCCAGGACTCGTTGGCCGCATATTCACTTTAAAGATGGCTTCATGCTATAAACTCTGGTCAGACACGTCTCCCTACCCCCAGGCTGTGAGCAGGCTCATCTCTAGTTTGGCTCGTTTGCTACGGCACGATTTACGTCTAGAAACCCGGCAGCGATGTCCTGACAAAACCAAGGAGGGGGTCCAGGCCTGCGCTCTGCTGCGAGGCGTAGCCCCCACGTCTGCGGGCGCCAGCGCGAGGCAGCGCGGCTCGCCCCCACCGACAG
>NW_005841839.1:3203210-3203459 GCF_000455745.1 Alligator sinensis | reverse complement strand
GCGGGCACGCCATCTCTTTTGTGAGACCAGCTCAAACTTCCGGGCGCCGCCGCTGTCCGTATCACCGCTGTTTCTAACGGGGGGAGGGGACTGCAAAGTTTGTCAGCGGTTTTTAAAAGGCAGCTTTTCTCGCAGGGGAAGGCCTCATAAGTAATTGTAAAGGGGGCAGGAGGGTTTGCGAAGAGCCGCGGCCGAGGGGAGGGGAGGGGAGGGGCTGGGTTGCCCGGCCCGGCCCAAACCCCCGCCCCC
>NW_005841839.1:3194208-3202958 GCF_000455745.1 Alligator sinensis | reverse complement strand
CGGGTGCCAGCACGTGGCATTGTAGTCCCCTGTCGCCAGCGTGTGCCCTGGCACTTTGCCTCCCACGCCCTGCAGCGGGCTGGCACCCCGCCACGGCACCTGGCACGGCTCATTCAGCCCCTGCCCCACGGCCGCACCATCTACGCGCCTGCGCTCGTGTTTGGTGCCTGTTGTCCGGTTTGTCTGCCCTTAACGCCCTGCCGCGCGCGGCCTGGTCTCCTCTCCGCTACCCATGGAGTGACACGGGAGGGATGATGAGGGCCATGAAGGCTGCTGTTGTGGTAAAAATATGTTATAATCTAGTCATTATGATTTTGCAATAACGTTTGTATAGCAGCTGCGTGATAAAAATGTCTCATCTCACTACACAAAGGCTTCACAGCTGAGAACTGTTTGGCTTCACTACACAATTGCTTCTGCTAAGGCATATAGGCCAATGATAGATTTACTAGTAGCACTAGACTTCTACAGACATAGCCGAGAACAGATGCAATAAATAACTCCTTACGAGAGATAAGAGAAGAGGCACAGGGAAAGATGCGGATGTAAAGAACTCAAACCCTGACCGAAGAATGACCGAGATGGGCTTAAAGACGGCCCCAGGGAGGAGATTTAAGATGTAAATGAGACATGTATGTAAACCATCATAGAACATGTACCTGCTAGACATATGTTGTAAGACGTAATACTTGGGCTGCCAATAATTACGCGACACGTTAGAATCTTTTGTTTATGTTAGCTATAAAAAGGAACCCCAGACTCTGTTTGGGGTCGACACAGATTTGAGCATTAAGCTCCCTTGTCGAACTTGTTTGCAAACAATAAATCTGAAATTGGACCCAGCCTGTGTGTGTGACTCTCTCCTAGAGGTGGATTGGACAAGCCTCCAGGGGCACGAAACTAGCCGTTTGTGCAACACTGTTGTGCCGTGGGTGTAGGGAGTGCTCTGGAAACGTGGAGGAGAGCACCTCGGTCCTGAAGCTGGGCGTGCAAAGCCTGCTGTCGCATACACCAGTTACAGAGAAGTAGGGTCTGAAGGTTGCTCAGGATGGAAAAAATGAAGGAGAAACGTAGACTAGAGAACCTCTGATTAAGTCTTTCCCGCCCAGAGCAGCGGGGCTGGACCCTATGATCTCACGAGGTCCCTTCCAGCCCTGAACTGTGAATCCGAATCCTGCCATGTGCAGCACAGACCCACAGAGAAAGGGCCCTGCTCTGAATTTGGGTTCTGCGTGATATTCTGTAGTAACATACCCCAGATATTTTGGGAAAGTACTTGGGGGATCAGTCATGACAGAGATGACTTGGGGAGAGTCACCTCTACATTTTTAGGTCAGGGCACAACCTAGGTCGTGTGCCTGAGAAGCAGCTGATCAAAGTCCACTGTGTTGACTCAGGTTTTAAGAAAGAATTTCCACTCTCAGGTGTTCTGGCAGTAAGAATGAATGCAGGGTTCACTCTCATTGATGCTTTCATGGGTTACCAATATCAATTTAGAGTGCTAAACAGAAAGAGGTCTAAAGCATTTAATTTACTTTTCAACATGCTCTTGCTTTTTTTCATTCCTCCTGGGCAATAAAAAGTCTGATCAATTGAATTCTGTGCAAATCAGTTTCTAATCAGTTTTGGGTCTTTTAATCTTAGTATGATATTGTGGTATCTTTGCAAACCGATACTGTTGTTCTAAAGGTGCAAACCATTTCTGTAGAAAGTCCTCAGATTGCTGAAGCACTTATTGATATATTTTAGAGAAAGAGGGGCCCAAGTGACATGTTTACAGAATTACATACTACTACTATATGCCACGTAATGGAGCTTTTGAGGAGTAGAAGGGGAAGCAAATCAGGGATTCAGGGAAAGGAGGAAAAAAGGTGGCATCTGTAATAAGATACAGTTGTTGTTACAGAAAGAGCTATTGTCCCAAATAGCTGTGTGCACCAATGGGTGAAAGAAGAAGAAGGTGCAGCTATTAATACATACCATAAATTCTTCTTCCTTTCAGATATGTCATCTATGTTTTTTTCTTTCCTTATCTAACTCCCTTGTGTAGCCTCATCCTTAATTCTCTACATTTGTTTCAGCCTCTCGCCCTGCTCCATTCTTCTAAATTCTGATCTCCATTCATTACCTTTCCCACTTGCTCATTGTTAAGCTTTGATCATTAGTACAATATCTGATTCCTAAAGATGGAAAATGGCATTTTAGTACTGAGCACTGCTATCTGTTGAATAGATGCTCAAAGGCAGTGCCATGCGTCATGCCCAAGCTTTATGTTAAAACTGCCTTTTGGGTTGAATTTCAAATTTTCGATATGTTTTGAATAATCAGATAGGAATGTTTTGGGCTTCTTATATTGGGGGAAATTTTCAAGGGAGTAAAGACAGCTGGATTTGTGGAGTAAACAATATGATGTGGGATTACTCAGTGACCACATCTCTGTATAGTTCAAATTGCCATTAGTTTCATCATTCTAATGCACGTACAATTTCCACAAAGGTCTAATCCCGCAAACACTTTGTACATACATTTTTTTGTGTGACAAATTTATTCCTATTAAAGTCAGTAGGAGCCCTCCCATTCTTAATGTTAGTAATTTTCAGTTTTTCAAAGCAGCTTTTTAGTGATATTGAATATCTGTATTCACACTTTGTTCTTTCATCCTCATACATACCAACCTATATCCATCTTACTGACTTCTTTAATCAGCTTAATACACTTTAAATAATTTTAGATATACATGTCATTCTTACACTCAGACACCACTCCACTGAAATAATTTGCCACATTTCTCATATCTTTAATGATGATAAAAGTATGGATTTACAGAAATGGGGAAATATACAATAGCCTAGTAAATAAAAGACCATGTGCCAAAAAGAGATATAGAAAAAATAGCTGTCATTAAATATTTATCATAGGCTGATAAATCTTTCCCCATTATTTTCATTTTTCATTCCATATGAATTATTTGAAGTAGACATGAGATGAATACTGTCATGACCCAATGATTGTGTGTGCGCTTCGGCACTGCAGAATTATTTCCCGCCACATGGAGCTTTCTTTGCACAGTGCAATTCTCAGCTGCAGAGAGAAAAACCCCGGTGCAAAGGAGTTCCCGCCACCCGTATGTAAATTTGTTCCCCATTATTGGCTGTTTCTAAATTATTCCCACGTGGCAGCTAGCGATTGGCTTGCTAGCCGTATAAGAGGCTTGAGCAGTTTCCGCCCAAGTCGGAGATCTCCGAGAATCTCAGGAGGATCCTGAGAACCCCGATTCCGAGAATTCCGGGAGAAATCCGAGAGAATTCCGGCAAGGAGTCCACGATTATCTCGTGGATTTCTATGTATATCTCGGACCGAATGATGGTTTGATCAGCCATCAAGAATATCTCCCCGTCACCGGACGATCCCTGACGTACTCCTGCCCTGCGCGCTCGTTGAGAGTCACAGCACGGACTCTCGTATCGGTTTAGAGAGCTCTCATCGTTCGAGTTTTCTTCTTTTCTTCTATCTACAACTGTAACCAAGCAAGTTTTCCTGCCTGCACCGCAACCATCTACGGTGTAAGTAAAATAATCTTTAATCAACCTCTACGTGTAAGTGTCTAATTCTAGTTCGTTGTGCCGACTTCCCTGGCCCACGTGCCCAGGCTGCTGGCCACAGCCCCTTGGCCCCGACAAATAATGATCTTATAGCCAAGGAACAAGACTGAGCATTGTGCTTTGCCTACCATTCTTGTCTCTTTCACCCAGCATATCACTTACTGTCTCTAAGAGTCTATTCTCTCATCTGTAAAATGAAAATACTGTTCTATTCAGACTCTGGTACCATCCTCATTCCTGTAAAATCTGAATAATTTCAGTAGTGTGTTAAGCAACATAACTAACATCTGTTCACAGATTGTTCACTCTTTACTGCATCCTTTTCCTAGGAGGATTATTGTGTGTGTAGTGAGGTGTTTGAAACGGTGGATTTTATATACATGTACACAGTCTATATTAGCAATACTTTCAAGCCAATAAATCATGTCTCACTGTTTTCTTGTACTCCCCTGTCTACTTGTATATAGGTGTTGTCTTTTTTGGTAAGCTCCTGTGTACCGAGACCGTCTTTTACCTGTGGTCACGTACAGCACCTAGCACAGTTGGGGCCCGGTCAGTGACTAGGATTCCTAGGTACTACTGCAATGAAAATAGATAATATTACGAAACCTACAAATGAAGAAACTGGATCCCAGTGCTACGCATATGTATAAGTATGTAATTTTATTTACATGAATAGTCTTATTGAAAAGATGAATGTGGAATTTTGTCCTGAGTGCTGGAGTAATGGCTAGGAGCCTTGGTGTTAGATCAGGGCCTGATTATGCTAGATATTACAAAACACAAAAAAGCCCTGAACTATGCTGTTCACTTTTGATTGGGTGACAGGGGCATAGGCCATCTCCTACAACATACTACACTAGCGGTGTTTGGTTACTTGTCTGAAAATTGTATTAGGCAATCAAGTAAATAATATCAGCAAAACATCTAGGTTTTATAGTCTCCTTATTCTTTAACAACACATTTTTTTTCCTAGCCAATGGGAAGATAAGTTGAAATCATTTGGCTGATGGGAATTCATTCCCAACTCCTGCTCCCAGAGAGATACCAAACAAAAATGGTTGTGCTATGTATGGAGCAGAAGAAGTTAGGAATGAATTCCTATCAGCCAAAGGATTTCAGTTTGCACAGAACCTCCTTCCCAGGTTATAAAAGAGGCACTTTTGGGCCATTAATTTTTTTAAACATCATCAATTTGTGGATTTTTTTAAAAGGAAAATAAAAGATACATTTTTAAAGCTCCATCAGCTTTGTTGAATGTTCACATCTAAAATGTGATTGTTTTAATTTTTCATTTGAAGGGGAATGAGGGTATCATTTGAGAGCCATGTATTGCTGTAGAGAGCTCTTGTGCTTTTGATAATTTGTTTTATTCTCTGACAAGGTATCAAATTCATCTCTCGGCTGTATAATATTATTTAGTAGAGAGAGAGGTAAGATTTCTTTCTTTATAAAGGTAATATTACGCTAGAATATAATTTTTAGGAATGGGCTCAGAGTTTACATTGCTGGACTAACCTTGCAATGAAATGAGATCTTCCTTGTTTCCAGTGTGTATAAAGATATTATTACGCTGGAGCCATTGGTGCCTGGCATTTTATTAGCTTTCTGTTATTTCATAGTGTTTTTAATTCCCTCTACAGAAATGAGTTATTCTAAGCTTACCTCAGGGTTCTTCTAATGCAAACAAATGAGTCTTTTAAGTAATCATCAATTTGCTCTTGACTAGCCAGTGGAGAGGAATAAAGTTTAGAAGGCAATCAAAGCAAAGCCTCTGTGACAGAAAGACTAGAATTGCCCCAGCTTGTAAAGTATATGCAGAAAGTTTTATTTCTTTTGTTTCTTCCCATTTTTTTTAACTACAGTATTGCCAGCTGCAATCACTCAGAAATCATGAGTCAGGCCTCAAAAAACCATGGGATGGATATAAAAAACAAGGAGATATTGTTCTTTAAGTAGTAATTATTTGGATGTGTCATTTGCCTTCTGGTTTCTGAACCTTCAGGGTATAGAGGTCACATTTTAAAACTTGTCTCTGCGAGAATAATGGCTAGACAGAATCCATTCTACCCCCCACCCCGCCCCGCCTTAAATGAAAACAGATTCTCATACAATCTCTGAACTCCAGAAGCTCGGGATGCAAGGAAATTACCAAACACCATTAGACTCCTAATAAAATTGTTCATCCTTCCATTTCCTTTCCTTTCTTTTACAAATAAACTGTTGCTGTTGTATCCAACAGGAGCTGCCTATTCGCAGAAAAAATTCAAAATAGAGGTAAAATTAATGGCCATACAACCCTGGCATGACTTGGAACAAAGCAGCAACCAGTACGGGTGATGTTATAAAGGATGAGAGAATAAGTAGCAAGGGGAAAAGTGGAAAAGGTTCTTGAAAGGATGGACAAGAAATATGAATTTTGGTCTATTGATGCATCTCTGACCCATTGAGGAGTCAGTCTGGTTTAGGCTTGAAGTAATCCTATACTACATAGTTTTTGCTGGCAGAATTCGTAGTCTACTGTAGAAAACTAAGTATATCCACATTCACCTCTCCCTGTAGGAGCAGAATGAAGTCCACTTGGGTTCATAAAAGCTTGTACTCTCTCTACATATCTGTTATTTGGTTAGTCTACAAAGATGCATATCTACCCTCGCCCTCTGACTGACTTCAGACTAACAAGGCTAACTCCTACCTCTTTCTGCAGAACCCTTTCTGCCAGCAAAACAATGTCAGCACTGAATGACAGAAGGCTTCTACTGTCACATGGGAATCTCCCCAGAAAATAAATGTAGACATGGTCACACTTTCTGCCCACAGTTGATGCCTCCAGGGGTGCACTGCACACCTTTCTGCTGCAAGTGCTGAGGTGGAGTTGTTTGGGGACGTGTGTGTCCTGGTGTATGTAAACAGGCCCTCAGACCATTTGGTTTAAGCTGGCCAAAGAAATGTCTCCATCTATAGATATGCAAGATATTAATTTTATTCTAAAACACACCTGAACATTGTGTGCTGCACTCTGAATGAAGACAGTTAGTGGACTGTTCTTTTTCTGTCCTTAGTCTTCCCGCACAAAAGTCACTTGACACCTCAGGCCTCTGCCCTTTAAATACCTGTAATTAGCCATCTCTTTACTGCAGTTTCCTGACTCTCCTTGAGCAGGTTTTTGTCAGCTTTGTTTCCTTTCTTGATTTTTGAATAAGTGTTCAGTACAATCTATCACAGTGATTTTCTCCAAAAAGCACAAAAAGTGGCACCTGGAATCTTTCAGTTGAATCCTTTAGGACATGTGTTTTGCATACATTTTTGCATAGTCAAAAGAGATTCCTGGGAAAGTATTTTTCTACCCATTTTAGATAAACTAGTATCATTGTGCTAAGCATTGTTGAGATGAATGGCTGCCTATAGACATGTTTGTTTGCATTCTAATTAGAATGTCAGAGCAAATCAATGAATCAAGTCTGCTTCTCATTCTAATTAGAATGCTGCAGCATCACCTCACCATTATGTATTCAGTGTCCCCCCCACAGCCCCCACTTTAACTAAACCTCATTGAATGAGCTTTAGTTAAAGCGCCCCTGTAGCCATTTTAAAATGGAGATGGGGTGGGGGGAGGGGTTATTACACATGACAGCGAGCCATTTTAATTACAGTGGCTGTCTGAGAGCCACTCTAATTAAAACACCCCCCCGCACCTCTGAGCACATGTATAGGCAGCCAAGGGCTTTCAAGGATGCGTAGTGCAGTGAATCTAGCCAAAAACTTTAGTGTGGTCTCCTGCTGTTTTTGTCACTCTTCATATTCCTTGCACCAGATCCAACATTTTAACAATTTATGGCCAGTTACTTCATATGTAGCCACCTACTTTTAGAATGAAACATGACAGCTGTTTAATAACACATGTAGAAGCTGTACAAAACAAAGGAGGCAAAGAGAAAATTTGCTGAGGGGACTTAGCTTTAAATCCCATCAAAATATAGTCATTCAATTGACATTTTCTCTGTACACTGGATTTAATAGCTTGCTATTACTAAAATGTGCCAGGAGGTCAATAACACAAAGCAGCAGTTTCATACCACATTAGTTTTGTGCCTGTAATAGATTAGGCCCAGAATTTTGTAACCTCAGTTCATTGTTCCTTTTTCCTGGCGATTGATTACAGGTGATAATTGTGGGCCCTCCATCTTATTGTTAAAATTGTGCATATAAAAATTAGGGTAATCTAAAACAGAATTTGAGAGAAATCTTTGAATATTGAAGGAAAGAGCAAGCTCTATAAATTAACACTTAAGAACAAATTTGGAATATGTTTCAAATTTAAAAACAGAGATGAGCAGAAGATAGAATTGTATTATGCAGAATTCCAGGGGAAAAAGGTGATGAGATTATATTGAGATGAAGAAACACAGAAACATAACATCAATGGAAATGAAAAGGAACTGCCAGAGACAGAAAAAAGAAGGAAAAAAACCCAAGACACCTGTGGACGTTGACTTGGGTTAAAGGAGCACCGTTGATGGAAAATAAATATCTGCCTTTGGGTGTATTTTAGGGGGCTGGATTTATCTTTAAATGTTAAATCTGGGCATGTACACAGGTGCAGGTGGACTGTTGGGGAGGCGCTTTATCTCATGGCACTCGTGTACCATTGAACCCAACAATGGGTGGTGGTTGGGGCGTGGGGGAGCTTGGAGTCTGCTGTCACAGGCCCTGCCCAGCAGGCAGCAGCACTCCAGCAGCCTCCCAGGAAGCTGCCAGACCGTCCCCTCCCCAGCCCGAGCGACCCCCTGACAGCTGGCAACTGTCAGCAGTGGCTGATAGGGAAGAAGGGAGGAACAGAGCCTCCCCTGCCACATGTGCACCCCCAGGTACCCCTGCTGGAGTCTTGAGGGGAGCTGGGCTGACCTGTGAGGTGCGGGGGGGCTCCATTTCAGTCTGCTCTCACTCCAGCTCCAGGCGTGGCACCACGGGCTGCTGTTGTCAAGAGCCTCAGGTGTGGGAAGGAAGGGACCCCCTGACGCACAACCCTGGCCTGGCTTCCCCCAAGATCCCAGCAGGGGTAGCTGTGCTGGGCCTGCATGGTGGAGGGGCTCCTTTCCCTCTTGCTTCCCTCATGGGGGAAGACACGCATGAGGAATTGGGGGGGGG
>NW_005841839.1:3192753-3194177 GCF_000455745.1 Alligator sinensis | reverse complement strand
CGCGCAGGGGGAAGGGGGGGGGGGGGCGGGAGCCCCTCACTGTGCAGGCCTGGCCCAGCTCCCCCCAGAATGCCAGAAGAGGTAGTTGGGGGGTCACGTGCAGCAGGGGGGACTCTCTTCCTCAGTTCCCTGCAAGAGCTTCTTGACAGCAGCAGAAACTGCCATACCCGGAGCTGGGGGGTGGTGGGGGTGGGAATGGAGCTCCCTGGACCATGACAGCCCAGCCCAGCTACCTCTGTTGGGGTCTTGGGGAGAGCTGGGCTGGGCCTATGCAGTAGGGAGGATCGGGGGTCTGTTTCACCTCCACACCCAGCTCCGCATGCAGCAGCTTGTGCCGCTGTCAAGATGCTCACACAGGTGTGGGGGAGAAAAGGGAGCCCCCCGCTTGCCATACTCACATGGTTCCACTCTTGCACAGCAGGGGAAACTCCCTTCCCCCACCTGCCCGCTCTCCCACACTGGGGAACAAGCAGGAGGAACTCACTCTCCTGCTAGCTGACACCAACCCTGACATAGTGGAGCTGACTGAAACGTGGTGGGACCCAACACACAACTGGGTGGTGAATATCAAGGGCTATAGGCTGTAAAGGAGGGATAGGACAGGGAGGAAAGGTGGGGGTGCGGCGCTCTACGTCAAGGAGAAATACACATCCTCAATGAGTACCACTAGGACAGAGGAGGGGCACACTGAAGTGCTCTGGGTTAGAATACAAGGGAGTCGAGGGAAAGGGACTTAATGGTGGGGGTCTACTACAGACCACCCAACCAAGGGGAAGAGCTAGACCGGGAATTCTTAACTTTCCAGATATCTGGGAAGAGCAGTCAGCCAGGTCTGACCGCTCACGCAGGTTCCTAGCTGAGTTACAGGACCTCCATCTAACCCAGGAGGTGCACAGCCCCACCAGGGGAGACACCTTGTTGGACCTGGTCCTGGCCATAGGCAATGACCTGGTGAGGGGTCTGCGGGTCCTCAACCACCCGGGTGACAGCGATCATCACCTGCTGGAATTCACCATCCAGTGCAAGGTGGCAAAGGCCTGCAGCAAGGCAGCAGCCCTGGACTTCAGGAGGGCGGACTTCAATGAGGTAAGGAGACTAGTCAAGGAGGCACTGAGGTCCTGGAGGGGAGAGGAGTTGGGTGTCCAGAAATAGTGGTTGTTCCTTAAGGAGATGAACCTCCAAACCCAAAGGGAGGTAATCCCAATAAGGATCAAAGGGGGCAAGAGAGCACAAAAGCCCCCATGGCTCACCAAAAGCATACAGGAACATCTCCTACTTAAAAGGGAGGCGTACACCCAATGGAAGGGAGGGGCCATCACCAGGGAGGACTATACCTCGGTTGCTTGGGGCTGCAGGGGGGCGGTCAGCAAGGCCAAGGCGGAGATAGAACTGGGACTAGCTACCCAGATCAAGGACAACAAGAA
>NW_005841839.1:3157569-3192254 GCF_000455745.1 Alligator sinensis | reverse complement strand
TGCGTTCAGACCAACCGTGTGGCCGTCTATGACCAGGTCACAAAATCCTTAGACGCAGGGGTAGCAGTGGACATAGTCTTTCTGGATTTCAGGAAGGCCTTCGACACTGTCTCTCACCCCATTCTCATTAAAAAACTAGGGGACTGTGGTGTCGACACCTACACAGTCAAATGGGTCGCTAACTGGCTGGAGGGCCGCACCCAGAGAGTGGTGGTGGATGGGTTATTTTTGACCTGGAGGGATGTGGGCAGTGGGGTCCCCCCGGGCTCAGTCACAAGCCCAACATCTTCATCAGTGACTTGGATGAGGGGGTAAAAAGCACCCTGTTCAAATTCGCAGACGACACTAAGATGTGGGGGGATGTGGGCACACTAGAAGGGAGGAATAGGCTGCAATTGGACCTGGACAGGTTACAGAGGTGGGCGGATGAGAACAGGATGCATTTCAACACTGACAAGTGCAAGGTGCTGCACCTGGGAAGGAGGAACCAGCAGCAGACCTACAGGCTGGGGAACTCCCTTCTCGTCAGTGCAGAGGCAGAAAAGGATCGTGGAATCATTACTGATGCCAAAATGAACATGGCCGACAGTGTGGGGATGCGGTCAGGAAGGCCAGCCACACCTTGTCATGCATCCACAGATGCATTTCGAGCAGGTACAAGGAGGTGATCCTCCCCTCTATGCGGCACTGGTCAGGCCGCAGTTGGAGTACTGCGTCCAGTTCTGGGCGACGCACTTCAGGAGGGATGTGGACAGCATCCTCTGACCCCTCTCAGTGGCAGGCCCTACGAGGAGAGGCTTAGGGACCTGAACCTGTTCAGCCTCCACAAGAGAAGGCTGAGGGAGGATCTAGTGGCCTGTTTCAAACTAGTCAGAGGGGACCAGCAGGCATTGGGGGAGTCCCTGTTCCCCCGAGCACTACCAGGAGTGACAAGAAATAATGGTCACAAGCTGGCAGAGGGTAGATTCAGGCTAGGTATCAGGAGGCGCTACTTCACTGTCAGGGCGGCTAGGATCTGGAACCAACTTCCAAGAGAAGTGGTGCTGGCTCCTACCCTGGGGGTCTTTTAAAGGAGGCTGCATGAACACCTTGCCAGGGTTGTTGACCCCAGTACTCTTTCCTGCCATGGCAGGGGGTTGGACTTGATGATCTGCTCAGGTCCCTTCCGACCCTACCAACTATGAAGCTATGTGCAGGGAGGAGCAGAGGTTTTCTGTCTCCCCTTTGTGACAGCCCCAGAGCTGGGGCTGGGCTGGTGCTTGCCCCCCGGCCGCGAGCACCAGTCCAGCCTGCAAAGCTGCATGGGATGCGGGCAGAATCACCTGAAATTAACCTTGCCTTAGAGCACCTCTCTCTGATATTTTATCAGACAAGAGTTACATTTTTGCGCTATCAGCCATTTTAAAAGCACTCTGCAATAGGCCTGTACGAAGCGGCTAGTATTCGCTTCTGATTCAGATTCGGCCGATCTGGGGGGCAGTGATTTGATTCGGTAATTCAAATCACTGTCCTGACTTGATTCACCAGCCAAATCTCCGAATCAGCCCAGCAAGGCCCATCCCCCACCCCTCTCCTAGCCCAGCAAAGGCTGCCCAGCCTGCCCTAGCTCGTGGCACTTGGGGGAAAAAAAGCCCTGGCTCAGCAGGTGCTGCCGCGTGGGGGTCGATCCCTGCTGCCCCCCACTGCCCCACACTGCTCACAGAAGCCCTGAACAGGCCAGCTCCATCTCTTTAAGAAAACAAAGCCTGAAGAAACCCTGGGACTCACTGCTCTTGCCAGTGCAGGGGCGATCCCCGCCACCCCATGGGGGGTTCTGCATGAGCCCCCAAAGCTGTAACAGGAGCGGTGAGTCCCGGGGCTTTTCTCAGCTTTTTTTTTTCTTAAAGGGCCAGAGCCCTGGCAGGCAGGACAGCTGTGGGGGGGGCCAGGGGAGAGGGGGGGTCAAGGGACCTCGTGCAGAGGCCCCCATGCAGTATGGGGCAATGGGGGGAAGTGAGGATAGGCCCTCGCCCAGCAGCACCCAGTGAACACTGGGGCTTTTCTTTAAAGTACTGAGTTGGGATGGGCCAGGGGGGTCAGGGGGCTGGCAGAGGTCCCCTCATGGTCCCCTCCCCCTGCCCCTAGTACTTACCAGCTCAGAGTGGCTGCACCTCCCTGCTTTAGCCACTGGGGACTGCCCGAATCATCAAAGCTCTCAATCTTTTCCGAAGATTCACAGAGCTTTGAATAGATTTGGACCTTTAAATCGATCCCCTGATTCGATTCAGATTCGGAGATTCAGCCATCGAATCGGGCTGAATCTCCTCTGAATGGAATCACCACCCGAAGCTTCGCACAGCCCTACTCTGCAGCTGTGAACGTTTATGTTACAGCTACACAGAGATTTCGAGGACCTCTGCACATAAAATGTAACTTCTGTAAGCACCCTCTGTTATTTGATAAGTTGGATTCATTAATAAATAAAGTTTAAAAAATGGAGTCGTTTTTTGAGCTAAACTCAAATCTTTATTGCCAGTTGCAGTCTAAACGTGTTCCTGACACAGTTACAAAAAGAATGTGTATTTATTGCTAATATCAATCACTGTCTTGAAGGTCTGAAATTTTGACCATTATATCCATCACTTTATCATCCTGTGAATGCACCTTTTACACCTTGATCATTTAATGGTCCCACTAATTCTTTTGGTGGATTCCTGTTTCTGATTTATTTTAAAAAATTATGATTAACTTTAGTATCTTTTGCTAGTTGCTCCTCAAAATCTTTTTTTGGCTTGCTTTATTTTGCTTTTATACTTGACTTGCCAGTGTTTGTGGGCTTTCATGTTTTCCTTAGTTGGTCATGTCTTCCACTTTTTTGAAGGATGCCTTTTTGCCTTGAATGGCTGCCTTAACTCTGTTATTAAACTATATTGAGTTGTCAAAGGATTCTTGGTACCCTTTCTGATTTGTGGCATACACTTTTCCTGAGCCTCTAATATGGTATTTTTAAACAGCTTTTGAGCTGCCTGAAGGCCTCTTACATTTTCTGACTGCTCCTTTTAACTTTTTTCTAACATCCTTATTTTTGTGCAATTCCCTCCCTAAAGTTTTATATTAGGATGGTGGATTATGTTCCTATCTAAAATCTCTGGGTTTATGTTATGAATCATCTGTAGGTTTGCACACCTAACAGTGCTAATCTTTTGTGGTACCCTTGATAGGATTTCATGGCATCCTACTGTGCTGTGGCACCTTGGTAGAGAATCAGTCAAATAGACACATGCACACACCTGAAACCCGCAATCAGACATTAATCATACAACTTTTTTCTTTCACATACCGACACCCTGTTTTTGTAACATTATCATATTACTGTTGTCCAAGGGTTGAGGTCAAGGGTTTTCAAGGATTTATAGTGTGGGAAATCTAGCTCCAAATTTTAGAGAATATGTAGAATGATAATTTCCTTAAGCTTTATATACCAGTCTCTAGTAGTAGACACACAACAGATCAAACCCAAGAGCACAGGACACAGATCTTGCTTTTCGAAGCCTGTATATCTTCTTTCAAAATGAAGATGATTTACATCTTTGTTGATGTGAGTGTATTCTTCATAGTATGATGATTGTTCTGTGGCCTGTGGGTTGCATGAGGAAATAAAAAAGGTTATCAGCCTTGTTAAAGAGAGTGAAAGTTCTCTTAGGCAACTTTCATTAAATTACAAAAAAGAACTAAAATAGAAAAAGAGCATTTGGGGAAAAATTCTTTGTTAAACTGCAACCGATTACATATATTCTTCCCTAATATGTTCTGCTGCTGTTACCTGGAACTAATGTGCAATTGCTGACAAATTCATTGAATATTAGGTGAATTTTGCCCATGTTTTATAGCTAATGGTTCTTCAGTATTATGTTTCTGTAAACAAAGAATAAATTATACCAACAGACTGAGATTATTAAAACAAAGTAGGGGCAAGAGACATGCAACAATTCCCATAAATTTTAGTGCCAACCTCATGGCTAATATCCTAGTTGGCTTTACAAATTTATCGTTGTCTGAATGACCTATCACAGATTAAGGCACAACCAAGAGAAAAGACCGAAATGCTTCCATGGGAGAATACAGCGTGTATGTCATCTCTGTAGCAGATTATAGGAACTCTGAGAACAAAATGGCGACCAAACTGTACATACCAGGACAATTTCTTAGAAATTTAAAGGAGCCATGTATATATAAAATTTCCATGAATGTCAAATGCTATTGTCCCCTTTGTTTCTAATTTTCCATTAATAGAAGCAGTGTCTGCACCATAGCTAGCTATCACAGATGCCTAAACTTTGTTCATTTTCATGGTTTGGTTTCATACATGGTAGGTAAGTACTTTATGATGATTCTCTTGGTTTCATTTTCCACACTTGAAAACAGTAGGGAAATGTCTACCAAGATAAAAAAGAAGCAACTGGGTTTTGAGGCAGCGTATTTCATTAGAGTTTGTATGAATCATAGCTCTGTATAACAGACTGTTGAAGCCATTTCTAGAGTCTTGTACCCAGAGACAAATGATATAGATATTGACACATCTGTTAAATTATTGTTAATTAGAAACTGTAAATGCTTTCTTTGTTGCCTTTCCATATATTTCAACCTATATATGACAAACACACCAAAACAGCTATATACTATTTTGTGTTTAACCAATAATGATTTCCTTTTTCTGAATAATTTGAGCCCAGAAAAGTAAGTTTAGGACAAAAAAATTCAGGATATTCCCTGCATGTACATGAAGTCCACCTCCAACTGCAGGAAAAAATAGGAATAGACCTATAGGATCAAACAAGTAATCCATCTAAGTATTTTTTTTCTTAGTGTGGCATGCTATCATGTCTGGTATAATCTGACCATTGGGAAATGTTGTCCTAACCTCAGGCAGTTATGCCTTGATGCAAGAGTCTTTTTTATATAAATGTCTAATCTTTGGAGTTCTGAAAAACTCCTCACTTCTATAGCATCCCACAGCAGAGAGTTCTGCAGGGTTTCACATGGGTTAAACATATTAAATGTGTTGCCTTTTAATTGCATTAGAACATCTCCTTGTTCTAATACAGTTGTAAAAGGTAAGCAGGATATCCCACTGTACAAACAGAATATCCTACTCTACCTTTCTTACTGTTCATTATTTTGCATTCTTGTGTCATATTTTCTAGGCATCTACGTTATGCAGTACTCAGAATGCAACTGACACTGAGATGCCTGGTTCAAGTTTTTAAAACATTTATTTGGAGGTGAATAGTTACCTGAATTTGGTTCAGAATGTACCTATGCTACATGTCACCAAACCTGTTAAGAGTTAGTTGCAATTTACATTTCACAAACAGCAAGATGCTTGGAGGACAGAATGAAGCTAATGCCCTGCATCTGCTACATCTTTATTAACTTGAGCATATCTTCTGTATAATTTTCTCACAGTAAACATTATCTTTGTATTTCATTCACAACGTGAACTAGAATCATATCTTTTAATTTATCACCCTTTGGGACACCTTTCTAAACAGTGAAGGCAATATACATTCTCTGTTTATTTCCATTTCTCTCAAGGGGAAGGATAGAAGGAAAGAAAGGGCTCTGTGTTGTAACTTCTAATTTATTGTTCTTTCTAGCTCTAGTTTTTTCACATAACTATGAGTACCAAATGGTATTCCTGTGATTCTGTTAATGATTGTTTAGAAGTAAAAGATAACATGAATTAAATGTAGAGCCAAAATGTTTCTGATTCTCCTCTTACTTGGACACTCAGGAGTAGAGGCATGATTCCACTGGAGTCAGGGAAATTCTTTCTATTGATTTCAGTAGGCTTTGAATCAGGCCTCATTAAGTCTGCTAACATGGAATACTAAGTTAGATAGCATTGCATGCGTGGTCAGGATGAACTTGGTTCATTAGATGACGGTATGTTTTTAAAAGTAGACAGGAATATGATGATTTGTAGTAACATAGGAAGGAAACCAGAAGTCCTCTGTCACCTGTTGAAATCTGTTTCATGTGTGTTTGCCAAAAGGTAATGCTGAATGAAACATTTTGAATGAAAAAAGCCAAATATTAGATTAACTGCTAGCTCATCCTGATAAAGGGATCAGGTGTGATCCATGATTGCCAACCTAATTGGTCAGTAAAAACCCATCAACAAATTGTCTTTGAAGTGGACATCTTTCACTGAGATGAGTGCTTGGACAATCTGCTTTCCAGTGGCAATAGACTCTAAGTACAGCAATTGTCCAGTTCCAACTTGGACATTCTTCATCTTTAAGATTTCTGGAAGGTTGTATTTGTGCTGCTGCCCAAGAATCACAGTTATAATAATACTTAGACAAGAAAATTGGAACTCAGTGTTGTACCACAATGTATGCGACAGTTCTGCATTCTCACTGTGATATACTGTCATCATATTTTGATGCAGCACTATCTTGTACTGATATCTAGCAAAATGCTGTGAAGGCACAGAACCTGGATAGTGCCTTATTGCTGTAGTGTAGTAGCTTAAAATACATTCAATATTTGAAAGAACTTGATTCAGGAGGCCCTGACACCTTTTTAGTCCCATTACCTTCAGATGGAATTAAAAGAATTTAGCACCCATTAAAATCTGGCCTTAATTTTTCTGCAATCTAAGGATGGAGTTGGAAAATAACTGTAAAATTTGGAGGTGTCAGAAATATTGAAAATGTGGGCAACTTTATTTCTGAGGGCCAAATTAACCTGAGATGGTAGCCTGATTTTTGTAGCAGGCTCCAACATATCAAAAGTGAAGCAAACAGCTTCTTGCCAGAAGCCTGCCATCTGTACTGTAGTTCGTTCTGTTGAAGTCCCTCTAAAGAGCTTAAAAAATAAAAAGAGTTTAAATTCCTTGAAATCTTTTATATTGTCACAAGAAAAATGGTTATGCAGACGCATGCTGTTTACTAGAATGTTTTCATTGAATGTAATAATGTTCACATTTATATTTCATTCAGAATAATCAACGAGCACATGAAACATGACTAAAATATGACCAGAGGATGATTGAAACTAGTATTTTATTGAGATTTCAAAAGACTGCCATTTTTGGAGTCTTGTATATTTTAAAGGAGTGAATAAAACATGATTTGCAATGAACAACTTAATACCTATAAAATAAATCACATATATACTGATTCTCTTCTCAAGTGTAACAGCATTGCAATCCTTTCCTCAGCATAGATAAATATTATTTAATCAGTAATGAAAGCTTAGGGATTTGTGGCAATGGTTTCATATTACCGAACTAGAAAGACAGACTGTTACTTCTATGACAATTAAGTGTTGAGGAAAAAAGTTATACTATGGGAGTTTAAGTTTGGGGGAGGGATTCAGCAGTTTTGACATGAGTAACTTTTGAATAAAGTAATTACCAGTTATTTTTTTTGGGGGGGGAAGGGGGTTGGATACTGTTCAGAAAACATTCTGTGGAACATTAATACGACAATTTGTTATCTTCCTGTCAGTCCTCTGGAACTCCTGCAAAGAGATCACCAGCACAGATCATCTCTCTGCTCATACAATCATTTTTCTGAATTTCCCTGTTAGTTAGAACAACATTTTCTCCTATAGCACCAGTGTTATTATGTTGGTCTCAGTGGAATTTCTTTTGATTGACAGGAGTTATAAGGGAAAGGACAATCAAGACCCAAAGAATGCAGGGAGACAAAAAGGCTAGTTAAGCCTATTTCTTCAACACCTGGAACTTTGGGTAGCCATTTACAGTACTGAATCAAATAGTAGCATTATCTTCTCAGTTTACACAGGCAGCAGACCTGGCTCTCCACTATCTTGCAAGTTGTGTTCCATAAAATCCTATGGCTTGTAAATGCATCCCCCTGCATGACTCTGAGATCTAAATGTTGGGGCATGAGATTTAGGTGAGATTAGCTCATCTGTTGCACGTAGGTCTGCACAGGTGCTGATGATGACCAAACTCTTTTTACACAAGTATCTTAAAATTCTTGTTCACTTTATCCATTATGCCACACACACACACACACACACACACACACACACACACTTTCCGTTGGTGGGGAAGATTAGTATAGCCACATAATCTTATTTTATCTGCTGTATGTGGACATGGGAGCTAGATGTGGGAGCAGAGAGCAGTATACAGTACTGTAACTAAGTGGGGAAGGTAGAAGGACAGCAGCCATAAGCACTAATTTAGCAGAGATACTCTCCATTGGCACCCTGCCCCCACTCCACCTCTGCACCCTAGTCTGTGGAGGAGTTTTGCCCAGGGTGTGAAACTAGTTATATCACTAGCAGAATACTTGCACAGTTGGATGATGCCTTCCCCATCACTCAAATGTTTCACAATTTTGTTTTGTCTCCAAAGAATCTGAACTTTTAAAAAGAAAACTTCCAAAAAATTCCTTAAATCACTTTAAGGAAATGTTCAACTGGGAGACCTGAGCTCTGCTGTTTGTCCCACCACAAGCCTTGTTGCCGAGTCTGTTCTCAACTCCATCCCATAACACCCAGTTAAAGTCAGTCTCGGAATCCCTCCAACCCTTGATGAGGTGAGGAAAACCATCAAGTAGATGAAGGATGACAAGGCATCTGGAGCTGATAGAATCCCTTCAAGCAGGGGGGAGAGGAGCTCACATCACAGCTCCATGCCCTCATCTTAAGGATTTGGAATTATGAGGAAATCCCAGATGACCTCAGGAGTGCCATGATTGTGACAGTCTTCAAGAAAGGAGATGGGTTCAACTGTGGAAACTGCAGAGGGATCGCCTTGCAGTCCACCACAGGAAAGATCATTTCAAGAACCCTCCTAAACCATCTCCTTCCACTTGCTGAAGAGCTCCTCCCAGAATCTGTGTGGGTTTAGGGCATCAAGAAACACAACTGACATGACCTTCACAGCTTGCCAGCTGCAGGAAAAATGGCGGGAACAACATAAACCTCTCTATATGGCCTTCTTTGACCTCATGAAAGGCTTTGATACTGTCAACTGAGAGGTATTGTGGAGGATCCTTCTGAAGTATGGATGCCCACCAGAATTTGTCACCAGTTTTTGCCTGCTCCATGACAGTATGTGAGTGGTAGTTCTTGGTAATGGACCTATCACAGATCCTTTTGAGGACTTAAGCAAGACTTTGTCATTGCTCCAATACTCTTCTCGATATTCCTTACTGCAGTGCTACATCTGACCACCAACTAGCTTCCAGCTGGAGTAGAACTAATCTACAAATGGATGGTAAACTGTTTAATCTCAGCCAACTCTGAGCCAAAACCAAGACTACTCTGACCTCAGTCATCAATCTCTAGTACGCTGATGATGCTGTAGTCTGTGCTTCCTTGGAAGCAGACCTTCAGGCTGTTGTCAACGTCTTTACCAAAGCATATAAGAAAATGGGACTGAGGATTAACATTCAGAAGACACATGTCCTTCTTCAACAAGTTCTCAATGAGCAGCTCTGGTAATTCAGATTCATGGTGAGACTCTGGAGATCACTGAATATTTCCCGTACCTTGGAAGCCACCTCTTACCGAAGGCTGACATCAGTGAAAAAATCCAACATCACCTCAAATCTACAAGTGCATACTTTAGACATCTGAGGAAAAGGGTGTTCAAAGATTGCAACATCAGATCTGAAACCAAGTTCATGGTTTATTAAGCAGTTGTCATCCCCACCGTACTGTATGAAGCTGAGATGTAGACAACTAACAGGAGACACCTCAAATCACTGGAGAAGTACCATCAGTGCTGCCTGTGGGGGATCCTTTGAATCCAGTGGGAAGACAGATGCATCAACATTAGCATCCTCTTGCAAGCAAACACCATGAGCATTGAGGCGATGATCATCCAACATCAACTTCACTCAGCTGGCCATGTCATCCAGATGTCCAACTCCAGACTCCCAAAGCAGGCTTTATTCTCCCAGATCAGTCAAGGAATATGCTTAAGAGGAGGGCAGAGAAAATGCTTCAGGGACATCCTGAAGGTCAACTTGAAAAAATTAAACATCGACATCAACTTGTGGGAGACTATCTCCCAGGACCATCTTTAATTGAGGAAGAGTCTGCTGCAAGGATATCGGTACTTTGAAACCCGCATGATCAGGGGGCAGCAGGGCAGGCCCTACGAGGAGAGGCTAAGGGACCTGAACCTGTTCAGCCTCCACAAGAGAAGGCTGAGGGGGGATCTAGTGGCCTGTTACAAACTAGTCAGAGGGGACCAGCAGGCATTGGGGGAGTCCCTGGTCCCCGAGCACTACCAGGAGTGACTAGAAATAACAGTCACAAGCTGGCAGAGGGTAGACTCAGACTAGACATCAGGAGGCGCTACTTCACTGTCAGGGCGGCTAGGATCTGGGAACAACTTTCCAGCCAAATTCTGGCTTCTACCCTGGGGGTCTTTAAGAGGAGGTTAGACGAACACCATGCTGGGGTCATTTGACCCCAGTACTTTTTCCTGCCATGGCAGGGGGTCGGACTTGATGATCTGCTCAGGTCCCTTCCGACCAACTATGAAACCATTTGATGACCACAGGAAATGGAAAAGTGGGAGCAGCAGAAACAGCATGTCATAGGCTGAAAACAAGAATTGAGAGCTGCCCACCCCACACAGAAACATGCCCGAGTTGCAGCAGTCTGTTGATCCTGATTTGGCTTTGTCTGCCACAGGCCCACAGATAAGACAATCATGGAAGGCAATCGTCCTCAACTGTGAGGGATTGCTGAAGAAAAAAGATTTATTCTTGTCTCTCTAATCAATCTATGTACATACTTTTGTGAGCTGGGCATTATCACTGCCTTTTTAGACAGCTGTAAGCTCTTAAGCACATTTAGAGGACCAGATAGCTGAATCATTAATGGTCTGTGCTGAAAACAGGCAGATGCTGCTGCCCAGAACAGATGTACAAATAAGTGTACGGTTATCATTTTGCACAGGTTAGTGTGTCTGTGAAAGGGAGACACAAGGACTAAAGAAAATGGGAAAGAAGGCAGCAAAGAAGCACTGAATATAGCCAGCATGACACATTGGGAGTTTTTGCCCTGAGAAAAGACCAGCAAGAGAACTTCTGGGCCAAGCATGAGTTGAAAGCTGCTTGGAACTGTGAGCAAAGATGGCGCCTCCTGTTCTTTGTGTCCTTCTGTGTTCAGGACAAGGGTCGTCCCTTATTCATAAATATGACTAAAAGCCTACTTGACCCTACCATTAATTTCTCCTCCTAAACAGTGCAACCCTTAAAGCCCTAAACCCCAAGGTTTCACAAAATAAAGCAGCACCTGGAGGTTTCTTAGAAAGAATGGAGGGGTCATTTACAAGCAGAAATACGTAATTTTTGTTGCAGTAATGGCATTAAGTGCCCAGACAGATTGGGAAGCCCAGCTGTGACATGCCTGGTTTGGAATAGCTAAGGTGACCACAGCCTGACTGTCATAGATTAGAGGATTTCCATGCAAAATGTCAGACCATTAGCTTTGAGGGGAAAAATCCCTGATATTTGGACTACTCCAACACCATTTTGCAAGGGAATGGCTAGGAAGACTGAGGGGACAAGATTTCTAACAACCAACTTGAGTGGCCTTCTTCACTGGTACCTCTGACAGTACCTTTAGCAAAGAGTGAATTATTCAGAGCCAGTAGGAGCATCAATATACAGCTTGGAGCCAGCTATTAATTTGAGCTGTGCAGAGTACAGATGAGCCCAGAAGATGAGGGAAAGAGATGCACAAATTGGTACAGAACTTGCAGAGTTTGGTGTATCTGATGCATCTAGCTAGCAGACAGGACTTCCAAGATAAAGTGGCAAAGGATCAGTTTATAGATGCATGGCTGGACTTTTTGTAAATGGAAGTCATCAGAACAAGGCCAAGGAGAGACTGGAATTCCTTGTAGCGGTCCACCAGCAGAAGAAGCTGTTGCTGTTGAGGAAGGTGGACCTGAGCACCACAAGCCCTGTAAGTACAGTTCTGTGTCTAATATGTACAATGAAAAAAGGAATAATTCTTACCTGGTTTGTGACATTTTTGACTGAGAAGGAAAAAAATGATCAATTCAGCTTGTAAAACAAGGGAAATGGATGGTAATGCTAAAATAAAGGGGACAAGTTCTGTTAAATACTGGTGTTTTGAAAAATTGGCCACAAAAAGGGGGCTTATAAGGTTGGTCATGACAGAGTGTTACCAAGGTTGAGGGCAAGTTTCTCTGTCCCAGCCCAGGTAATAGGAAGGGAGTAGAGGGAGGTACAATTATGACCCCTGTAGTTTTTGTCTAGGTCTGAACAGTTAACAATGTTAACAGATATCTAGTGTGCGTAAAAGGATGTGTGGAATGTGTGAGAATAGTTGGCTCAGATATCAGCTATCAGATCAAATATACCCAAACTTTGTGTATATCAGGTCCAATAATGAATCATTTATCTGGCCTTACACTGAGACAATGACTGGGGATTTTGAACTTGGGACAATGGGTCACAACAGACATTCAACAATGGGCCTGAAAGTTCTGGACATGGAATTTTGAACATGAAATCTGGGTAGCCAGTAGAGAGGATTAGCTGTTAAGAAATGGTTTGTATTTCATAATGGCAAATAACTATAAAATAAATGCTGGGACTAGTATCCTTATATAGATTTTTTTGTGGAAATTTCTTATAAGAGTACTTCAGGGAAAGATTTGTTTGCAGTTAGTTTGCAGTGAACAAGTGGTGCTGCACAAAAGGGCAGAAACATGCAACAGTTATATGCAGCAATAACTTTCCTGCAAAGGGAAGATGGGAAGTGGTTGATCTGAGATTCAGATAAACTTTAGCCATTAAATCTTTCATGGAGCTGAAGGGGACTAGGAAATCCCTTTTCATTTACTGAATGTTTCTGATAAATCCCAAGTAGTAAAATGCAAACAATGTAGTGAATCTAGTACATGCTGAATTAGAAGAAAAGTACCAGGATGAAATGGGGGAATGTGAGCTACCAGCATTTGTATTGGATGTGTTTGGGTGTTTAAGCTCCAGTCAGCAGGATGGCCTAGGGGACTTAAGTACCAGGAACTATTTTCTCAACCCAACCAATATGTATTACCCTAGTCCAGCGTATGATTGATATTGGGGGAAACCAGCCATCTCACAGTTTACTAGTGTAAAAAGGCCCCAGAGGTCATTAATAACATGTATCAGAAAGGCATAACTGAGCCTTTCATCAGTCCTCGGGATACCCAGGATGTTATCCAGGTCCAATACGTGACAGCCATATTTGAAAGGCTTACGGAGAGAGTATTACCTGATGCACTTCTCTTAGCCTGTTTGTTTTACCTACTCAACATTCTGGTGCATGTTTAAAATGTTTGAACAGGGACTGATACACTTTACAAATGGTCTGTGATAAGCTGAGGGCTGCAAATGTGTGACTGCACCTAAAGATATGCGAGTCTTTCCAAAATAGGTCATTTATCTGCCCACACAATCAGTGAGGGAAGAATTTCAACTGTCAAAAAGAAAATGGAAGCTGTACAGAATGAGCTAATTCCCAGACTCTCATAGATGTGCTGAATTTTATAGGACTCCTCTATTAGAGAAGATTCATTTGTCTGTTGGACGATATTGCAAAAATCTTTTACAGGGTGAGTGGTAAGGGCAAACCATTCCAGTGATTGGTCGGCAGAGTTGAAAAAAGGCTCTTATGACTGGCTCTGCTCATGTTTCAAGACCCTGTACTGGACATAACTGCATATAGCAACACAGCTACCTGCAGACTAATAATATAGCTGCTGCTTATTGTTAATAACAATCACAACAATAATAATCATAAACCTAACCTGGACTGGGCACTAGATGCAAGGCTAGCTGCATCATTGCCAAGCTCAGTGCAGAAAAAGTTTACTGCTTCTCAACTCGTTTACTGCTTGCTCAGGTGTCCGCATGCTGCACCCAAGTCCACAGTGCAGTCCTGTCCATGGATACTAGTGCATACAGTTCAGGGGCAGGGTTGACACAAAGGATTAGGGAGGGTAGTGGCTTGTAACAGTAGATATCTAAGTTTTCAAGGAAAACATATTGCAGTACCTGAAAGGAATTCTTGGCAGTGGTTACATCTATAAAGTATTTTCACAATATAGGAGGAAGTGTGTAGTCAGGACAGACTATACATCCCTGAAATAGGTCTTTAAATTCAGGAATCCTGAAAGGCAGCTTAGAAAGTCGTTGGAAAAACTGCAGTGCTGTGATTTTTGGTTTCACACAGATATTGTATAAGCATGGTGATGCTGATGCCTTATACTGGCAGCCTTGTTTGAAGACTAATTGCAAACACTTCTAAGCAAAGAAGAAAGAACGTGGTTGCTTGAGGGGATGCATGCATTCAGGAAGAGAGACTGTCTGTTCTCTGCCCGTAATTTAAAGAAGTACAAATGTTCCTGGGTCATTCACATGAATACTGGATGTGGGGTTAAAGCAGGGGTGGACAATTATTTTGGGTGGAGGGCTGCTTACTGAGTTTTGGCAAGACATCGAAGGCCACATGACAGACAGCCAGAGGCAGATAAATATTAATTTTCTTAATTTTTTAGAGGCCCCGCAGGCTGGGTAGAATGGCCTGGAGGGCTGCATTTGGGCATGAGCCGCATTTTGCCCATTCCTGGGTTAAAGGAATGGACTTTAGAGAAGATAAAGGCTTTCTCAAAGGGAACTTCTTCCTGTCAGCCTAGTGTGCGATTAGAAAAGCATCTGGCAAACATCAGTGAATACCTCAGAACAGTGATTTTTAAACTGTATTCGCCAAAACCCTGGGGTTCTGTGATAGGTCATCAGGGCTTCTGCAAAGAGACTGGGTAATGTTGGAGCAGGCTGAGAGGCAGTATAGTATACTGCCATTGCCAGGCCAGGTCACCTGGCTCCACGTCAGTCTGTAGGGAAGAGGTAGGGGTTTCATGGCAGGAGAAGTGATATGAAAGGGTTGTGTGACGTTAGGATGTTTGAAAACCACTGTCTTACAAGGTGATAGCCCCTCAGACTACCACAGGAAAGAGGAGTGGAGTTCAAAGATGAATATTGCATAGATGAGGAAAAAATATGTAGGTGAATGGGTATGGTTTTCAGCAGGTTTTGCCAAGTAAACTGAAAAAGTAAATACAGAGGCAATGTTGTGATTTTAAAACTAATGGATATTATAGCATTGCAAAACCCTTAGGCAAATTAAGAGACAATGTCTGCTCAGTGAAATACAGACAGAATGTAAAAAAAACACTGGTTGGGAAACACTGCTATAACCAAACCAGTCATTCCCTTGTCTGGAATTGTAGTTTAAATAGTTTTTATTATTTTACTCTGGGATGAATTGTCTAGGCTGTTGCCATTTTAGGTTGTATCCAGATTATGGGCAAAGATGAGAAATGGGGTGCTATGGGGTGGGTGTAATTACATTCTTTCATTTAAGATAATAGTAAGAAGCTATTAAGCTTCTTTATGAAACCAGGTAATCTATAGCAGCCTATAGCCAAATCACAGATATGTCTCTGCCTAAATGAGGCACTAATGGGTAGAAGGGTTTCACTGACTAGTGTCTTGTGAGGATTTAGAGGCGGTGGGCGGAAATGGAGAGAAGCCGTGAGAAAAGACAGGGGAGAGCCAGGGAGAGAGATTGATTGATTGAATGATTGATTTTGGGCTTATTGTTGGTTGAAATAAATTTGGGGGTGAGAGCAAAGAAGTTATCTGCTGCTATTTGATTGTTCCTGAATTGAGGGAGACAGGACAGGATATTTTACATAAAAAAGGATTGCATTAAAGACGCTTGACTCCATCAGTTTATCCTGCTAATGAGAACAACCCACAGAGCCCCAAACTTTAACCACTCAGGTAACAGTAGCAACAATACTTACCTGGTCCCAGTGACTAAAAAATATTCCTACATCTTATCTCCATCCTTTCAACACTTTTCCCTGGAATGAGTATAAAAGACTTCAAGAAAACTTTACTTACCGCTTTCTTCGTTGAATGACAGTATATAACACAGAGGAGATGAATAGGAATACCACAACTGCTCCAATACCACTTAAAATAATAGCAGGAAGTTGGTTGTGCTGCGTGTGCCGGGTATATCGCTCTGGCATTGGCTCTGGCTCTGACGATTCAACGAGCATTTTCTGTGTAAATGCCAGAGACCCATTGTTGGGCTCTGGATCAACTCCCAGGAGTTTACACATCAGTGGATAAATGTGGATACTGTCAAAGGGTTCAGCTAAGTAATTCTTTTTGAAATCGGGACCAAAAGCTCTGAATATGGTCTTCATGTCCATACCTTCATTATCAAATCCATGATCTCCTTTGTTAAAATATATTATAATCCTCTGAAAGGAGAAAAAAGAAAGAAAGAAAAACAACAGTTATTCTTGGATTCATATAGTTTTTTCATCCGAAAGAAGCCCTCAAATCTGGCTTCATGTGACTAGGCTTCAACTTCTGTGGTGAAGAATTTATTGGTACACTGGCTACAAAGTGAAGATTAATACAGGAACAACTGAAACCTTAAAATAGTTTAGGAAGATAGGATGTAATCTTGCTAAGCAATGTGGAAGGGTCTACTTAACTTCATGGGCATTTCCTGGCAGCCCCACCCCTCACCACTGATTGGCTGGGGCATATACTGTACAATTTAATAGCAAATTCCATAGAAAGTAAATTATATCACATAATCTTTCATACTATTATAAAACTAAATTTTAAATTTAAATCTAAATAAGTGTTCTACAAAAAGTGTAGAAATATTAATTAATGCTAACCTTAATAGAAACATTTTCACTTCACAGACTGGTGCGTTCACTTAGTTTACGTCATGAGCAGACAGTATAAATCTCACTCGTGATCTAGGGCTGAAGTGATTGTTGTGTTCTGTTTGTATTGTGTTAAGCATTGGGACATTATAAAACACGTATTATATGAATAATATGCTGGGGGTGTTATTTAGGTTGATTTCACGGGAAATCGTGGCCAATGCAATATTTCCTGGCGATCACGGACAATGCTGTTTTTCATAAAATCATGAATCAAGTAGATCCCTTGCAGTGTGTGAAGAACAAGTCTGTTCACTAATTGATCCATTAGACTGACACAACGCTGAGCACTGGAAATTTCAGCTCTTGTCTCTTGTTAGACTAGGCTTTCCAAATAACACACCCAGAATGCATCTGGTTTCTTTGTTTTGTTATACATAGGTAGAATGGATCAGTAACTTTTACAGTTTCACTAGACCTGGTTATTTATGCAAGAGGCTTGTGCAGGTATGCAAGGGAATACCTGGTTATTTATGCAAGAGGCTTGTGCAGGGATGCAAAGGAAAAATATGCCAGCTACCTGGAACAGTGCAGGGATGATACTGGTTTTTATAGTGCTGTTGTGTGGAACCGATGTCTCTTGAGAATGGGAGGCCCCCTTTCTTTAGCTACTCCCACATAGCTATGCTTGTGTATCTGGAAAAGGATAAGGGAGGATCCAGAGGTTTGGAATAAGGCTCTTAAATCACAGAGGAGAGGGAGCCTTCAGAATCACAGTGCGCTTCCTGATGTGCTCCTGCAGCAATATTGCCTCTTGCTTGGGACTCTTGACACACAAATGAATATCAGGGCATTGTGATGACTCAGGATTAGAATCAAAGATAACAACATTGCAAGTGTTATTCCACTTAATTTTTTGCACATTCTGGTACGAAATGTATTGCTTTATCCTGATTCCTGGGTCAATGAGAATCTGTTTAAACACTATTATGTATTTTATGAAGATATGTGGAAAGGGTGACTTCTTAGAAAAAGTAAGGAATAGAATGCTTATATTTTTAAAATCCCTGTAGATATCTATTTTAGAAAATGGCTTTCCTCCCCGCATACAATTTCTCTTTACAGGAAAAATGCAAAGCACCAAGATTATAATAAGGAATTTTACACAACATACTTCCAATTACCTGTTTCAAATTAATTCTAACTACAATTGAAGAGGTCAGCAAGCCTTAGGAGTTACCTTGCTGGCCACTGCATGTCACTGTTGCTCCACAAAATTGCTTGAGGCACATCATGTTGATTCAGATTAAGCTGACCATAACGTCTGAGGGCAAAAAACTCTAGAAGCACAGTACTGGCTACTGAGCATATTTCTAGCAATGTTTGATAAGATGTTATCTGCCCTCAAACCTGTCTAGGTAGCTATCAATCCAAATGAGGAAATAAAGAGGAATTTTCTTTTATATAGTCCCATGATGAAGAAACTGATGGTTTGTTACAGAGACATAGAAGAATTCCTTACTCTAACAAAGGGACAGCTAGGCCTCTGCTATGTTCTCTATAGTCATGGAGGGGATATTGCTTTAAAAAAAAACTTTTAGTGTACCAAGGAAAGAATTTTTCTAATTTCTATGAAAACAAATTTTATACCCCTATCCCCATTGTACACATGAGTGTACAGGAGACACTGAGTCTACACTGACACTAAAATTTAGTTTAGTTTAGTATATACAAGTACTAAATGACTGCACAGTTGTTACTGTGCAGTGTCTCGCATAGACTTATGTGTAGGAATGGGGATAGGGGTATAAGATTTGTACACACAAGCACTAAAGGACTGAGCAGTAACTGGAGTTACTACACAGTAATGTCGCCAATAGGCTTTTAGGTGATGCTAACTGTGCAGTAGTCTCGTGTAGACGCAGCCGGTGTGAAACAATTCTGAGGAGGTAGAGCTCTGTGCCAGTTGATAGCAGATGGGCTTGCAGCTTGGGCAAAGCTTTTTATGTATAACACTGGGGCCCCTGACACTTCAAAAGTAAAAGCCTTGTAGGAGAAAAAAAACCTTGTTTGATAAAAGATTGCTGCTGTTGGAGCTAACCAAATGGGCGAAATCACAAGCACGCAGGACTGATATTAAATGAGAAGAAGCAATGTTAACCCTGATTTAAAATGGCTAAGGTTTTTGACAATATTTTAAGAAGAATAAAAAATACGTGCAAACATTTGAATATTGTGAAGCGTGCGTATCTTAAGGATTAACTGAAGGAGTCTAGATAAGATTAGGGTCTACTTGAGAAATACGCACATAGAGAAATTGGACGAGTTCCTACCTATCTAATGCCTTTTGTTAAAGACCAATAAGAACAGAACATTAATGACATTGGTAGATACTGCCAAAACTGGGTGTGAGTGGGCTTGTGAAGAAGAGATAAACAATACAAAGGGATCTGTGAAGACTAGAAATGTGGGCAGTAAATAAGAAAATGAGATTCAAATCAGAAAATTGCAAATAAATACACCAAGGGAAAAATAATCTGACATGCACAGACCTACTGGGTAGAAGAAAGATGAAGAGCAGTAATGTTAAGAGAGTTCTTGGTGTGGTAGTGGGAAGCACGTTAGAGAAGTTTTCTGTGCAGTAGAGCAGCAAATGGATTCTACATTAAATCCCTTCATACCACCTGTGCAGAAGGAATTATGTTTGTAGAGACTTTGTATTACTCTATCTAAAGCACTGCTTTTGCTTGTTGGAATCAGATACTGAAAAAATAGGGAGACTTTACAGAAGAACTTGAACTATTGAGCTAGAGGAACTGATCTTCAGAGAAGAAATAAGAGAATATTGTATAGAGCAGGCTGGATAAATGACAGTCAAAGGTCCTACATAAATGTTTTATGGATATTTCGAGTATGTAAATAGAAAGGTGAGGGTACTTATTTAGGATAGTCTAAACAGTTATAATTTGGTGTGATGGGATGAAGTTCAGAATAAGCTTTGTTTCTGTGAGATTTCTTTACAGAAACGGTCCACAGTATGAACATGAGCCATCAGTACAGTGCTGTAGCCAGCAGGGTAAACAATACTCTGCCATGCATCAACCAATGTAGCTCAAGGAAAACCAAGGAAGTGATTCTTCCGCTTTACTCAGCATTGGTGAGACCACAGCTGGAGTACTGCATCCAGTTCTGGGTGCTGCACTTCAGCAAAGATGTGGAAAAGCTTGAGAGAGTCCAGAGAAGAGCCACCCATATGATCAGAGACTTGCAGAGCAAGCCATGCGAAGAAAGGCTGAGGGACTTGGGACTCTTCAGCCTAAAGAAGAGAAGGCAGAGAGGGGCCTTGGTAGCAATATACCACTACATCAGGGGAGTACATCAAGGGCTCAGCAACCAACTGTTAACCAGGACACCCTAGGGGAAACCAGGAGTAATGGCCACAAACTCCTGGAAGACTGTTTCAGGCTTAACTCTAGGAAATATTCCTTCACAGTTAGGGTGTCCAGACTGTAATAAACTCACTCCAAAGGTGGTGCAATCACCTACCCTGGAAATCTTCAAGAGGAGATTGGACAGTCACCTCGCTGGGGTCACCTGACCCCAGTTGTCTTTTCTTCCTAGTGCAGGGTGACTGGACCCGATGATCTTGCAAGCTCCCTTCCTGCCTCTTACAATCTATGAATCTATAAAAAGACCTGGGGGTTACAGTGAACAGTAAGCTGACTATTAGCCAAAAATGTGCCCTTGTTGTGAAGAAGGCCAACAGCATACTGGGCTGCATCAATAAAAGCATTGCCAGTAGATCAAGGGAAGATCACCCCTCTATTCTATAGAGGGGAGATGATTCCCCTCTATTCAGCACTGGTGAGGTCACATCTGGAGTACTGTGTCCAGTTTTGGGCCTCCCACTACAGAGCAGATCTAGAAAAATTGGAAAGAATCCGGTGGAGGGCTGGGGCACATGAATTATGAGGAGAGGCTGAGGGAGCTGGGCTTATTTAGTCTGGAGAAGACCAGACTGAGAGGGGATTTAATAGCTTTCAACTCCCAGAAGCGTGATTCCATAGAGGATGGAGTAAGACTGTTCTCAGTGGTGGCAGATGACAGAACAAGGACAATCATCTTAAGTCGCAGTGAGGGGAAGTTTAGGTTAGATATTAAGAAAAACTTATACATTAAAAAGGGTAGTAAAGCACTGGAACAAGTTACCCAGAGAGGCTGTTGAAGCTCCATCCTTGGCGGTTTTCAAGACCTGGCTAGACAAAGCCTTGACTGGGATTATCTAGCTGGGGATGGTCCTGCTTTGAGCAGGGGTTGGACTAGATGACCTCCTGAGGTCCCTTCCAACCCTAATTTTCTATGATTCTATATTCTATGATTATGTTTTGAAATAGTCCCCTATGGAAAATAGTGCCTTCATCTGGGCCATGTTAAATGAGACTGGAGAAAATACTGGCAAATTTGTATTAACAAGCACACCTGCACCATCAGGGAGAGGACCTAATATGTTTTTTCTTTCTTTAACTTCTAAGGGCCTTTGTATATGCCACAAAATTGGCCTTTATATGAGCTTAAATGCCCTTTGCACCGCTTTAATGGCATTGCTGTTTGCCTTTTCGGTGGCGTATTCCGCTTCAATGGCGTTGATGTTTGTGCTCTAGGTGGCATATTCTGCTTTAAATGACTTTGGTACATAACAAAATAAAACACTTCCGAGGTGTTTTCATTTGATACCTAACAAAGTGCAACAGTGCATGGGGTGCTGGAAGCTGACGTGCTCGGGGCTTGGTGGGCCCCGCGCAGCTCAGGGGCTGTGGGACCTGGTGGCAGCCCATGCAGGCAGGCTCCACTGAAGAAAAAAAAAAGCGGCAAGCCTGATCTTTTTTTTTCCTGTCCTCCCTGGAGCCTGCCTGCCTGCCTGAGCTGCATGGGAGCCCGGTGCTTCCATGGCTGCGGGGTGGGGGGGAGAGGGGGCAGTGCTTCCCTCCATGGCTGCGGGGCCCCCATGATTCTCCATACTGCCTGGGGCCCCCCCCTTGCAGCTCAGGGACTGCTTGGCCTGCTAGCAGCTCACCCCACCCTCCCCACTGCCAAAGAGGCAGGTAAGGATCGGGTCCCCATGCTTGTGTACACGCCAGGGGGTTTAGTTCTGTTTAATTCTCCCTAAATTGAAGCGGTGTTTTTAAAAAGTCACCATTTCAATTTAGGGAGAACTAAACCGAATTAAACCCCCGTGGTGTGTACAAGCAGCTTAAGATTCCATCTTGTTTGGTATAAGGACCAGGGCTTTCCTTGTGGTCAATGAAGCTATTGTGATTGTTGTCATGCAGGATGTGGCTTGAGGAAGTTCAGCATTAGGAGAATCCTCCCTCAAGCTGTTCAGCTCAGGAGTTTCAGCATCTGCCTTTGGAAAACCTAATGCACATGTACTGCCACTTTTTAAAAAGGTGATTTGTAAAGCTATTCAACTGATTCTCTCTAACTAGACTGACTTGTTGTTTCAGTGAGAATTACAAAGTAGGCTCTGCTTACACTGGAGTTTGACGTTTATTTGAATATGTGAAAAAATAATGTTTTCCTATTTGCATAACTCAACTGTAGATCACTTGGAAGTAATGGGTAGGTAAGTTGAAAATTAATTAGACAAAACTAAGAGTGATTTGCACAAATATATAGTACTTAATTCGATACTTATACAAGATGGGCCCTCAACAAATGCAAACAGGATAGTAAAAAAATCTGAAACTCCTTTTCTGAATTTGATTTTAACAAAAACAACTGACTGTATTAAATGTAGGGCAGCTTCCTACAAAAGCTCATGTCACTCTGAACCAGTTGGTTTCTAAGGCATCACTCTGTCCTACCTTCTGCTCAGCTTCAGACTAATATGGCTTACCACCTTTGACTGTATATAGAATTCCAGCGGTTCTTCTTAATGCAAATGCAAAGTTTTGTCTGAGTGACAATGAAAGTCTGTGGTCCATAATCATTATAAAAGTATAGATATATCTATTAATCAAATACATTGTTTCTCTCAGAAAAAAGAATGATAGGTTTTAAAACAAACTGCTGTTAAGTGCATAGTAATAGGCTGAGCAACATGTTAAGCAAGAAAAATCAGAGTGGAAGGGAAGGTTTGTGATTTTGTTATTTTGTTCTCATATATAGGTAATAGTCTAAACTTGCACAAAATAAAGTTTCGTGTGAAAACCTATCATTCTCTCTATTCCAGCATCTACATGTGCAAACACATTAGTGAACACAAGAAGACATCTTACCAGAAACATTATAGTTGCCTGTACTTTTCGTGACAACAAGGATATCCTTATTCTTATATTTGTGGATATCCTAATAAGTTTTAGTTTTCAGATGCCTCAACATTAAAGCAAAAATGCGGAAATGTCCCAAGTATTCACACAGCTGTATCTGACCAGAGGTTGTCAGGCCAGTAAACTATTCAGAATTCTAGTCTTGAGCAATGTTAAAGTTCATGTGGCTTACCAGCAAACCTCTCTTGACAGACTATCAATGGCCCATTTTATTATATGGGTCCCCTTATAATAACAATATTGTACTGGTATATTTGCTATCGTATTGTGGTACAATAGCATGCTTTATAACAGCTATTGCTTTATGATTTGCAATGCACTAGCACCAAGGAGCTCCAGGCGTTGGATTAAGAGCCCACTGTATTCAGTGTCATATGAACACAAAATAAAAAATAGTCCATGCCCCAAAGAACTTACAGTTAGTACCATGAGGTAAAACAACTTCTTTTCAAGTTTTTAGCAGTGGAAGTTGCATGTTCATTTATTATACCACAAAAGACACAGTAATTATAAGTTGCGAGAGATACTGTAAAATGACTAGTCTGTGGAGTCTAGTGAAACCATACTTATGTTATAGCTGCCAGGAAACTGGAAGCTTGTGTTAGAATTTATAATGAACTTACCCCATTAACGCTGTAACCAGAGTCACCATAAACGAGGATTGGTAAAACTCGTTCATTTTTAGCGTAGTGGAAGTGTTCAGGGAATTCTTCTTTTTTGAATACCTTTAGATGAGGATGAGCATTCTTCAGTGCCTGGTATATTTGCTCTTCTTTTCCTACTTTGGGCAATATCATACCAAAGCCTCCATAGTCTAGGATGTCAAACTTGACATCCTTGAATGTGATGTAGTTGGACAATAAGATTTCCTGTACTTGAGGTTTCTTCTTGATTGTGGTCATGCCATGATCAGATGTAATGATGACATTGAGTTTATCCTTCAAACCATTTTTTTCAATTGCTTCTACCAAGTAGCCAATGGTTCGGTCGATCTGGTCAATGATAGCTTGCCTCTCGGGTGTTTCAGGACCAATTCTGTGCCCTACTCTGTCAGGTTCTCCATAGTAAAGTGTGACAAAATCAAAGTCCTCTTTGCTGAACCAGCTCATGACTATGTCAATGTTCTCTCTCCATTCTGTCTCATCACTGTCAGGATGATCAACTGCCTCCACTAGTGTTCTGTTAACTGCCTGCCCGTGGTAAGTGGCACCACCACCAGGATAATGGAATGAAGCTGTTTTTCTCCCCTGAAAAATTGAGAAGATGAAAGGTGATATTCATGTTATGTTAATAATAAGACAAAATCTATAACATCAATTATTTCTGACTACTATACTTGTGTACTACATAGATTGCAAAACATGAGAGCTAAGAGTAGTGTGCTTTGCACATAAAATTAAGGAAAAAATGCTGGCAAACTAGCACTTATGACTAATAAAAAGCAAACTTATTTTTCCCTTCCTCCCAGAATCATTGCATCAGATATTACTGGGACCTTGGTGTTGGACTCACTATAGAAATGTCAAGTTCTGACTGTGCAAAGAACAAACTTTTTTGTCTTATCTTCTGCTGTATAATTGTTCCCAGCTAGAAAAAGATTTATATAAAGTGGCAGAGCATTCTGGAGCAAGCTCATACAGCAACAAGGAAGGGTTCAGGCAGTGTGTTTAAAACCATTTAATCTGTACTAAAATACAGACTTTAAAATATCAGAGCATGAAATACATCTTTAGTGAATCTTATTTGCATTGTTGACTATTACAATATACAGAAAACTCAATCAGGGAACTGGGAACATTGAGAGCAAGGCAAGAGAATAATGAGAATCAGGGTTGGTTTGTGCAGGATAATCAGTAGATTCATAGATTTATAGATGGTAAGGGGCTGGAAGGGACCTTGGAAGATCATCGGGTCCAGCCCCTGCACTAGGCAGGAAAGACAGCTGGGGTCAGGTGACTCCAGCGAGGTGACCGTCCAATCTCTTTTTGAAGATTTCCAGGGTAGGCGATTGCACCACCTCTGGAGGGAGCTTATTCCAGTCTGGACACCCTAACTGTGAAGAAGTTTTTCCTAATGTTGAGCCTGAAACAGTCTTCCAGGAGTTTGTGGCTATTACTCCTGGTTTTTGCCATGGGTGCTCTGGCGAACAGTTGTTTGCTGAGCCCTTGATGTATTCCCCTGATGTAGCGGTAAGCTACTACCAAGGCGCCTCTTAACCTTCTCTTCCTTAGGCTGAAGAGTCTCAAGTTCCTCAGCCTTTTGTTGTATGGCTTGCGGTGCAAGTTTCTGATCATACAGGTGACTTTTCTCTGGACTCTCTCAAGCTTTACCATGTCCTTGCTAAAGTGCAGTGCCCAGAACTGGATGCAGTACTCCAGCTGCAGTCTCACCAGTGCTGAGTAAAGCAGAAGAATCACTTCCTTGGTTTTGCTTGAGATGCATTGGTTGATGCATGCCAAAGTATTGTTTGCCCTACTGGCTACAGTGTTGTACTGATGACTCATGTTCATACTGTGGTCTTTTATTACCCCTAAGTCCCTTTCATTTGTAGTGCTGGTCAGTTTGGCTCTGCCAAGCCAGTAAGTGTGCTGAAAATTGTTTGTCCCCAGGTAGAGCAATTTACAAAATGTTGAACTTCATTTGGTTCTGATCTGCCCAGCTCGCTAGCCTGTCTATGTCCACCTGTATCTGCAGCCTATCTTCAAGTGTGACCACGCTTCCCCATAACTTGGTGTCATCCGCGAACTTGGCCAGTGAGCTCTTCACTCCCTCATCCAAATTATGGATAAAGACATGAAAAGACCTGGACCAAGCACCGACCCCTGAGGGACACCACTGGCTACTTCTTGTCAGGACGATACAGATCTGTTCATTAGAACTCTCTGGGTCCTACCCCGCAGCCAGATGCAAAGAGAATGGAGAGAGATTAGCATTTCAGAATTATTGTTATTATTGTATTTATGTTACCATAGCACCTTTACATCTTCACTAAAGAGTTCCCTAGTAAAGCACAGAGCACCTATTTGAGTGCATCACATCTGAATGCAGCCAGCTTAGCCCAGGTCTGAGCAGGTGTCAAGAAGCACACCCGAGACAGTGAGCTTATTGGCACATGCCTGGTGTTGTGCTGAAGTGACTACATTATACACACTTTCTAGTGTAGAGCAGGTGTGCCATGTATCACCAAGGCCTTTCCTAACATGGTTCTATGATCAGAGGGATATGCTGTAAGAACCCCAGCCATGCATGGAACAGGACAGCATTGTATTGAGTGCTGGACAAACAAGGAACAAAAAAAGATTAGCAAAGGACCTAAACAGTTGGGTTTGATTCTGGATTCAGACGCAACTCTGCACTCTTGCAAACTTAAGAGATATTTAGATCCAGGGTTACTAGTTTTTCCTTCTACAGTGACTGTCATGCAATTGAATTATACTATTGTCAGCTGCCAACAGCCAGCATTCAATCCTTGAGCCAGGCTCACCAAAGTATGAAGTTGATTGTAAAGAATTTGAGAATGAAAAATAACCCCATAGCATGTGTTGAGTTTTTATTTTTCTTCTGATTTCAAATGGTTTGTGTTTATCTTTCACAGGTTTCCTCTGCAACCATGAAAAGTAGAAACAGAATTTTTAATAAAAGTTGTGATTCCCATGAAATAACATCATATCAGCATCTGGGGATTTAAGAAAAACATAAAATCAAGTGAGACTCATGATAAAAACATGAGAATCGGCAACCCTGTGAATATGAATCTGAACTCCTTCAAAGCTGGAGTGGGGAATCCAACTCTGATTAGGGGCTCATGTAAGAATATTACATAATTTATTAATTACATGGAATTATTTTATTACTGTTTATGCCACTGGTGTGCATTTTGTGCATTTTGCCTAACAGACCCACAGGGAGGCAGGTTTTTCCCTCGCCAGAGAGATTAAATGTGAACAGAGAGACCGCAAAGGCATGCAGGCGGCAGGGGTGAACCAGAAAAGCAGAGTTGGGCAGTATATTTGAGCATTGCCCTGATTTTTACAAGGTTATTAGATTTTGTAATGTTTAAATTACAGTGTGAGATAAACTCAAGTATTATAAGGTGAGGTATGAGAGCATGGCTGGATGTTCAGTGATATTAGGGTGCATAGTGTTTTATGTATATACCAAATAAACCTGGCCCCACATGGGAGTATCATGCAATCTATGGAAGCAGATGCATTATACACATGTACAAGGTGAGATTGGAGTCTTACAGCAGAATCTTTAAGCCTGACCTGAAGGGGCAAGAATCCCCTGGACTTAAATGAGGTAAGATCAAGAGCACAGCCAGCAGAGATCCACAACAAAGGGCAGTGTGGAAGAAGTGGATTTTAAGGCAGAATTGGAAAGAGAAGAGGCAGGGTATCTGACACAGAGGTAGTGAAGGAGAGGATCTTTGATTGCTACTGATCTTTTGTTGCAGGGTGAGTGGAGGCCAACTACTTCAGATTGGAATCAATGCACTGTTAGCATTTATTTGCCAGTGAACTAGTGCCCAAGTAAACTGGAAGACTCTTAGCCCACAGAGCCCTGGGCAGGGTTGGGTTTTTGTGTAAATGACAGTTTCAGCACACACAGAATACTTCAGATAAGGGATGTCAAACTCAAATTGGCTGGAGGGCTGCATTTCCTGCTTTTCAGGTGCCCATGGTTGGTACTGGGACTCTGACTGCAATGACAGGACATCTACCTGCGATGTTTCTCACTGGGGTGCTGGCTGCTGTCATGGGAGGAAGCCCTATTACTGTGGCCAGTGCCTAATTTTAGGGAAATTTCTTTTTTTTTTTTTGTCCAAATTTGGACAAAAAGGTCTGAGATGGAAATAATTCTCTGTTCACTAGGACAGGAACCCTGTCCAGGCCATGATCAGAACTGGGGCAAGAGTCTGTGGGCCAGACCCAGCCTCCAGGCCATATGTTTGACATCCCTGCTTTAGATAGATTGATTAATTAAGTATTTCTTAATCAGCATTACAGTATTACCTGGATCACTACTATCTGGGTGGTTTGCAACCCACTTAGTTTGTGGTAGGTTGTTGAACTATACAAGTGGCTCAGCTGACTGCTGCAGCTTTTACTTCAAAGACTGCTTCTCCAATTAGCTGAATCTCATCAGTTGTCCTGCACAACTGCTTGCTGCAGCTATGTATGCCCCTGGTTCTCAAACCCTTAGTTAGGTACCCGTTCTATGAAGTTCTGGATCCTACTCTGTCATCATCAGAGATCCTAGTTTTGTTTGTTTAAAGGAAATGCAAATTCTCTGATTAAAAACCCTCAAACCCACATTTTTCTGCTATTAAAATGAAATGCCACTATATATATGTATCAGTTGAACACAATGTTTTATTGATATTACAATTTTAAAGTGAATTGGAAGCCTACCTGTGCTTCAATCATTATAATATAATCAATTCTAAATACCTATATATTTTGGCATTTGATTTTGGCTTTTTATCATAGAAAATCAGAACTCTCCCTGCCCCCTTTGCTCACCAGGATGCAGGTCCGGTTGCAGCTGTCTTCCCTCCCGACTTTGTGGCAGCCACTGCCAATACCATTGCCCCTCACTCCTGACCCACAGCCCCCCCAGCCCTGCTGGTGCTCCTCACTCCTGATCCACAGCCCCCACCCCCATCCCTGCCAGTGCCCCTCACTCCTGATAGCTCCTTGGCCCTGCCAGTGCCCCTTACTCCCCACTCACAGCCCTCCACCCTCCCAGCCTGACTGGTGCCCCTCCTTCCCAACCTGCAGCCCCCCATCCCCTCCAGGCGCCTCACTCTCAGCCTGCAGCCCTTTCTCCCTGCCACTGCCCCTTACTCCCCAACCCACAGCCTGCCACCCCCCCAGTCCTGCTGGTGCCCCTCAGTCATGACCCACAGCCCCCTGCCCCCCCAGCCCTGCTGGAGGGCCCCCCAGTTGCCAGGGCTATGGGGCCCACAGCCCCCTGCCCCCCCCTCCAGTAGTGCCCAATACCTGGCTGCTGCCTGGACATGGGTCTATCTATGGCTGTCTCCCCCACTGCTTTGGGATGCTGAGCAGCCCTGATCTGCCAGTGTCCTGCCCCTGCCCATGCCAGTGCTCCTTGCTCCTGACGCGCAGCCTCCTGGCCCTGCCCCTCACTCCTGACACACAACCCCACCTCCCAGTGTGTGGGGAACAGGGTGGGTGTGTGGGGAAGTAGGTGTGGGCACAGGTGATGTGTTGGGAGGAGCACAGGCGACAGTGAGGGGGACTGTGGTCCCCCCCAGATTTCTATGCTCACGGTGAGGTGTGGGGCTGCAGACAGGAACTGCCTCTGCGGCCCAGTGGGCACCGTTGTGGCTGGCCAAGTGAGGGGGCCCTGGCCGGGGGGCCCCCCCCCCCCCCCCCGCTGCCATGCCTTCACTTTGGCAGCCATGGCAGTATGGCTATCCCTCCTGTGCTGGTCTGTGTTTTTCTTCTTTAAAAGAGAAAATCTGCATTTTTCCATGGCAAACAGAAAACCCGGATCCCCATCCATAAGCACATAGATTGACTCCTTGAGGCCCCTGTAAACCTGTTGTTACTGCAACCTGAGCTCCTTCTTCCAAGCTGCACACTGTTTGGTACACAGCCAGCCAAGATCAAACTGGCTGCTTAGCAGAAAAGCCTACTCAGCTTGCAGCATCCATGGGCAAAATGAGAAGTTTAAATTGGTTTGAGGCTCTCCCAGAATCCAAGAGACCTGTGCTCATGGATTTCCAAGTCAGGTGCTGACAGAGCTGCGTGAGAACCCCCTGGGTTGTAGAACAACCCTTTCTAGCCTTGCATGTCTTGAGCTGGCTCCTTCTCCTGCACAGCCCAAGCGCTCAGAAAAGGTACTGGATCATGCTCTTCATATTGTTACTTCACTTTAACATTAGTGCAAATTGAAACCACTGGCCATATAATGGTGTAAAACTGGAACCATCTCATTGGAAAGCAGCATGTTCTGGTTTCTATGAAATCTGAGATAGCTTTGTTGTTTTTAGGTTCCAGAAACTGGGTGCCGGAAGAGAAGAGATGGATTCTAGCTTTCTGTGCCCCAAGACTGGCTCTGATTATGCAGAAATAAAAAAAAAAATCAACAGAAGGATGAACAAAAAGCAAGGGGCACATAATCCTTTAATATTTTATTGAAGTTGTCCTGCCAAAGGTTTTGATTTTACTTTTACACATGCTGAAGGTACATAAAACACATTTTCTGTGTTATATATAATTAAAGATCTTTGATCTGTGCAATTGATCCATCACATTATGCTGTGTTTCAGGTTTTACTACTTACTTTCAGGTTTCCATTGCCCTGGTTACTTTTTGGATGAATTTCAATTACCCCTGACTCTGATAGTAAGATTTTGTACAGTCTCTTGGTTTATACTGGAAAGGAACTCCATAGGGTTCTAGCTGTATTCCCAGAAAGCTGTTTGTTTGAGAGAGACATGTCTCTCTTGAGGTGATTTTTCCATCTAATGCAATATGAACGGCTCATTTTGGAGTATTAGAGTAACACAGCATTAACTGCTAATGGAGTTAACCTGATAGAAAGAACGGAGTATCTAAAATCTAGAGCTACAGAGAACACTTCTTCATGTCATGAGGTGTGGAACAGTTCCCTAAATGCTTGCATATGTCCTTCCATTTATCTGGTTGAGTAGTTTAGCTTTCATTGGGCTCTGTCCAAGGCCCATTGAAGTCAATGGAAACACTCTGTCTGACTTTGGATTGCAGATTAATAGATTTTACGGCAGAAGATACTATTATGATCATTTTAGTCTGACCTCCAGTATAACTTTGACACTAGGATTTCACCCAGTGTTTCCTGCAGTGAGCCCATTAACTTGAACTAGGATATATCATATAATAAAAGATGTACTCTTGAAAATGTCAAATTATGGAGAATCTACCATGGTTCTTGATTAACTGATAAAATGGTCGTGTCCTTTTTAAAAAACATTTTACATCTTGTTCCCTGTTTGGAATTTGCTGACTTCAGTTTCCAGCCAATGGATCTTGTCTATTATAGTAAAGGATACTTGGGTACCAGATGCCCTGTATAAATTGGGATGTGTCTGTTACGTTTGTCATTTGTCACTGAAGTTAGTAGATGCACAAAGTTTTCTGATGATTTAGAGCAGGGATGGGCAATTATTTAGACCTAGGGGCCACATAGGGAGTTTTGACGAGTTGTCATGGGCCAGGTCAGCACCACGCCCCCCGTACAGCTCACCAAAACTCCCTACATGGGATGGGGCAGGTGGGGAGTGGTGTTTAGGAGCGAGATGAACAGGCAAAGCCGGGATCACAGGGTGGAGTCGTGAGGCAGCTTCTACCCTGTGGAGGGTGTGTGGGAATGGCGTGGGTGTGTGGGGGGCATGTTTGCATGTGCATGGGTGGGGGGTTGCCTGGGCACTAGGTCCCATGAGCTGGCTGGGGGTGAGGGGAGGGAGGAGGAGACAGGGGGTTCATGCAGCAGAGCTCACTCGGGTGGTGTGGTCCATGGCTGCCCCTAAGGTGCTCCATATGCGGCTGACCCCTGGTCATTTCCACCTGGGACAGCCAGCACTGTGCTCCAGCCTGCTCCTGCTGGCCTGGCCCCAGCCCCAGCCAGTGTGCACAGCTTCCAGTGGGGCTGCTCTCAATATGGCTGCAGCCACCTGGGTGCTGCTCAACTCCCCTTGCCTCCAGCGGCTCCTCCTCCTGCTGCACTGCTCCTGGCCGGGAGGAAGCTCCAGCCAGGTGGCCCCTACCCCAGCATGCGGGGCCCTGACTCCAGCTCCTGGCTGCCTTCCACTCACTCCATCTACCTTGCGGGGCAGCTGAATGGGTGGAAGGCAGCTGGGAGCGTCAGTTGGATGGCTCCTGCCCCAGCATGTGGGGCTCTGGCTTTAGTTCCCAGCTGCCTTCCACTCACTTGGCTGCCCCAGTGGGCAGGCAGAATGGGTGGAAGGCATCTGGGACCTGGAGTCAAAGACCTGCGTGTTGGGGCAGGAGCCGCCCGGCTGAAGCTTCCTTCCGGCCAGGAGTGGTGCAGCAGAAGCAGGAGGAGGAGCCGCTGAAAGAGACGGGAGCATACAGCACCCAGACATGCACTGCCCAAAACCGGAGCCTGGGCAACCAGAGCTATGCCCTGGCTGCCAGCCAGGCTCCGTGTGCCTGGATTGTTGCCAGTGCTGTCCCAAGAAGCCCCAAGTAAGGCTGCAGCCTCCCCTATCTGATCCAGAGTATTTTTCCCTGCACTAGTCCCACATATAGGGGTGTGTGCTGGGGCAACACACCCCTATACCGCTTCTTTATTTATACCGCTTCTTTTTTCCTCATGGCAACCACATACCCGCCACTTTTGGGACCATGGCCTAAGTGCGAATTGGAGACAGGACTGGTAGCAGCAATTAGAGAGCACATTCTCGTGTCATTTCCACCATGGTAAATTCAGAGCAACTTGATTTAACGCTTGAGTTTTTACACTGCTGATAACTGAGTTTGGACCTGAGACAAGCATGGCCAAGTATTTCAGCATTGTCAGGTTCTCCTAGATAACCCTATTGTAACTTTATTTGTGGAATGATGTGGTTCCCTGCAGCTTCTCCCTCTGGCCTGTGCACCCTGGAGCTTCCACATTGCACTTGGTATCCTCCTAACGCCAGAGGACTGGTAGGGTGGCATCTTCATATTTGTCCGAAGAAGACATCTTAAACACTGGCATGCCCGGTTTCTCTCAGTCCAGAGAATGTGATAGATACTGGGAACTTGTGCATATTTCATGGTACAAAATTGAACAATGCTTCTTTTAGATCCCCTCTGAGCTGTCATAGCCAGCTCCTGAGAATCAGCCCTACTGTCATCAATTTGACAGAACTACATCAGAGATGAAGAGGATATGGACGATATGGACTGATTCAGTGGTAATAAAGGAGGGTGTGAAGGAGCCGTGCAAGACTTGGATAGAGAGCCATGTACAGTGACATTTACCCCCAGGTGTATGAAGTACTGTTTAGCAATTTTGGCGGCACCTGGCAGTTAGGACATCCTGCATTTCTCTCTTGGCTTTGCCATTGGTTTATTCTGTGACCCTGAGGAAGTCACTGTAAATGCTCTGTGACCTGAGCTTTCTGTAGTTGTAGCACAGAGCTTTTGAAGGGAAGTGGTATGAAAGGGGCAACAATGAGGATTTCATTTTCTCTCAGGGCTACTAAAGATTCTCCTTCCTTCCCTTACCCAGAAATTATCATACCCAGAAAAAAATCCCACCTCCTTAAATAATTTATAGTATTTTGATTTAATTAAATTACTTTCAAAATAGCACTTTTCAGCACTTAATTTTTTTCTCCATTTACTTTAATTATAGATTATTAACCTGAGGCTTATAAGTCTGAAAAAAATGTTTCTTGTGACATTTTTTACACCATTTAGAATTTTGGAAAGGTCAAAAATTACCTAAAAGGTTAATTTTACAAAGAGAAACTTCACATAAGGCAGGAGAAACAACCCGGTTAGTTATAATGCTAATGAAAGAGTATTAGAGGATTAATAGAAAGAAGTATGATAAATACAGCAGCAGCCCCAGAGCCAAATTCTGGGAAACCATGTGTCCTGCTTAGGACCACAAAAATCACCGGAGGGAACAATTAGGATGCAGGCAACTTATACTGCTTTCAGGAATTTAGTATTCTTGTCTCCACCTATATTGTTGTAATATATAGGGGAGCACAGATAGAGATTTTGGTAGTGATAGCTGATATTTAAGGAGGCATATTGGCTGATCCAATATCTGATACAGCTGTCATCAGGTGGCAAGTCCAGTGTGGTGGAAAGGGTGTGTGTGGGGGCAGATCAATGCCCCTGGTGGTGAGGGAAGGGGCAGAGGCAGGTGCTGCCCAGCTGAAGCGGGGGCAGGGGCACGGGACAGAGGCATGGCTCATGGGGTGGGGACAGCTCCTGCCACTGCTTGCACCCTGGGTTGGGGGCGGGGTGTGCTCCCGGATCTGTGCAGCATGGGGCGGGCTGCAGCTGCAGGTGGAGCCAGAGATGGCACTGTGTGGGACTTTTCTTGCCGGCGGCTGGGCTCGGAGCAGGCTCTAGTGGCACTGGGAGGAGGCTACAGCCACCCCAGATTTCACCACAGCTCCACTCCCAGCCCTCTGCTGCCATGTGCAGCTGCAGCTGACAGTCCTGCCTCCACCCAAGCGCTGGGAAAAGCCATGACTGCGCCGGGCAGTGGTATGGGGCTGGAAGTGGAGCTGCGGCGAAATTTGGGGTGACTGCAGCCTCCTTCCAGCACCACTGGAGCCCACTCCAAGTCCAGCCTTCAGCAAGAAGAGCTGCACAGTGCCAACTCCACCCCGCAGCTGCCGCTGCCCTGCCTGCACCTCACAGATCGGAGGGCACATACCCCCCTGCCCCCACCCTGCAGGGGTGCAAGCAGCGGTGGGAACAGCTGCCCCATGAACCATGGCTCTGTCCTGTGCCCCACCTCCCAGGCTGGGCAGTGCCTGCCCTGGTCTTGTTCCCTCCCTCACCGTGGGGGGCGTTGATCTACCCCATGCCCCTTCCCTTCCCACCCCACGT
>NW_005841839.1:3150003-3157538 GCF_000455745.1 Alligator sinensis | reverse complement strand
TTACCAGCTGGAGGCAACTCTCCACGCTGCTGGCTCTGCTCCATCCTGCAGTGCGGCTGCGCACAGCACGGACATTTATTGGCCAAATAATTGATCCCATGGGGCCGATATCTGATATAGACAGTTTTTTTCATATTGGTACTGATGTATTGGTGCACCTCTAGTAATATAGTAATGGCTAGAGATGCTAGCTCAGATTATTGCCCTTTTGTGCTTGGTCCCACATAGCAATAGACTCCCTGCTCAAAGAGCTTATGTTCAAAGGAGAAGAACAAAAAAGGGAGGGAGCTGAAACACAGGCAAAAGAGGTAAAATGGTTTGCCTTAGGTCACAAAGTATATCAGTGGCAAAGCTCTGGATGGAACTCAGGCTTCTTGTCCCCCAGTTGAATGCATCATCACCAATTGGTATGTCTCAGCCCCTTGTCTTAAGTGAAAAGTTAGTATAAAAATATTTAAGTTAGTGCTGAATTCATATAATTGATTAATATGTGTGTATATGTTGAGAGGTTGACACCCCTTGGGATGGTGTTCTACTGGCTGAGACCCTCAGCTGTTCCACTTGTGTCAATCATGACAATCATGTGAGACTATATCTATCTATCTATCTATCTATCTATCTATCTATCTGTCTATCAAGATACAGAGATATAGCGAGATATATTAGGCTATCCAGTGATTCTAAACAGCCAGAGAGGCTGAATTCATACTGAGACAAGATTTGTTCAGAGGTTTTCTTACAGCCCTAATTCCAACAAACGGTTTAATAAAACAATAGGAAAATATAATGATGTTCAAACAAGTGGGTATTTACTGTTCTTTCCCCCATTTTATTAACATAATCAACTTTATTAGTGGCAATAAAATTGCAATATCACCATTTTTATTGGGATCATTATTTTCTCCTCTTGCTGTATTCCTTTATTACAATGATTACAGCTGTTACTGTTATGCTTATTCTTGATGATATTTGTGCTTATAGCATGCCAACATTTTTGTTGGCTATTTCCTCTATATATCTGTGCCACTTTTGCTCTTTTCTTAGTAACGTATTTTAAATTTAAAACCCATTGAAATGAACCTTTGGATAAGCAGCCCAGTAGTTTTTGTTTCTGTTCTATGTGCCATTCAAATTAGCATCCATTCTCCTAGTAATTTTTTTGTAAAACATATAGATGATACATTTTCCATAGTTAACGGAAACAGAATCCCCGGGGCAGAAACGTTTGAGATAATGTCATTCACCAGGGTTATGCAGGAGCATTCAAAAGCTTCCACCTCCTTTGGTATTAGGCTGTAATGCTACAGCTACATATTCTGCCTTTGTATAGATTTTTATTCCAGCCTTTTCAACATACCTACAGCAAAATAAGTCTTTCTTGAAATTTCCCTTCAAGGTCCTTTTAGCAGTGGATCAATTTATTAATTTTTTAATCTTGTTTATTACTTTCAAGTCTAATATTGATGAGTTGATATTTGTCAACATTTAATTTAATTACAATCAGCCCAGATATACACAGATGGTTCTAATATTTAAAATTACAGTAGCCTGTAATAACAGTTCTAGTATTTTGAACTTGTATGGCCCCAGAGGTAGGCAAGAATAGCGATGGTGTACTTTTAAATATGTACTTTGCTAAATCAGGGCTATAGTGACTTGTATCTGGAGACCTCATTAATGAATTAAGACCCTGAAGATCTCTGTGAGCAAGGAAGCAGTAAGGTATGCTCTTTAAAGATGGGAATACGGAGGCACAGCAGGATAAATTACCTTAGTTTGTGTGTTCATAATGCTCCCTTGTTGTTTTGTTGCATTTAGGTTGTTTGCACTCCCTAGAGAAAAGACCATCTATTTAAATGCCTTGCAGTGTTATCTAGCATGTTTTTGAAGGTTCACTTTCTTCTTCTCAGACATAAAGTTTGCCCAAGGTCATCCCATGAGTCAAAAGAAAAGAGAGTATGCAGCAGAAATACTGATTCCAAATTCCCTCTTCTAATCTCTAGGGCATTTTTTTCATTGTTGACATAGATTAAAGCAGACTTTAGGAGGGAGTTAGGTGACTCAGGGGATTAGTAATAGCATATTATTATTAAATCTTGCCTTAAGGTTAAAAGATCAAATTCAGCCCAGATTGGCCAATAGCTGTTTGTGTTTGGCATTTGCCGGCTGTCTCTTGTGAAATGAGCTGGTCATGTATCTAATGGACAGGAGTACCCATTGCTAATATTGCTCGAGGAATTGGCAGACTGCACTAGAGGCTAAAGACTGAATGAGCAATCCTCGCACTCATAAAAGAGACAGCACCAGATGATGGCTCTGGCATATGGAAGAACAGACTCCCTGCTGTAGGTGTCCTTGTTATAACTTATAATATCAAAACTCCTTTCAGGTGTCCTGAAATTGGAACCATCCCATCCCATGTAAACCCTGGGCCCTAAACTAGGCAAATTCAAGCTTCCAACCATCTTCCTTTTCCAAGTTAACCCTTTCATCCCTACAGTTTTTCACCTTTTACATAATGCTTGGGAAATGAAACAGACTTTGTTACACATTTGGTTGAAATTTCATGGAAGGATTATTTTTTCCCAAAGCTGGGAATTCCTAATCTTTAGGGACAGGGTCCTCATAGAGAATGTCTAGACCAGGGTTAGCAAATCACAGATCCGGCTGGCAGCCAGACTGTATTTCCCAGCAGCCCCTGCCCTCATGGCTGGGGCCAGTCTCCATGGCAACCCCCGCCAGAGCTGCACTGTGATAGTGCAAGGCTGGGGTTGCCATGGAGACCAGCCCCAACCACACTGGCAGGGCACACAGCAGAATAGGGCAGGGCAGGGGGCTGCTCTGGAGCCCTGGGATCTTGTGGCAGGGGCAGCTTGGTTCAGGGCTAGGACAGAGCTGTGATCTGCATGCTCTGGGCAGAGAGGTGCAAGCAGCAAATCACAGCACTGCCCTGGCTCCTAGCAGTAGTGATAGCATGGTCCCGTGCAGAGGCAGAGCTGCAATCCATTGCCTGCGCGCCCCTGCCCTGAGTGTGCAGGCTGCAGATCATGGCTCTGCTCTAGCCCTGAACCAAGCTGCCTCTGCCACAAGTTCCCAGGGCTCTGGAGCAGTTCCCTGCCCTGCCCTTCCACCTGCCCTGCCAGTGTGCCTGGGGCTGGTCTCCAGGGCAACCCCAGCCTTGCATTATCACAATACAGCTGTGGCTTGGGTCTCCATGGAGACTGGCCCCAGACATAAAGGAAGGGGCTGCTGGGAAATGGAGTCCACTGCTGGCCAGATCCAGCCTGCAGGTCAGACTTTACCTGCCATTGGTCTAGACAGAAGCTATTCCTCCCCATTTATACCAATAAGGTTATAGACTGTCAAGCTAGAAGAAGACAGCATGGGGACTGTAGTAGGCAGGCATTGTCTCAATGTGGCAGGGCCCATAGCCATTTAATTCAGCACCTTTCACAAACAGTGAAATAAAAGAAAGGAAGAACAGAGTTTGAGTTTAATTTGTTTAGAAATTTATATTCAGTCTCCCTTTGCCAAGGCATCTACTGAACTTGACATCAATAAAAATAATCAATTGTGAAGACCAGCCAAATAACTACACTATTCCTTAAAATTGTCCAGGAATACAAGAGGGAACAAGCTCCAGAAGTGAAGTTTCTTCAGTGAGAAAACTTTGATACTGGCCATGGGAAGCTTATACTTTGTAACTAGCAGTAGTTCTATCACTGTGATGGAGAGTAGGAAAGGAGCAATTTCTTGCCTAAATGAGTACGTCATTGGGATTCTTGCTGATCCCTTCTTCTGAATATTGATGCAGTCTTCTGAGAAGTAACCTTGCTTTGCAGCTGCTACTATCAAGACTCATTATTAAAGCCACAATTCAGCAAAGAACTTTAACCATGTGCTTCATTTTTAGCATACCTGTAAGGCCATTGACATAATGAGAAACAAGAATAAACTGAAAAGATCTTGGAAGTAAGGACAAGAAGTTTGGACTTGAATGGATGATCCTAAATGTAACAAATGCATACAGCTACATTATAGCCATGAATATTTATTGCAAATCCACATCACATTTTATGAATGCAATTCTTGTTTTAGGATTTCTCAAATATTTGTTTTTTGGGTAAGGCTATTCTGAGCCTTTGTGAAGTGGTGCACCAGAACTGGTGCAGTTACTAATGGGTTTCTGTCTTGGATAGTCTAGTTCACGGGCGGGCAAAATACAGCCTGTGGCTGGATCCGGCCCACCAGGCACTTTCATCTGGCCTGTGGTGCCCACCAACCTATTGTGCCATGCTCAGCCTTTCCTCCCACTAGGGTGGTGGTGAGATGCCCATGTGTACGCATACCCCCCCAAATTACCTATTGTGTCATGCAACCACCCTCATGAGTAGAAAGGCCCGGCCCCTCCAGCACACAGCTTCCAGGTGGGGCTGCTGCCGCCCCTGCTGCAGCTACCCCCATGGGAACCTGGTTGGCTTCCCAGGCATCCAGCTCACTCTGGGCAGCAGGTAGGGAAGTGGCGGGGCCCGGGGTGGAGGCAGTGGAGCTGCAGCTGCATCTGGATCTGGGCAGATGTGCAGAAAGCAGCGCAAAGCTCGTGCCCTAGGGGGCAGCGGGAGTGTGGAGCTTGGCTGAGCAGGGTGTGGGTGTGGGTGTGAGGGAAGGTGGGGGGTATGGGGACACCTCACACACTCCCCAACACACTCTCCCACATGGTGCGCAGCCCCCACTACTGGCAGCAATAGCAGGCGGTGGGCGCTTGGGGTGCTCATGCCTGGTGTAGGTGCCCAGAGGGGCATGGCTCTGGCCAGCACCTCACGTGGGTGCAAGGGGTGCAGCCTGCCCAGTGGGCTCTATCAAAAGAAGCGGGGGAGGCAAAGGGAGGGACTACTGGCAGCAAAGGTCAGGGGCTAGGGGGCAGGACTTCTGGTCCCAATGTTGTGACCAGGGGGCAGGGCAACTGTCAAGGGGCGGGGCTACCCATGCAGCCCTCGACAGCTCACCAAAACTCGTTAAGCAGCTGTCCAGCTGCTTAAATAATAATAATTGAAATAATTGCCTGTCCCTGGTCTAGCTGGTTCAATTGTCATGTCATTGCCCTTCACTGGAGGCACATCATTTATCCCAAATTCTGAGAGAATGCCTGAAGTGTAGCTTATTAAAAGACAATATTTTGACTTTCCTAAAAGTTAGTATATGGATCTCCATAAAAACTTATCATAATGTGCCAGGAAGTGCCACAGATTTCTGGAAGATGAACAGTGCCCAAGACCATGTCCTTGGTAGAAGGAATGCTTGCAAATAAATGTAGACATGCAAGTGAAATATTGAGGGGCAATGTTCTTATTTTGAGCTAGCTGACATGCAGCAGTCAGGTTGTTGTAATTGTAAGTACTTATTCTTTGGCTTGTAAAAGAATGCTTGCAGTCTGGTAGTGGATAGCTGTAGTTATCAAGACCTGGATGTGGCAATTTGACATTTCTCAAAAAACTGTGATGAGTCATCTATCCAGATGTCTTCAGTGTCCTGCATGAGACTTAGAGGTTGTGCTGCAGACAATACACAAAAGGTGCATGCGTGGCAGGAGAGGGAGGGATTCAGATTAGGAATGATAGGAGGGAGAAGAAAAAATGCAAATGTAAGTGGTGATGAGACAAATGCAAAGAATCATTGCAAGGATTGTGTATAAGAGAAAACTGTGGAGCAGAGAAAATAAAGCAGAATATCTCAATATAAGGCAGTCAAAAGCTTAAGAAGAGATGTTAAGAGCCATGCTTAAAAACACCACCACCATCCCTGCCCCAAATGCTATACATGTGCTTGTCCAAATACGTCTGGAACTCTACTTTGCAAACCCATCCTTGCAAGCCCAAGCACCTAGTAATTGGCTGCTGTGCACAAACAGATAGGTAAGCACAGTTATCCGGTATGTCATGGTTGGTTTCTGCAAGGGCAGTGTTTACATTAATGTTTTAATGGTTCCTACTCCTTAGATTTTGTGCTCTGTGAAGCTATTGAGCTCGATCCCTAGATGCTGAAGACTATAGAAATTCTTCCATTTACTTCAGTGGTGCTCGGACCAGGCTCAATATTTATTCTGTGCTAACAATATTTACCTGTGATTTCTGAACTATCTGAGATTCACTGATACAGTCTTTACTTAGAAAACATAATTGATTTAGTGTTTCCTACTGCGCCCAATAAAGGACTAAATATGTTCCACTGCAGCAAAGAGATCTAGTTACTAAACAGCAAACACAAATGCAGATAGCATGACAACTTTCTTGAGGGAGGTAATCCCAATGTGGATCAAAGGTGGCAAGAGGGTGCAAAAGCCCCCATGGCTCACCAAAAGCATACGGGAATGTCTCCTGGCTAAAAGGGAGGCATACACCCAATGGAAGGGAGGGGCCATCACCAGAGATGACTATACCTCGGTTGCTCAGGGCTGCAGGGGGGCGGTCAGGAAGGCCAAGGCGGAGATAGAACTGGGACTAGCTACCCAGATCAAGGACAACAAGAAGTCCTTTTTTAAATATGTAGGGGGTAAGAGAAGGTACGGGATAACGTGGGGCCTCTGCAAGACATGCTAAGGAATCTGGTCATCTCACCAGACAGCAAAGCTAACCTATTTAACAATTTCTTTGCCTTCATTTTTCTGAGCAGGGACCGGGTCACCCTCCACCTCCCACCGGGACCCCCTCAGGCCCCAGGGGAGGTGCACCCAGGCCTAGGGTCAGTGGGGATCTAGTATTTAAATCAGCTGGTCCTGATGACCTCCAGCCCAGAGCGCTGAGGGAATTAGCAGAGGTCATTGCAGGATCCCTGGCACGGCTTTACGAGCATTTGTGGTGCTCTGGTGTGGTGCCAGAGGACGGGAAAAGGGCCCATGTTGTTCCCATTTTCAAAAAAGGGAGGAAGGAGGACCCAGGAAACTATAGGCCTGGCGCATGTCCACGAGGAGCCAGCAGGGGAGATTATGCTTAGGGGCAATCAACATGGGTTCATTAGAGGCAGGTCCTGTCAGACCAACCTGGTGGCCTTCTATGACCAGGTCACAAAATCCTTAGACGCAGGGGTAGCAGTGGACGTAGTCTTTCTGGACTTCAGGAAGGCCTTCGACACTGTCTCTCACCCCATTCTCATTAAAAAACTTGGGGACTGTGGTGTCGACACCTACACAGTCAAATGGGTCGCTAACTGGCTGGAGGGCCGCACCCAGAGAGTGGTGGTGGATGGGTGATTTTTGACCTGGAGGGATGTGGCTCAGTCCTCGGACCCGCACTGTTCAACATCTTCATCAGTGACTTGGATGCGGGGGTAAAAAGCACCCTGTTCAAATTTGCAGATGACACTAAGATGTGGGGGGATGTGGGCATGCTAGAAGGGAGGAATAGGCTGCAATTGGACCTGGACAGGTTACAGGGGTGGGCGGATGAGAACAGGATGCATTTCAACACTGACAAGTGCAGGGTACTGCGCCTGGGGAGGAAGAACCAGCAGCAGACCTACAGGCTGGGGAACTCCCTTCT
>NW_005841839.1:3126583-3149586 GCF_000455745.1 Alligator sinensis | reverse complement strand
GAGGAGGCTGGATGAACCCCTCGCCGGGGTTGTTGCCCCCAGTCCTCTTTCCTGCCATGGCAGGGGGTCAGAGATGATGATCTGCTCAGGTCCCTTCTGACCCTACCAACTATTAAACTATGATACTATGAAACTATAAACTTTATGCAGTACCTGATTCTGAGCTGTGATCCATAATGGCAGCACTCCGTTATCCCACCATTCTGTCTTATTTTGGGTTTCTTTATGGGAAAACTTCTTCAGGGTTTCTGTGTTAAACATCAGATTATGAATCACTCCATGATCTTCAATCCAGCGACCTAGAAGATAGAAAAGGGCAAGACTTGGGATACCATGGAGAATATCTCCCAAAGGAGAGTAATAACTATGGGCATTTGTATATGCCACGGTGTTTAATACTCATTAAATTAACAAGGATTAAAAATTTTAAACTTGTTTATTTTGGTGCATCAGGTTTGTGTAAGTAATGCCCAGTATTACTAATCCCCTCCGTCCACTCTCCACACCACACTGCTGAGAGCCTCACGTTAAGTCCTCCCCTCCCCCCTGCTTGCCAAGCTGCAGTTGCCCCAAAACCCTAACACTTGCACCCCCTAGGCTCCATCTGGTCTCCAGCTGGTGACCCCTGTGGTGGGGATCCTGATGCCAAGCCATGTGCATCCTCTCCTCCCCCCCATGTTAGAAAGTAATGTAAATTTATGTATGAATTTTTTAAAACTATATATATCATATCCGAAATATACATTTCTATTGGGTGAGAGGAGCGGTTGCTGCCTTGGCTCTTCATCCTCCTCCACATCACCATTGGAGATTGTGGTTGTTGGTGCTGGTGGTGAGGTGGGCAGGTGAGTGGGTGGGTGGGTGGGTGGTGCTGTGTTTCTAAAACAGATGTGTGCCATGAACGCTTATTACAAAACTTAACAGTTTTTCTTTCAGTATAAGGACTACAGGATCGTGCTATGCCTGCATTGCAGGACATCGGGATGAAATGCCACTCTCCTGGCCCCCCCACCTGGCCGGGGACCCCTGCACTGTGCCTTGTCTGCGCGCAGCTGTGGGAGCAGGGGAGTGGTGTGGCGGTTCAGGACAGTGGGATGAGCAGGGGCCAAAACAAAAACAAAAAATAGCAGCAGCAATTGAAAGCAGCAGCTAGTGGACAAAGGCCCGAACTACAGAAATTGCTCAGTACCACTTGGTGCAAAAAGAAGGTAATTACATGTCTTTGAGTGCCTTTGTGTTTGTATGCAATGACTCCATAGACATAGACTCATAGACACTAGGGCTGGAAGGGACCTTGGAAGATCATCGAGTCCAGCCCCCTGCCCCAGGGGCAGGAATTCAGCTGGGGTCATAGGATCCCAGCAAGATAAACATCCAAATGTCTCTTGAAGGTGTTCAAAGTAGGTGCTTGAACCACCTCCGGCGGCAGTCTATTCCAAACCTTGGGGGCTCGGACAGTAAAGAAGTTCTTCCTTATGTCCAGCCTGAAACAGTCATGGAGGAGTTTGTGACCATTCAACCTTGTCATTCCTTGCGGCGCTCTGGTGAACAAATGTTCCCCCAGATCCTGGTGAGTACCCCTGATAAACTTGTAGGTGGCCACTGGATCATTGCTGAGCCTGCGCTTTTCCAGGCTGAAGAGTCCTTCTCTCAGCCTCTCATCATAAGGTCCATTTTCCTGACCTCTGATTATGTGGATGGCTCTCCTCTGCACTCTCTCAAGCTTCTCCACATCCTAATTCACAGCAAGTCAAACTAAATTATGCCCAAACAGTTTTACTTTAACACTCTGAAAAGAGTTTTAAAACATCGGGAAATCCCACTTTTGCAAAGAGACACATAGTTGCAGTGCCTGAAAGGGTAACTATCATGACATGTACATGTACCCATTGTCACACAGATGAAGATCCTTGAACCATAATGCAGTAATTAATCAAGTAAGTGGCTATGGCTGTTCCATGTAACCTTTGTCTTTTGGCAAGGGTTAGAGGTGGGAACTCTAGTTTCAAAAGTCCTTCACCATCTGAGAAAAAAGAGTGAATATATTAGCTAGAAGCAATAGCAGGTATCTGGTGGTTAGCTACAGTGGAAAACAGATAATCATCTTCTGTATTGTATGAGTAAAACAGAATATGCATCTTGATAACCCTACAGGAATCTTATTTGTAATTGTTACTTTTTCCTATGGGTATTGCAGTCTTCTACCTAGCTAACTGCATTTCCAGCTGGTGGTGGAATTTTAAAAAAAATCATAGAAAATTAGGATTTGAAGGGACCTCAGGAGGTCATGTAGTCCACCCCACTGCTCAAAGCAGGGCCATCCCGAACTAGATCATCCCAGCCAAAGCTTTGTCTAGCAGGGTCTTGAAAACCTCCAAGGATGTAGATTCCACAACTTCTCTGGGTAACCTGTTCCAGTGTTTTACCACCGTCCAAGTGAGAAAATTCTCTTAATATCTAACCTAAACTTCCCTTGCTGCAACTTGAGACAGTTGCCCCTTGTAATGCCATCTGCCACCACTGAGAACAGTCTAGCTCCATCCTCTTTTGAACCCCCCTTCAGGTAGTTGAAGGCTGCTATTAAATCCTCTCTCAGTGTCCTCTTCTCCAGACTAAATAAGTCCAGTTCCCTCAGCCTCTCATCATACGTCATGTGCCCCAGTCTCCTAACCATTTTTGTTGCCTTCTGCTGGACTCTCTCCAATTTGTCCATATCTTTTCTGTAGGGGGGGCAAACTGAACACAGTACTCCAGATGTAGCTTCACAGGTGCTGAATAGAAGGGAATAATCACTTCCCTGGACCTACTGGCAACACTCCTACCAATGCAGCCCAGTATGCCATTAGCCTTTTTGGCAACAAGGGCACACTGCTGACTCATTTTCAGCTTATTGTCCACTGTAACCCCCAGGTCCTTTTCTGCAGAGCTGCTGCCCAGCCCCCAGCCTGTACCGGAGCATGGGACTGTTCCATCCTAAGTGCAGGACTTTGCACTTGTCCTTGTTGAACCTCATGAGATTTCTTTTGGTCCAGTCCTCCAATTTGTCTAGGTCGCTCTGAATCCTACCCTTACCCTCCAGCATATCTAGTACTCCCCACAGCATTGTGTCATCCGCAAACATGCTGAGGGTGCACTCCATCCTATCTTCCAGGTCGTTGATGAAGACATTGAATAAAACTAGGTTCAGGATTGACTCCTGGGGCACTCCACTTGATATTGGCTGCCAAATAGACATCGAGCCATTGATTATTACCCTCTGGGCCCAATGGTCCAGCCAGTTTTCTATCCACCTAACAGTCCATTCATCCAGTCTGTACTTCCTTAGCTTGTCTGGGAGAATGTTGTGGGAGACTGTATCAAAAGCCTTGCTAAAATCAAGGTACACCACATCCACTGGTCTCCCTGCATCCACAGAGCCAGTCATCTCATCTTAGAAGGCAATCAGGTTGTTCAGGCATGGTATCATTGGTGAATCCATGTTCCCTGTTACTAATCACATTTTTTCTTGTGCAAGTGCTTTGAAATGGATTCCTTGAGGACCTTCTCTGTGATTTTTCCAGGGACTGAGGTGAGGCTGACTGGTCTGTAGTTCCCTAGGTCCTCCTTTTTCCCTTTCTTAAATGTGGGGAATATATTTGCCCTTTTCCAATCATCCAAGACCTCTCCTGATCTCCATGAGTTTTCAAAGATGATGGCCAGTGGCTTTGCGATCTCATCAGCCAACTCCCTCAGCACCCTCGGGTCCATCCCATCCTGCCCCATGGACTTGCATATATCCAGCTTTTCTAAATAGTCCCTAACCTGTTCCTTCCCCACTGAGGGCTGCTCACCTCCTCCCCAAACTGTGCTGCCAGGTGCAGTAGTCTGGGAGCTGACCTTGCCTGTGAAGACTGAGGCAAAAAAGGCATAGGGCACTTCAGCCTTTTCTGCATCCTCTGTCACAAGGTTGCGTCCCCCATTCAGTAAGGGACCCGCACTTTCCCTGATCCTGCTCTTGCTACTGACATACTTGTGGGAACTTCTTGTTACTTTTCACTTCCCTTGCTAGTTGAAACTCCAAGTGTACTTTGGCTTTCCTGATTTCATTCCTGCATGCCTGAGCAATGATCTTATATTCTTTCCTAGTTATTTGTCCAAGTTTCCACTTTTTATAAGCTTCCTTTTTGTGATTTTTTACTGAAGAGTTTCCTGCTAAGTCAATTTGGTCTTCTGCCATACTTGTTAGTCTTCCTGCTCATTGGGATGGTTTGTTTCTGTCCTCTCAATAAGATTTCTTTAAAGTATGGCCAGGTCTCCTGGACTCCTCTCCCCCTCAGACTGGCATGCTAGGGCATCCTGCCCATGAGTTCCCTGAGCAAGTCCCAGGCTGCTTTTCTGAAGTCTGGGGTCCTTGCTCTCCATCCTTCCATTTCTCAGAGTCCTGAACTCAATCATCTCGTGGTCACTGCTTCCCAAGTTGCCATCCACTACTGCATTCCCCACCAATTCATCCCTGCTTGTGAGCAGCAGGTCAAGAGAAGCATGACCCTTTTTCTTTCACTCCTTATCCTAATCTACTTTGCAGTGTTGCTGCAGGCTGCTAAATAGCTGTTTTGATCTGGAAATTGCTAAATTGCTATATTTTTAGTTGTGTGGGGGAAACAATTACTTGGCATCTTGTATATAGCTTGCAAAATTGTAAAATTAGTTAAGTGGGAAGAAATAGCATTTTGGGATGCAAGGTGTTATGTAACAATGACCTTGTAATAAAGCAGGCATGAGTTGCTTTTATCTTTGCATGAATGGACTATGTCACCAGAACTATGGAGTGCCCATATCTTATCTCATAACAGTCTACTACTGGAATAGGTGTAGATGTATGGATGAGATAAAACAATACAAAGCATAAGCTTCTGCATGTAATAGGAAAGGTGATTCAAGGAACAAGTTAGATGAATCATGAATCAATGACAAACCATTTAACTCGTCCAATCTCATCTGGGATTCCTGAACTTAAGTCACTGGGAGTTTGCTGTCCCACTATCTCAAAACTGTCATGCTGAGATATTTTTTGTTTCTTATAGATTAGTTTGCTGCCTTGAAAATATATGGTGGGCATCTGATGTCACGTATCCATAGGTAATTATATCAGACACCTGCCAAAACCCATTTGCTTGTGTAATGCTGTGCTGTTGCAGACATCAAGAGACAGATCTGTGCTCTTAAAAGGAAAATAGTAGGGGGGAGGGTAATCAAAACAATGGTCTAAATTTCCATTTTGCTTGTCAAGATTAGTCATCCCAGTGTTAGGCCAATTCCACAAGTGTGAGATGTGAATTGCTCCATTCCCATAGGCTTCAGCACCATTTCAGCAGTGGCCAGGATGCGGCTTTGAGTTTCTAAAATACTCCTTGAAAGCGAATGGATTGACCAATACTGCCTAGCCAAGAGTAAGTACTAGAAAGAAGGGGGAAAATGGAGTTTCATGGATTTCCACTGGCATCATCATATTTATTATAACCCCTTTTGTGAGAGGGTGAGGGGCAGTGCTGACTCAGTTTCTCCAGAAGTATCTCAGTTCAATGGAAGGGCACAAACAAGTTTGATATATTTATACTTAAGCATCCAAACAGCAAGCTGTAACCCATCATGGAAACCTGATCACAAAATTATCCCTTTTAGCAGCGCAACTTAAAACCCCAACTCCAATAGTCTTACAAGGACCCTTCAGGGTGAGACTCCTCACCTTGTGCACAGCCCCAGCTGTCTCAGATGGCACTAGGACTTCCACTGCTACACAATCACATTGATGAATTAACTTATGCAGCCTTTTAAGTGTAAGTCACAAAGGCCCTGCTTTGTCTGTGCAATCAGATTCTCTCTCTGCTCGGGTCTCCTCAGTTGGGGTTTTAAGTTGCGCTGCTAAAAGGGATAATTTTGAGGGAATGCGTGGGTCCCTTACTGAATGGGGGAGGCAACCTAATGAGACAGGATTCAGAAAAGGCTGAAGTACTCAATGCCTTTTTTACCTCAATCTTCACAGGCCAGGTCATCTCCCAGACAGCTGTACCAGGCTGCACAGTTTGGGGAGGAGGTGAGCAGCCAGCAGTGGTGAAAGAACAGGTTAGAGACTATTTAGAAAAGCTGGACATGTACAAGTTCATGGGGCTGGATCGGATGGACCCAAGGGTGCTGAGGGAGTTGGCTGATGTCACTGCAGAGCTGCTGGTCATCATCTTTGAAAACTCATGACAATCAGGAGAGGTCCCAGATGATTGGAAAAGGGCAAACATAGTTCCCATATTTAAGAAAGGGAAGAAAGACGATCCAGGGAACTACAGACCAGTCAGCTTCATCTTAGTCCCAGGAAAAATAATGGAGCAGATCCTTAAAGAATCCATTGCTAAGCACTTGGAGTAGAAGAAGGTGATTAGGAACACTCAGCACTAACAGCAAGTCATGCCTGACCAACCTGATTGCCTTCTAAGATGAGATGACTGGCTCTGTGGACATAGGGAGACCAGTGGAATTGGTATACCTTGATTTTAGCAAGGCTTTTGATACAGTCTCCCACAACTTTCTTCCAGACAAGCTAATGAAATACAGGCTGGATGAATGGACTGTTAGGTGGATAGAAAACTGGCTGGAGCACTGGGGTCAGAGGGTAGTAATCGATAGCTCGATGTCTAGTTGGCAGCCAGTATCAAGTAGAGTGCCCCAGCAGTCAGTCTTGGGGCCGGTTTTGTTCAATGTCTTGATCAGTGACCTGGAAGATGGCATAGAGTGCAGCCTCAGCCTGTTTGCAGAAGACACCAAGCTATGGGGAGTAGTATATATGCTGGAGGGTAAGGGTAGGATTCAGAGTGACCTAGACAAATTGGAGGACTGGACCAAAAGAAATCTCAGGTGGTTCAACAAGGACAAGTGCAAAGTCCTACACTTAGGATGGAACAATCCCATGCTCCAGTACAGGTTGGGGGCTGACTGGATGGGCAGCAGCTTTGCAGAAAAGGACCTGGGGGTTACAGTGGACAATAAGCTGAATATGAGCCAACAGTGAGCCCTTGTTGCAAAGAAGGCTAATGGCATAATGGGCTGCATTGTTACCAGCAGGTCAAGGGAAGTGATTATTTTCTTCTATTCAGCATTGGTGAGGCCACATCTGGAGTAGTGTGTCCAGTTTTCTGCATGTGTAGACACCTGTCCAGGCATGGGTGGTTGGTGCCTCCGGAGTCTGGGGGCCCAAACAGCCCCAAGCAGCCCCTTGCCAGCTGGAACTCCGCCAGCCTGCAAGGGAAAAGCCACAGTTTCCCACATTTTTTTTCTTTAAAGGAGAATCCACTTTTAAAGTTTGTTCACGACTGTTTCATATATTCATGTGACCCACTTTTGAGTCACGACCCATGGGTTCAGACACACTGTTCTATATGACTTGGAAGGATTATCTTTTCAGTAGATGTGAATAGACAGTCACAACTGAATTCTGTCTTCTCACTGGGCACCTGTGTTTATGTGTACCTTCATATTTGTCATTCTTTTGTGTTCCATGAAGTACAGATGGTGTCACTTGGTTCCTGGTTCCTTTGGTAGCATTTACACAATGCCAGCTCCCTTTTTTAATTTGATGATTTTTGCTAATCTACCACTGTTAGTCTTGCTTCTGGTGCTAGTAATACAAAGCAATGTTCGTTTTCAAAGACTGTAGTTAGTTATTCATTATGGTGCAATGCAGAGAAAGACAAAGGAAAATCCAGCTCTGCATAATATTCAATGATAGCAGCACCACAAAGTTTCAACAGAGAGTGGTGACCTGGCCAAGATCACACACTAAGTCAAGGAGAGGACTGGGACTAGTATGTAGTTCTTTTTGATTCCCAGTCCTGAATGCTGACCGTTAGATCACCATGCCTCTTATGCCATCCTCCCTCTTTGAATTTCTAGAGAAGGCCTGATTTGTGTTCATCCTTTGTGGAAGAGGAGTCCTGAAGTTTGATCGAGAAAGATCTACTCAGATTTGTGCCCACAGGTGTATGTCTGTATGAGCACATGCAGTCTTGTTGGAGAGGGGGGAAAAAGTAGCAGAAATTCTACCAGGGAAAGAAAAACACAAAGGCTGTCTACATGAGCACAGACATTTGGTTCCTTGGGGACAACTAGTATAAGGACACCTTGTGCTGCTGCTAGTTGTCCCTGGGGAATGCTTGTGCCATGCACCGTTTGTTGCACAGCAGGTTGCCATGGGTGGGATAGGGGAGGCTGGGGCCAGGACTGGGCTGTCCCCAGCAGCCTTGCTTGGGGTCCTGGGGCCTCCTGGGGCTGCAGCAGTGGCGATCCTACCACTTGGAGTCTGTCCAGCAGTCAGATTGTGGCTCTGGGCAGCCAGGCTCTGGTTTTGAGGCCTCTCTGCCTTTTTTTGACCCTTGGCTATCCCAGGGCAAAACTCCCACATTGTGCTGCTCCTTTACAGCACAGCTGAATGTGCAGTATGTGGCACTGCAGACGTGTCTGTGGCACCACATACTGTATGGCCGTGCTCATCTGGATGCGGCCAAGGTGCTTAAGTTACCAGAAACATGTGTGCAACTGGAATACTGTTGGAGAAAACTAGTCACAGACAGAGGATTAAAAGAGCTAAATGTAAATAGGACCAGCTTGGAATGATATGGCAGAAGATCCTGAGAAAGCGCACAAAAAGAAGATAAAAGGAGCCTTCCTTCTGCTTATTGCCCTACACTGTGGCTCATAGTCTGCAGTCATGGCTCTTACCCTGAGTACCAATATACCAATGCAAAGGTGGGTATTTTCTGGGGAAGCCAGCCATGTCTCCTCATGTTTTCTGTTGTATGAGGGGAGTAAAACTCTTTGTTCTACACGTGTGAATGCATATATTAGTCCTGTACATTTCTTGGCATGTTCTGAAAGGGCACTGATGCAGGGAACTACAGACCAGTCAGCCTCACTTCAGTCCCTGGAAAAATCATGGAGCAGATTCTCAAGGAAGCCTTCTCAAAGCATTTGGAGGAAAAGAAGGTAATCAGGAACAGTCAGCATGGATTCACCAAGGGCAAGTCATGCCTGACCAACCTCATTGCCTTCTATGATGAGATGACTGGCTCTGTGGATGGAGGGAAGCAGTGGATGGGGCATACCTTGATTTTAGCAAGGCTTTTGATACAGTCTCCCACAACAGTTCCACAGGCAAGCTGGGAAGTATGGGCTAGAAGAAGGGACTGTAAGATGGATCGAAAAACGGCTGCAGCATCAGACTTAAGAGGGTTATAATCAATGGCTTGATGTCTAGTTGGCAGCGAGTATCAAGTGGAGTGCCCCAGGGGTTGGTCTTTGGGCCAGTTTTATTCTATGTCTTCATTAATGACCTGGAAGATAGGATGGAGCATACCCTCAGCAAGTTTGCAGATGACACCCAATGGGGGAGTAGTAGATATGCTGGAGGGCAGGATTAGGATGCAGAGAGACCTACACAAATTGGAGGATTGGGCCAAAAGAAATTTCATGAGGTTAAACAAGGACAAGTGCAAAATCCAGCACTGAGGATGAAACAATCCCATGCACTAATACATGCTGGGGACTGACTGGCCGGACAGCAGCTCTGCAGAAAAGGACCTGAGGGTTACAGTGGACAATAAGCTGAATATGAGCCAACAGTGAGCCCGTGTTGCAAAGAAGGCTAACAGCATACTGGGCTGGATTGGTAGGAGTGTTACCAGGAGGTTCAGGGAAGTTATTGTTCTCCTCTATTCAGCACTGGTGAGGCCACATGTCGAGTACTGTGCTCAGTTTTGGGTCCCCCACTACAGAAAGGATATGGACAAATTGGAGAGAGTCCAGTGGAGGGCAGTGAAAACAGTGGCAAGGCTGGGGTATATGACTAAAGAAAAGAGGCTGAGGGAAATGGGCCTATTTAGTTTGGAGAAGAGGAGACTGATGTGGGATTTAATAACAGCCTTCAACTACTTGAAGGGTGTTTCAAAAGAGGATGTAGCTAGACTGCTTTAAGTGGTGGCAGATGCTAGAACAAGGAGCAATGGTCTCAAGTTGCAGCAAGGGAAGTTTATGTTAGATTTTAGGAAGAATTTTCTCACTCGTAGGATAGTAAAACATTGGAACAGATTACTCAGAGAAGATGTGGACTCTACATCCTTGGAGGTTTTTAAAACCCAGTTAGACAAAGCTTTGGCTGGGATGATCTAGTTGGGGATGGTCTTGCTTTGAGCAGGGGGTTGGACTAGATGACCTCCTGAGGTCCCTTCCACTTCTAATTTTCTACGATTTCTTTGATTTCTCTGAGACGTCCATTTCACGCTGCTGCGTGGATCACCAGCAACATGAGGATAGGCATGTTTGGTTGAGTGGTTCCTTGAAAATGTGGCATTGGGGGCTGGTGATAGATTCCTCATTGTGGGCCATTTGTTTCTCTTTAGTTTATGCTCTTAAGCTGCATAGAGCAGGGGTTGTCAACCAGGGGTACGCACACTTGTGGGACTACTTGGGAAGGCCCCAGGGGGTACGTAGCAGAGGTGCGGAGAAATGAGGGGACTTCCAGTTTCGCCAGTGGCACTTCTGGTTTTGCCACTGGTGTTTCTGGTTTTGCTGCTGCATGTGGGGGAAACTCGTCAACTGGCCTGGGGACTTCCTGCTTCTCAACCGGCCACTTGGGGTACACTAACCAAAAAAGGTTGAAACCCCCTGGCATAGAGTGTAAAGATTGCTCCACTTGCTTGTTTGTTGGCATGAGTTGCACATTTTTAGATATCTTAAAATAGATCAGTGTACTACTGTCAGGAGTGAACCTGACTGAACCTTTTCTTAAGCCAGGGCATTTCTGCATGTAGGCCCCTTGCTGACGCATTAAATCTTGGATGCTTCTGTTTCATTTACATGCAGCTATTGGTAGTGCTACTGGCACATAGCAGAATATTACTGAGTATTGTTGGCTCTACATAGTTAATTTACACATGTAATTAATTAAACAGCTCTTTCTTTGTGTATTCCTGCTTCTTCCAAATCTGATTATTTGGCTGGAGCTCTCCTGGACTTATTAGCTATTATACCAGTTGCATGGCCAGCAATGATGGTGTGTGCACCCCAGTGTAAATTCTGCTGGTTGGCCTGCCCTGTTTTACAGTGCTTAACTTGTTTTGCCTATGGATGTGTTTTCAGGGAGTCGTGCATGCATGTAATTGCTCCTGTCCATGTGGCTCTTGATCTAGGCTCCAAAAATCCTTTCCTTTCCCTAAATAAAGATCTTTTTTTTATCACTTAGTGCTGTGGGATGCAGACTTTTATTACTTTGCTGCTAATGAATATGGGTATATTACAAAGAGGCCAGCATTCTTTGTTTTTTCCTCTATCAGTGTGAGCACATTTTTCATTGCACTCTTCACTTGCCAGTTTTTTGGATCTTCATTTAATTTTAGGAATTTTCAATTGCTATGAGCTGCTCTTCAAGAAGAGTGCTACTTGAGTGGGTTTTATAGTTCTGTTTAACCATGTTCCTAACAATTATATGCCAGAACTTTAATCAGATTTGTTGGAAGCAGTGTAAAGCTCCCACTCATGTCAGGTGTTTTCAGCTAGGTGTTATGTGGATTTTTTTCTTTTAAAATTTACAGTCCCTCTGGTTTGCATGTTACCAGTTGCTCATTTTATATTTGAAAGATATTACCTTCTCCTTTATGCTAACTTTCCCTCTCCATCTCCCTGCTTTGTCTTTACAAACTCAGCTCAGAGCCAGTTGGACATAAACTGATATATTCAGTGCTAGAAGAACTAGTTCGGGGCAAATTTCTAACCCACCTAAACAGTGTGGGTTCAGAAATCAACCATGGAAGGGACTTTTGTAAATTGACTAAATTTACTGAGGGAGATGAGTTAAAAGGGACCTAGAGATACTAACGTTTGCAATGACACTTGAAGCTCTTAGGACTCAATCCAAAGTCTATTGAAGTCAAGTGGGCCTTTTAATTTCAGGGGGTTTTGATCAGACGGGTAGATATTACATTTTATCCTATATTGAAAGATAGACAGATAGGTAGAGCAAGAAGAATCTGCCAGTCAGCAGAGATGAGTTAGAGATCTAGCAAGTGATCCTAGGGATAGTTTGGAACTTCTCCAAAGTTTGGAGCTTTCAGGTTGGGTGTCTGGTTTGAGGCCCACTTCTGTAGCTTGTATTCATCTAATTCTCACAAGTGGCAGTAGAGGGAGATTTGATGGGTATGTGGAAACAATTTGGGAAAGGAAAGAAAAAAACATGAGAGAATAGAAAGAATAAGAGACACATTGTATTTTATTGCCATAATGCTGCTTTTCCTTTTTTTAAATTATGCAAATGAATCCTAGAATCATAGAAAATTAGGTTAGAAGGGACCTCAGGAGGTCATCTAGTCCAACCCTTTGCTCAAAGCAGAACCACCTCCAATTATATCATTCCAGCCAAGGCTTTTTCTAGCTTTGTAAAAGCTTTGTCTCCAAGGATGGAGATGCCACCACCTCTCTCGGTAATGTGTTCCAGTGCTTTACTACCATCCTTCTGAGAGAGTTTTTCCTAATATCCAACCTAAACTTCTCCTGCTTGTCATTTGCCACCACTGAGACCAGTCTAACTCCATCCTCTTTGGAACCCCCCTCCAGGTAGTTGAAGGTTGTTATTAAATCCCTTCTCAGTCTTCTCTTTTCCAGACTCAATAAGCCCAGCTCCCTCAGCCTTTTTCCTCAAAAGTCATGTGACCCAGCCCCTTCACCATTTTCACTGCCCTTCACTGGACTCTCCAATTTGTCCACATCCTTTCTGTAATGGGGAGCCCCAAACTGGACACAGTACTCCAGATGTGACCTCACCAGTGCTGAATAGAGGGGAAGAATCACTTGCCTTGATCTGTTGGCACCACCCCTACCAATGCAGCTATGTATCCCGTTAGCCTTCTTGGCACTAAAGGCATACTTGGCTCATATTCAGCTTATTATCCACTGTAACCCTCAGGTCCTTTTCTGCAGAGCTGCAGCATGTATTAGTGCACTGGATTGTTCCATCCTCAGTGCTGGACTTTACACTTGTCCTTGTTGAACCTCATGAGATTTCTTTTGGCCCAATCCTGCAATTTGTCTAGGTCTCTCTGCATCCTAATCCTACCCTCCAGCATATCTACTACACCCCCCAGTTTGGTGTCGTCTGCAAACATACTGAGGGTACACTCCATTCGATCTTCTAGGTTGTTGGTGAAGACACTGAACAAAACCAGCCCCAGAACGGACCCCTGGAGCACTCCGCTTGATACCGGCTGCCAGCTAGACATCCAGCCATTGATTACTACCCTTTGAGCCTGATTATCCAGCCAGTTTTCTATCCACCTAACAGTCCATTCATCCAGTCTGTAATTCCTTAGGTTGCCTGCGAGAATGCTGTGGGAGACCATATCAAAAGCCTTGCTAAAATCAAGGTATACCACATCCACTGGTCTCCCCATGTCCACAGAGCCAGTCATCTCATCATAGAAGGCAATGAGGTTGGTCAGGCATGATTATCCCTTGGCGAATCCATGCTAACTGTTTCTGATCCCTTTTTTTTCCTCCAAGTGCTTAGAAATGGATTCCTTGAGGACCTGCTGCATGATTTTTTCAGGGACTGAGATGAGGGGGACTGGTTTGTAGATCCCTGGATCCTCTTTCATCCCTTTCTTAAAGATGGGCACTATATTTGCCTTTTTACAGTCATCTGGGACCTCCCCCAGTTGCCACAGGTTTTCAAAGACAATGGCCAGCATCTCTGCAATCACTTCAGCCAACTTCCTCAGCACCCTCATCTGCATCCTGTCTGGTCCCATGAACTTATACATGTCTATCTTTTCTAAATAGCTCCTCACCTGTTCTTTCATGACTGTCAGCTGCTCACCTGGTCACCAAACTGTGCTGCCAGGTGCAGTAGTCTGGGAAATGACTACTTGGGCCTCTGGGGACCAAGATGAAAAAGGCATTCAGTAATTGAGCCTTTTCTGCCTCCCCCATTCAGTAATGGACCCAGAATTTTTTTGATCCTCCTCTTGTTACTAACATACTTTTAGAAACCCTTCTTGTTTTTCCTTTATGTCCCTTTCTAGCTGCCACTCCAATTGGACTTCGGCCTTCCTGATTTCGTCCCTGTATCCCTCTTATACTCCTCCCCAGTTGTTTGTCTAAGTTTCTACTTCTTGTAAGCTTCCTTTTTGTGTTTTAGCTCACTGAAGAGTTCCCTGCTAAGCCAAGCTAGTCTTCTGCTATACTTGCTAGTCTTCCCGCTCATTGGAATGGTTTGTTCTTGTCTCCTCAGTAAGGTTTCTTTAAGATATGAGCAGCTCTCCTGGACTCCTCTCCCCCTCAGACTGGCCTCCCAGGGGCTCCTGCCCTTGAGTTCCCTGAGCGAGTCAAAGTCTCCTTTTCTGAAGTCCAGGGTCCTTGCTCTGCTGCTGTTCTTCGTTCCTTTCCACTACATTTCCCACCTAGTTTTTCCTGTTTGTGAGCAGCGGGTCAAGAAGAGCATGGCCCATTTGCACCAGGACATTGTCCTCAGCACGTTTCAAAAAACTTCCTGGATTTCCTGTGCACTGATGTTTTGCGCTCCCAGCAGATATCAGGGTGACTCAAGTTCCCCAAGAGAACCAGGGCCTGTGATTGGGAAACTTCTGTTAGCTGTTTAAAGACAGTCTCACCCACCTCATCCTCCTGGTTTGGTGGTCTATAGCAGCCACCCACTACAGCATCACACCTGATGCTCCCCCTCTGACTCTGCCCCTCTGCAGAATAGCTTCATAGTTAAACTACTTCCTGGCTGTGTCACTGACCCCCACTGAGCTTTGGTGTTACTATTTCAAAAGTGACATAGGCACCTATAGCTTCAATTTCTTGAAGGCATTTGGGGGCCTAAACTTCCTTAAAATCAGAGGGCTGTAGGCAGTGATGCACCATTATGGACTATAGAAATCCAAGTTCTACTGACAGTTGATGACACTTAGGTTACCACTATGCTATTGCCCTGTAGAAAGTGGGTTCATCATGGAGAAAATAAGCCCTGCCAACTTAATCTTGCCCTGTGATGCTGTTGCACATCACAATCTGGCAGATAGGCAGAGTAAGTGGCTCAGAAGCAGCCTTAAACCCTAGTGCTACCTTGTGGCTCTGTCTTGAGGGAGCCATTGGGTGAAGTTGGGGGATGTGCTTACACTGCTTAGGGTTGCTCAAAGCCCCTCTGGTCTAGTCTTTATGTTATGCTTCATTTGAATCAAAATTAGAAGAAAAATCAGGATGGGAGAAAAGAGGGAAAAATCCCAAGGATGGTATCTCCATAAGGGACCAATGATCACACATCTGCCTATTGCCCTTTCTCTGACGCTCTTGGGGCCAGCCACTGTAGGAGACTGGATGGACTTGAGGTTTGAATCATTGTAGCAGTTCACATGCAGGCATGTTTCTCGTGATGTAACAAGAAACTAAAAGGGCCAAACTTCCTCCTGGCATAATTTTGCTGGAGTCAAAACCAGAAGAGAATTTGGTCTCCATCTGAGCCTTAAGATAGGATGTGGGTAAATGCTGCATGTATCAATGGTTCCAGGGTCTTTACAGTGTTGAAAAAGTGATTCTTAGGCTATGAAACCGTTTCTTTCAACTATGGCAGTAAAACTGTCTGTACATTTCCTGAACCCTAATTGAGTGTTCTGTGGCTGTATGAGGGCAGTTTCCCAGAGAGTTTCACTTAGAGAAACAGATGAATTGGCTAGAGAAATCAAGCAAGGTACAACTTTATGATGTAGTCAACTCAAATCAACAAATAGAGAAATGTGTTAGTGCAGACATTAACAAAACCTATATTTAACTATCAACAGAAAAACAAAAGCAAAAGAATTCTTTTATTCCTTTCCCCACATTTCTGTTGGCATCAAATGCTTCTTTTTAACATTCAAACCAACTCGCTGAAATAAAATAGCCTTGGCATGTCAATAGAAATGATTCTGAAGGCATTTTTCCAGCACAAACTCTATTGATTGCTCATATCATTAAACCTTTTCTTGAAAACAAATGAATAAAGCTTTTCAACACTTTCAGATGACTTCATTTTGTTTGCAATAGCTAGTGCACTACAGTACAGTGCTGTTTATTATTAATATTTACCTTTCATATGACTATCTCACAATGCATTCCGGTTTCTACCATGAGAATGCTACAATACAGAGGCTAGAAGGTACACAGAGAGAGTCTGTAAGGTAGAACGAGTCTGAAGGGCAGATAATAGAAAGCAGTGCATCAGAATGGGATGACAGTAAAAGATGGGGGGGATCAGATCTGAAGCCCATTGAAGTCTCCACTAAAAGATCCCCCCATTAAATGCTGTAAATGGATGTATTCGCTTCCCTCTGTATACAGGAATGGGTGAGTAAATCCATTCAGCAGGCTTACTTGACACAAGTAAAAGACTTGTGAATGGTGTTTCTTGAATATTTGCTTCATCATTCCTAATTCTTCCTTCCTAGTTCATTTACAGAAACATTCCAACAGAGGCAGAGCGATGGAAAATTATATTTGAACATATTGGGTCAAGATAGTAATTGGGCATTTTTCACCTGTTTTACTTCTATGGCAACAACAGACCCTCCCTACTATTCCACACCCAATTCCCTGAACTTGCTGAAACCTTGAGGAGCTTGATCTGGCACTTTACAGAGAAGGTGCTGCATATCTGAGCTGCAGGCAAAAAAAAAAAAAAAAGGGAAAGAAAGAAAGAAAGATGAGCAGAAGAGGAAGTGTGAAGCAACTTGATCCTCTAATAATCAGAGTGTTGTTATGTAATCCTATTCCAGCCTAGAAGCTGGAGAATCAAGTGCCTCATAACAGAAGGAAGATTGTACATAATTCCATATGTTCTTAGATATGCTTACTCTCTACCCATGCTGGTCATGTTATATTAGCGTCCTTGAGAGTAGGGGAGTGAGTGAGCATGAAACAAATTGTTCAGAGGAAAGGATTTTGTCCTGAATGCTTGTTTTTTCCATCCTTCACTAGTACTTGAGTTTGTCTAGTTTACCTACCCTGCCCTTATACCAAGCAAAGACTTGAAAGATCAAAGCCCAAATGAAGAAGTTTTGCAACACAGAGACTCTGAAGGGAATCTTGCAAGCTGGTATGGCTCATGCTCAGTGTGGCATTACATCAGGCCACTAGGTTCTGCCTATATTGCCCAGCATGTCATTTCTGTGGGAGCAGGAAACTTGCAACTGAGAAGCAGCAGGAAGTATATTATAGGGGAAAATAATAAGCCCCTTGCATTTATGTTTTGCTGTAGTCTGCTTTAAATATAATAATGCTCTCTTTTTCACCTAGGTGGTATCTTGTCTATTCAGCTAGATCTTGAAAATTGTAATTGACAAAATTATAATATCAGGCTTGATACTTTTGATAGCTTTTGTCCGAAACTCTGCAGTGATAGCTTCTTATTTCCAATTGATTCATTGGGGGATAAAATATATGCTACTACATTAGAACTTTCCATTCACACACCATTTACTTGACAGGATTTTCTTAGTATCACAGCATAACTTATCCTTACTGCTATTCAATCACTTTGTAATAAAAACTGAGATTGCAAAAATGTTCATTGTCATTACTGGTGATAGACCAGTAAGTACAGCCTCTGTGAAGAGAAAAAAAAAAAGGGATATATTATACTTAAAAAAAGGCTGACCTGTAGAGAATTGTTTTTCAGTCAGGAGATGCCTGAATGGAATTCATATAATGTAGGAGAGTGTCAGATAATTTTGCAGTCTTGGACCTGTAATCAGTCACTTTGAAATGGATTCTCTTTCACTCAAAGTAATAAAAATGCTTACAGTAATAATATCTTGGGAAATATCTCCTCCAGGCCCCTGACCAAGACTTTGAAACAAACAGAGAAGAGGCTCATGCTTCAGGGCATAAGCTAATGGTTTGGTTTCAGGAAGAAATTTTCCCTTTAATGGCCAGAAATGGTAGATTATCCCAGCATTGCCCGTTGCAAGATTCTTTTCTCTTAAGTGGCTGATTCTGGTCAGCGTGAGAGTCAGCATACTCAGTTAGATGGTCTGTGTGTGGGACAATTCCTGTGTTCAGTTGACCATCTTCAGAAAATGTACATTGAGCTCAGTATGTGGGAAAGGCATTTGGGAAATATAGTCATTGCTATGTAGATTAGATATCATAGATAAAGTCCAGATTCCATACCTCACTAGTGAGTCTCCATGCTTTGTTTCAAGGACAGCCCTTGTCATGTTTGTAGACATCATACTTACAATTGCAGAAAATTAGAAACCTAAATTACCATTCTGCTTTCAATTTAAAATGACAAAATTTATAGTTATATTTCCAGTGTCATGCAAATATCTGAACAGTGCTTTACAAACATAAATGAAGTCTCACAATACCCTTGTGAGGTAGATGAGTAAAGGGCTACCAGTCTGTAAAATGAGAAATGGAGGCATACATAAGCAAAGTGATTTGCAAATAGTTCAGAAGAGTTTTTTCTGTGTCAAGACTTTATTACTGGGCATACGTTGACTCTGTGGCAGTGCATAGAATAACAGCCAAGAGTCTCAAACCTCAGGCCCCTTTCTAACCACTAGGCAATGCTCTGCCACACAACAGAAGTAATTTGCATTAAGTATATTATATGAATTCACCACTAATACATAGTAATTTAATCAGTTACTGAGTAATTTATTTTCTTCATGAGTGTTCTCTTTATTGAAAATGTTTCTATTAATTTTATAAAGTAGTTAAAATCTAGGTGGTTTCCAAGCATATCTGTTTATTTTAATTAATTCTCACTACATAACAAACAAAAATAAATAGCATGTAATTACATGACGGAACTTTGGAACTGCAATTAAAACTATCAACTCATTTTTCTCTTTCAGCATGCTGACCTTGAACCCTGCTATAAATGTAGCAAGCAGTATTACTCATCACAGTAATTGATGCTTTCTTGGGGGCAACAACTGATAAGCTATGTCCTTGAATAATAAGACTGTGCTGTAATGCGTTAGCAATCTGCAGCCTCTGTAAAAAGTCCCAGTTTTGCTCAATTGAAGTTTGTTTGGACTTCTGCCTGAATTCAAAGGGAAGAATCAAGCTGCTTATATACCAGTTTCTGGTACAGGGTAGGCAACAGGAAGTCAACTGGGGGATTGGAAGTACAGTGTTGACAGATTTAAGAAAAATGGAAATACTGTATTGGAACGACAATATAAGAAAAATTTTGTACGTTGAGAATATAAATGTTTTTCTGCATATGGCTATAAATAACAATTATTTTGATCATTTCACTCATTGTCAGCTCTCAGAATTTTAATTTCAGGATCTTGCTTGAATTCTGCTTTGTAATCATGGCATTTTGGTGCTACACACTTGTTTCAGAAGTACAGTCCTATCTGTAATGTGCCTTTGAGTGAGTCAACATGCCTGAATCACAAAAAGTGTAAGGTCCTCTGAGAAGGGAAAGTTGATTAAGTATGAACATTTTCATTCAACTGCAGATACTCTTTATTAAATATTTTGGCTACTTCTGTATATCATATGAGGGTTCTGGTATCACAGAGAGAGAGAGAGAGAGAAAGTGAGAGAGAGAGAGGTGCCATAATCTCTTGTGGCAATAGGCAGAATGGGGCAAAGCCATAGCAGCAGAGGATTTTCTGATTTAGTTAATCTATTTCTCATGTATGCTGGGAAGGGCCAGCATGTGGATTCCCATTCTCAGACTACATTTGCTGCCATATCCTGTGAAAGACTCACTTTCTTTTGTTTCCCAGTATAAACATCTTCCTCTCAAGTGCTTGGGTGATTGGGCTAGTACAGACAGCGATAAGGCACTCTTGAACCAGCTTCTTTTCATCCAGCATTGTCAGGCAGGAAGCTTCACTGTTAGTTCACAGAGAAATAATTTACCTTTCCTGACTTAAAAGCCTAGGTAGCATTTGTCCTAAGAGTAAGTGCCTCAGGTTGCAGCGTGGATGACTTAGTTCAAGAGATGGCGGTCTTCCCTCCAGCACTGTAGCATTATGAGGGGCCCATGACACCAGAAGTTGTCTACTTTTTAAGCACGTGTGAAGTTAGAGGCTTAACCTCCTATGGTCACTAATTTTCCCAAAGCCTCTTTTGCAAGAATTACGGATTTGGAACTGATGTTTCAGCCAAATTTCAATTGGGTAATTACGTTCTGGAGTCATAAAACTGCCAGTGCAAGTTATTGCATTTAGCATCAGACTCTTCATTCCTTGTGCTAAGACAATACATCTATTTTATATTATTTCTTAAACACCTGAAATGCTCATTGGTGGAAAATGCCTACTTTTGAGGCACATATGATTTAAAATCCATAGCTTGTTTTGTTTCATCCTAGATGAGATAGCATTTCACTAATGAGTCAAGTGGTCTCTGCAAATTACATGTATATCTACATCCAACATGCTTTGCTCTCCAAAAATGAGGTACAGTACAGGCAGTCATCGGACTTACAACTCAATTGGTTCCTGAAAACCTTGTCTTAAGTTGAAACGTTGTAACTCAGAACCAGTTTTCTCATAAGAAACAATGTTATAAATGGGGGATTGGTTCCTGAACCATGGCCTGATACCCTATTTTCACCAAAAATACCCCAGAATGTTGTACTCAATCAATTATAGATGAGTAATGTAGCTACATTAATATATTTATATTGTAAATAAAATCATATTGATTTGGAAGGACTTCTTTGAGGTGACTGCTGGACTTTTTGAAAGGCTCTTAGCTGGACTTTTTGAAGGGTTCTTGGCTGGAGTCTTCTCAGGAGTCTTGGCTCCAGGTTTTTCTGGAGTCTTGGCTGCTTTCTTAAAGAAAGCGTCCAGGGAAGTTTGGACAGATGTTCTCCAGGGAGATGAGCAACGCAGTGAACTTGTTCACTGGCATGGCATTGCATCGGATCAAGCATTGTAAGTCGAAACTGGCGTTGTAAAGTTGAAACAGGGTGTCAATTTATTGTAAGTGCTAAATGTTGTAACTCTAAACGTTGTAAGTCGAGGACTGCCTGTATACTACTTGTGATTATTTATATGGTAGAAATAAGCTGCTTTGGCTTCTTTAAGCAGAAAATATTGGTTCTGTTAGGAATGATGGGTCCTGATTTGGAAATGAGCTAATGTAGCCTGTAATATTATTATCAATATTACAGTCTTACAATCTATTAACTTTGCCTAGTAGAGCTATTGGTTATTACTAACTTGACACCAACGATATTGTGTAGAAACCTTGCCTGTATCCATAGAGAGCTCAGCTAAAATGAATGGTTGCAGGCTTGCGCTAGCACAGAACCCAGTTTAGGACTGAAGCCAGAATAAAGATGTCCCTTCCATCCAATTTTTCACCTTTAACAAGACTGAAGGGTTATTGGAAGCAAACCAGTTAATTAGTCATTGAGCTGGAGGAGAGAATTTTATCATGGTTTTCATCAGGAATACCCTCCTTGGGTACAGACACTGCCAATATTTTTTTCTTTTTTTTTTTCCCTGTCCCAGATAATTCCTTTTCACATTAGGGTGCAATGGGGTCTTATTACAGTCTGTTTATAAGATAAATAGCAGTGAATTCTGATAGGCTTTCCATCATCGTTGTATAGGTAACATTCATTTTATAAAACTAAAGCCGAGCAGTAAGAGGAGAGGAGTGGCTTTGGGGATAAGTGCTCAGATAGGGAACTACCTTGAAGAAGCTTTTCTCTGTGCTCATGACTTGGGATGATTGATTGCTGCTGAGTGTTTGCCTAGTGCCTGGGTGGATTTGGGGTTCCCCCCCACCCCATGGTACGTGATTGCTTGCTTTCTTTCTTTCTTTCCTTTTCTCTCTCTCTCTCTCTCTCTGTTATTTTCTTTTCTTCCCCCTTCTGGAGTGACTGGGTGGCAGGGCTTGCTCTCAGTGGGCCTGGTTTTGGTAGAGCTAGGATAGGCAGCCTTGTTATACATTATGCTATATGTCACATAAATGTTGATCAGTGATAGTTCTAGCTTATAGACCTGTGCGAAAAGGGAAATATTCAATTCAGATTCAGATTCGGCTGATTCAGAGGACAGTGATTCAATTTGGATTTGGCAAAATCAGCTTCGGAAGATTCGGCGCTGATTCAGAGAGATTTGGTGATTCGGATCAGCCGGGGAGAGGCAGGCACAGCTGGGCAGCTGCAGCTCCTCCAGCTGGGCCTGCCTTTCCCTGGGTGGATGAGCTGTGGGAGAAGCCCCCATGGCTTCCCTGCACAGCCCCAACCCCTGCCCATCCCCAGCCTCCTGGCACTTAAAAAAAAAAAAAGCCCCACACTTACCAGCTGTAGCAGGGGCTGTGGGGGCTGTGCAGCCCCCACTCTTCGATTTCCCCCCACCCCAGCCCTGCCCCGATGGCATCCCTGCCTGGCCCCAGAATCCTGGCAATTAAAAAAAAAATAGCCCTGTACTCACCGGCTGCAGCAGCAGCAGCAGTGATTGGAGGCTCTGGGCACTCGTGGCAGAGCCTCCCTGTGCAGCACAGGGCAATGGGAGGCAGCAGGGATCACCTCCCCACCTGGCAGCCATGCAGCAGCGGCCCCATGGCACAAGTGCAGCACAGCTTGGCAGGGCTCTGTGCACTGCCTAGGACCTGGGGCTGCTGGGGCTGAGCAGTGCCAGGCTCTGGCCGACAGGTGGAACTGCCCCAGCTCCCAGACAGTGTGCAGTACCCTGCCGAACCGTGCTGTACCTGTGCCATGGGGCAGCTGCTACGTGGGTGCCAGGTGAAAGGGGCGTGATCCCTGCTGCACCCCGCTGCCCCATGCTGCACGGGGGAGCTCTGCCAACCCCCAGTCACTGCTGCTAGAGCCGGTGAATGCAGAGCTTTTTTTTTTTTAAGTGCCAGGAGGCTGGGTTGGGCAGGGAGTGGGGCCAGGCAGGACAGCCAACAGGACTTCTCCCACAGTGCCTCTCACTGTGCCTGCCTCTGTCCTGGCAAGCAGC
>NW_005841839.1:3107771-3126544 GCF_000455745.1 Alligator sinensis | reverse complement strand
TGGGGGGGTGATGCGATGAAGGTGTGGCTCGCTCTGGCTGGCAGCAGGGCATAGCCCCTGCTCCCAATGCTGCTGCACCTGCATCAGCAATGACAGCGGGGGCTCTGCCCTGTCACTGCTTGGCAGCCAGCGCAGGAGGTGCGGAAGGCAGGTGCAGCAGCACTGGGAGCTGGGGCTATGTCCTGCTGCAGCTTGCCCCCTTCTGTCAGGAGTGAGCCATGCCTGCATCCTGCACCCCCCACTCCGGCTGGGCAAGTGGCATCAGGGCAGAGCCTCCGCTCCACATGCTGCTGTGTCTGCATCCCATTCATCTAGAAACCGTCTCTGACTGTCCTTAACCTGCACAGCTGTGACGTGCCACTACAGGCCTGGTAATCAGGGGCAGTGCTAGGAGCTGTTACTGTGAGTTGACACCAGAGGGGTGGTGAGACAGGACAGGCTTCTATCCTTGCTCTATGGGTGGGGGTGAGAGACAACCTCAGATTCTGGAGGACTTCAGCTTCAGTGGAACATCTATGGGGAGTGGCCACAACTTAATGGAATAGGAGCTGGGTAGTGTGGATCAGAGATAACCCTGCCCTGCAGTGGTGTAACTTTGAGCCACATCATGAGTGCTTAAAACCAGTTTAAGGTATTAATATGTGGACAATCCAGGGGTTAAGAGCTCCAGGAGCCACCCAAAATTACCGTGAAACAAAGCCCTTATAAAAAGGCAGCCTGTAGCGAACTATGGGAGTAGCAAACAGAGGGCAATGAACAGAGAAGGAGTTTGCCTAGAGAGTTCACCATAGGAGGGAACCAGGGAGCAGGGAGTATGTGTATGTGTGTGGGTGCGTGGAAGCATGGGCAAGGGTCCTGGTGTGGGTGCTTGGTGTACAGGTTCTTGTGGTGTTACTTGTTTTTTTCCCTTCTCCTCTCTCTATTTATCCTGACAGCATAGGTGTGCTCCAAGGTACAGCTGTATGAGCGCTCGTGAGGCACTGGCTGGGTACCAGAGGATTGGAAAAGGGCCAGTGTGGTCCCCATTTACAAGAACGGGAGAAAGGAGGACCCCAGCAATTATAGGCCAGTCAGTCTTACCTCAGTCCTTGTGAAGACCTTTGAGAAAATGATCAAGAAGCACATCTGCGAGGGCCTAGCAGGGAAGGTAATGCTCAGGGGCAACCAACATGGGTTAATTGAGGGCAGGTCCTGCCTGCCTAACCTGGTTTCTTTTAATGATCAGGTCACAAAGTCCCTGGATGAGGGTGTCGGTGTGGATGTCATCTTCCTGGGCTTTAAGAAGGCCTTTGACATGGTTACTACCACAATCTCTTAAAAAAACTAGGTGACTGCGGCATTGATGCATACACAGTCAGATGGGTGGCAAATTGGCTAGATGGTCACACCCAGAGAGTTGTTTTCAACCTGGAGGGATGTGGGCAGTGGAGTCCCCCAGGGCTTGGCCTTGGGGCCTGTACTGTTCAACATCTTTATCAGCCATCTGGATGTGGGTGTGTAATGCACGCTGTCCAAATTCACTGATGACACCAAGTTGTGGGGCGAGGTGGGCACGCTGGAGGGGTGGGACAGAATCCAGCTAGATCTAGACAAATTACAGAGGTGGGCGGATGAGAATAGGATAGAATTCAATGGAGACAAGTGCAAGGTGCTGCATCTAGGGAGAAAGAACCAGCAATGCACCTATAGGCTGGGGAACACCCTTCTGGTCCATACGGTGGCAGAAAGGGATCTTGGAGTCATTGTTGACTTCAGGATGAACATGAGCCACCAATGAGAGGAAGCAGTCAGTAAAGCAAACCGTACCTTGTCATGCACCTACAGATGCATCACAGGCAAGTCCAGGGAGGTGATCCTTCCCCTCTATGTGGCATTGGTCAAGCCACAGCTGGAGTACTGTGTCCAGTTCTGGGCGCCGCACTTCAAGAGGGATGTGGCTAGCATTGAGAGGGTCCAGAGGAGGGCCACTCACATGGTCAAGGGGCAGTGGGGCAGGCCCTATGAAGAGAGTCTAAAGGGCCTGAACCTATTCAGCCTCCACAAGAAAAGGGTGAGAGGGGATCTGGTGGCCATTTACAAACTCACCGGTGGGAACCCATGGGAATTGGGGAAGGCTCTTTTTCCCCAGGCTTACTAGGAATAATGGCCACAAATTGTTAGAGAGAAGGTTCGGGCCGGACATCAAGGTTAGGGCTGCCAGGCTCTGGAATGGGCTCCCAAATGAGGTGGTGCTCTCTCCTACCTTGGGGGTCTTCAAGAGGAGGCTGGACAGATATTTGGCTGGGGTGATATGATCCCAGCACTCGTTCCTGCCCGGGGTGGGGGGTTGGACCTGATGATCTGTTTAGGTCCCTTCTGACCCTAAGCACTATGATACTATGAAAAGGAGCAAAGGAGGCACAAATGGAGTCTGGGTCTGTTGTGACCTGTATCAGATGTACCATGCTTGTGTTCCTCTCTGAGGGTCATCTACACCAAATCTAAGCTGGTGTCTGACTTGGAGGAGCAGATTCACAGATTGGAAGCATGGGTATCCAGAAAGGTTACTTGGACAAGAGTTTCATAGATTTCATAGACATTAGGGCTGGAAGGGACCTCGGAAGATCCAAGGGGGAGGAAGCCAGCAGGGGTCATGGGATTCCAGCAAGATAAACATCCAAATTTCTCTTGAAGGCATTCAAGGTAGATACTTGAACCACCTGCGGCAGCAGTCTATTACAGACCTTGGGGGCTCGAAAAGTAAAGAAGTTCTTCCTTATGTCCATCCTGAAATGGTCATGGAGGAGTTTGTGACCATTTGACCTTGTTATCCATTGGGCCGCTCTGGTGAACAAACGTTCCCCCAGTTCCTGGTCAGCACCCCTTATAAACTTATAGGCAGCCACCAGATCACCCCTGAGCCTACACTTTTCCAGGCTGAAGAGTCCCATAGTTCTCAGCCTCTCATCATAAGGTCTGTTTTCCTGACCCCTGATCATGCGCGTGGCTCTTCTCTGGACTCTCTCAAGCTTCTCCACATCCTTTTTGAATTGTGGAGCCCAAAACTGGATGCAGTACGCTACGGATGAAAGGCACTTGGGGTTCATGATGGGTTACATTAGGCTGGTACTGGAGGGGCCAAAGGGCAATGGCAAGAAGTGGCAGCATGTGACTACTTAAAGAAGGAGGGCCCCCAGAATTGAAAAGGAGTCGACTGAAATCAGCAACTTCTTTTAAGCACTCTATAGTGAACTGCTGAGGAAGAGGCAGCGGAAGGAACATCTGCAGGCATTAGGCAGAGGAGGCAACATCCCAGAGAGCAGGAAGTACAAGGCCCCAAGGACATGGGGTCCAGGACCACAGCCCCAAGAAGGAAGAGAAGAGTGGTGGAGGATGGTGACTTCCTTCTGCATTGGACATAGGTACCAATTTGTCATCCAGATTTGGGAGGTGTGCTGCCTGCCTGGATCCAAAATTCAGGACATCACAGAGAGTCTGCCAAAGTTCATCCACCCTTTGGACCACTAGCCCTTCCTAATGGTCCACATAGGGACCAACGATACGGTCAGGAATTACACTGAACAGATCAGAGGTGACTATGAGACTCTTGGCAGAAGGATTAAGGAGCTTGAAGCACAAGTGGTATTCTCATTGATTCTTCTCATGGAAGGCAGGGGTCCAGGCAGAGACTGTCATATCCTGGAAGTGAACATGTGGCTGAGATGGTGATATCCATGTGAAAGCTTCAGCTTTCAGAATAGGTAGATTTTCTTGGACGGAGGGCTGCTATCAAGAGATGGGACCCATCTGACAAGAATGGGAAAGAGCATCTTTGGGCATTATCTGGCCAACCTGGTAAGGAAGGTTCCACAGGGGATGGTGATCAAAACCCTCCAGCAACAGAGTATGAAGTCCAGAGGGGAAAAGACTTGAAGAAGCAACTCACCTCTGTGAAAAGGCCAGCGAGCTACAGGACTGCAACAAGTGGCACAAAAAGGAAATGAGGAGATCAAAATGCAAAATACATCAAATGCATGTATACAAATATGAGAAGTATGGGGAATAAACAAGATAAGCTGGAAGCTGCAGCCTGTGAAAAGAACTATTATATGATCTGTACCACTAAGACCTGATGGGATAGCCCTTATGACTGGAATATGAACATTGAGGATTGCATTCTGTTTCAGAAGGACAAGGTAGGGAGAAAAAGGTAGTGGTGCTACCTTTTATGTCAGAAACACATATACTTGTTCCCTGATTCAGGAAGAAGAAGATGGCAAAATAGAATGGATTTGGGTGAAGATGCAGCACCAATATGATGGTGGGGATTTATTATAAGCCACCTAATCAGGAAGAGGAGATTTCATAGATTTCATAGACATTAGGGCTGGAAGGAACTTTGGAAGGTCATCAAGTCCAGCCCCCTGCCCCAGGGACAGGAATTCAGCTGGGGTCATAGGATTCCAGCAAGATAAACATCCAAATTTCTCTTGAAGGCGTTCAAAGTAGGTGCTTGAACCACCTTCAAAGGCAGGCTATTCCAGACCTTGGGGGCTTGGAAAGTAAAGAAGTTCTTCCTTATGTCCAGCCTGAAATGGTCTTGGAGGAGTTTATGACTGTTCAACCTTGTCATCCCTTGGGGCGCTCTGGTGGACAAACGTTCCCCCAGATATTGGTGAGTACCCTTATAAACGTATAGGCAGTAATCAGATCACACCTGAGCCTGCGCTTTTCCAGGCTGAAGAGTCCTGTAGCTCTCAGCCTCTCATCATAAGGTCTATTTTCCTGACCTCTGATCATGCACGTGGCTCTTCTCTGGACTCTCTCAAGCTTCTCTACATCCTTTTTGAATTGTGGAGCCTAAAACTGGACACAGTACTCCAGCTGTGGCCTCACCAAGGCTGAGTACAAGGGGAGAAAGAAATCCTGGGATTTGCTTGAGAAGCATCTATGGATGCAAGCTAGCGTTTTGCTCTCTTTACTAGCAGCATCATCGCATTGAAGGCTCATGTTCATCTTGTGGTCAATCATGACCTCCAAGTCCCTTTTGTCCATAGTGCCAGCTAGCATAGCACTGCCGAGCCTATAAGCATGCTGTGGGTTTTTCCTCCCAAAGTGGAGAACCTTGCATTTTTCAGTGTTAAACATCATCAGGTTCTTGTCTGCCCATTTCCTGAGCCTGTAAAGGTCAGCCTGGATCACCCTCCTGTCCTCAGGTGAGGATGCTTTACCCCAAAGTTTGGTGTCATCGGTGAAATTGGCCAGTCCACTTCTGACTCCAATGTCCATATCATTAATGAAGATGTTGAATAATATAGGTCCAATGACAGAGCCTTGAGGGACCCCACTGGTCACAGCACACCATGACAATTAACTTCCATCAACCACCACACTCTGGGTCCAGCCATGTAGCTAATCCCCCAGCCAGTGTATCGTGGTGGACCCAAGGCCACAGTTGGCCAGTTTTGCCATGAGGTGATCACAGGATACCAGATCAAAGGCTTTTTTAAAGTTAAGATATATGACATCAATCTCCTCTCCCTTGTCCAGGTGATAGGTCACCTGGTCATAATAGGATGGTCAAGATGGATGAGGCACTCTTCAAGCTGATGACAAATCTATCCAAAAGTTATGGGATGATACTGATAGGAGACTTCAATTTTCCAGACATCTGCTGAAAGAATAATGCAGCCAAACATAAAGGCCATTTTTACATGTGCTGCAGGACGCAGTGTTGGGTGCTTTAATTGGTGAGCTGTGCTAATTAAAAGCACACGTGCGTCACATGTATCAGTGTCACTGCACATCCCCACACTGAAAAAATGGTGGCAGGGAGTTTTGAGTTAAAGCTCATTGAACATGTTTTATTTCAAAGTGCCCCGCTGCCATTTTTTCAACACAGAGATTTGTGGTGACGCTGATACACATGACACAGAAGGCTGCCAGAGCAGATCAATTTCCATGCTCCAGCAGACTCGATTAATCCTGCCTGCTCCAATGTGCTGGACTTCCAGCAAGCTCTGTGGATGTGTATAGGAGTCCGTAATGTCAAGCCAGTTCCTAACTTGCATGGAGGACATCTTTCTCTTCTGGAAAAGAGAGGATACAACTAGGGGATTATTTATCTTGGATCTTGACCAGACCAACAGGGAATAATTGGTGGAGGGTGTGAAGGTGATAGGTAACTTGGGAGGAAGTGACGATATGAATGAATTCCAGCTCCTGAGACAGAGAAAGCATAAGGTCAGCAAAATTAGGATGCTAGATTTAAAAAAAGGTGGATTACATCTGACTCAGGGAGCTAATAGGCATGGTGTCAAGAGAAGATATATTAAAGAATAAAGGGCTGGGAGCTTCTAAGGGGCACAGTACAGGCAGTCCTTGGACTTATGAAACAATTAGTTCCTGAAAACCACGTCTTAAGTCAAAACATTGTAACTTGGAACCAATTTTTCCATAGGAAACAATGTTATAAATGGGGGAGTGGCTCCTGAACCAAGGTGTGATACCCTATTTTTACCAAAAATAACCCAGAATTTTATACTCAATCAATTATAGATGAGTAATGTAGCTACATGAATGTATTTATATTGTAAATAGCAATTATATTGATTTGGAAGGACTTTGAGGTGACTTTGCTGGACTTTTTGAAGGGTTCTTGGCTGGTGTCTTCTCAGGAGTCTTGTCTGCATGTTTTTCTGGAGTCTTGACTGCTTACTTAAAGAAGGTGTCCAAGGAAGTCTGGACAGATGTTTTCCAGGGAGATGGGTGACACAGTGTGGCATCGGATCAAGCATTGCAAAGTTGAAACTGATGTCAGAAAGTTGAAACAGGGTGTCAATTTATAAACGTTGTAAGTACGAAATGTTGTAAGTCGAGGACTGCCTGTATTGGAATCTCAACACAAAACTATCCCAACACAATGAAAGCACAAGAAGAATGGCAACAGACCAATGTGGCTGCACAGGAAGCTTCTAAAATGCCTCAAAAGCAAAAAAGAAAGCATGCAGACAATGGAATAATGGGCAGGTTATCGGGATGTGTACTGAGAAATAGCAAGAACCTGCAAGGACAAAATCAAAAAGGCAAAGATAAAGAAGAAGCTGCACCTGGCAAGAAAGGTTAAGGACAATAAAAAGAGGTTCTATAAGTATGTTGGCCAGAAAAGAAGGACCAAGGAGGCTGTGGGTCCTCTGTTAACAAGCCAAGTGGAGCTCTTAACCTAAGATACAAAGAAGATGGAGCTGCTCAACAGCTACTTTGCCTCAGTATTCACAAAAAATTAAGATTCCAGACACCTAATAGGGATTATCTGGATAAAAAAGGTGGCAAGCTGAGGAAGGAGATAACAAAAGAGACAATCAGAGAGCTTTTGTTGACTGAATGAATTTTAGTCAGAAGGGCCAGATGAGCTTCATCCCAGGATCCTAAAGTAACTGGCAAAGGAGATCTAAGAGCCCTTGGCAATGATCTTTATGAAGTCATGGGAGACAGGTAGGTACCAGAGGACTGGAAAAGGGCAAATGTAGTGCCCCTCTTTAAAAAAGGCAAGAAGGAGGACCTGGGGAACTACAGACCAGTTAGCCTCACCTCAATACCTGGTAAGTTGCTGAAGCATATCCTAAGGAAGGCCGTTTGCAAGCATCTGGAGGAGGAAAGGCTGACTGCAAGCAGCCAGCATGGATTTATGAAAAACAAATCATGTCAAACAAACCTGATCTCCTTCTTTGACAAAGTAACTACTTGGGTGGGTGAAGGGAATGCTGTGGATATAGAGTATCTGGACTTCAGCAAGACAAGGTTCCTTGAGTTAATTTGATATCTTTTATTAGACCAACCCAAATAGTTGGAGAATATTTATTAAGCAAGCTTTTGGGTTCAAAAACCCTGAACCCCTGCAACATGGACTTCAGCAAGGCTTTTGACAAGGTTCCACATGAACTTCTCATAAAATAAGTGGAGAAATATGGACTGAATAAACTACTACAAGGTGGATAGTTAACTGGCTCAATACCTGCATGCAAAGGGTAATTATTAATGGGTCCATAGCAGAATGGCAGGAGGTTTCAAGTGGAGTCCCACAGGGGTCTGCCTTGTCCCAGTGCTGTTTATCATATTTATTAATGATTTGGATGCTGGCATAGAAAGCTTCTTGAGGAAGTTTGCAGATAATTCTATGATTCTATGGCAAAACTAGGAAGGATTGTGAACATGTAGGAGCATGAGCATGCAATTCAGAATGAACTCGACTTATTGGAAAGCTCGGCTAGATCTAACAGGATGAAGTTCAGTGTGGACAAATGCAAGGTGCTATACCTCAGGAGGAATAAAAAAACACAGATACAAAATGGGGGACACTTGGGTGGCTGGAAAAGGAGTTGGGAGTCTTGGTAGACCACAGACTCAATATGAGTCTGCAGTGTGATGCAGCCGTACAAAAGGTGAATGCATGTCCAGCTTGCAGAAAAGGTGCTTAAGGGGGGGACATGATAGCGGTCTTCAAACAGCTGAAGGTCTTCCATAAAGAAGAGGGAAAGCACCTTTTCTCTCTTGCTGCAAAGTGGAGGTTGCAGACCAGTGGCTTTAAGATGTAGCACAATAAATTTAGTTAGATATCTGGAAAAAATTCTTCACTATTAGAATAGTGAGGCAGTGGAATAGACTGCTTAGGTAAGTTTTGGACTCTCCATCACTGGAGGTGTTCAAAAGAGGTTGGACAGTTACTGGTCAGGGATGATCTAGGTACTGTAAGAGCTGCCTTAATTGGCACCTTACAAGCTGGCATGCTCTATTAACCGGCATGCTGGCTTGTAAGGTAAAAGTGAAACCGTGGCACTTCTGGTTTTGCCAAGCCCCCACAGCCCAAGGCATAGCACGGCCCAGGGCATAGCAGGAGCCCACGGGGCCTGTGGGAGGGTCAGTGATGCGGTGGGAGGTGGGGGGACGCTCCGGATGCAGCGGGAGAAGCAGCAGCCCAAACAGGCAAAGACGCCTGTTCGGGCCTCTCAATTAACTGGCATATTTTGTTATCCGGCACCCCCCATTCCCCATGGGTGCCACATAACAAAGCTTTTGCTGTATATTATAGCAGCACCAGAAGTCTGGATCTAATTGGGGTATCACTGTGCTAGATGTTGCACAAACACACTTCAAAAGATAGTCCCTGCCCTTAATTTACAGTCTAGCTCAGTTGCTGTGAAGCTCTCACAGGATTCAGTGGGCGTTGAGCAGGTTTAAGTGAGGACAGAATTATAACTTGTTGTCTAATTTACAACAGGCACCATGAAATGGAAACAGACTTGGAACTGTTTTCTAGAAAGCATTGTACCTGTAACAGGTTGAGATTTTCCCATCAGTTTAGGGCATTTAGACACAGTCTTCAGTTAGTTTTAATTCTTTCTGTTAGTGATAGTACTCTTAGTTTACGATGGTTGTTGTAAATTAGAAACAAGTTATAGTTCTGTCCTCACTTAAACCTGCTCAGTGACCACTGAATCCTATGACAACTTCACAGCAACTGAGCTAAACTCTAAATTAAGAGCAGGGACTACCTTTTGAAGTGTGTTTGTGCAGGATCTAGCACAGTGATACCCCAATTAGATCTGGACTTTTGGTGCTGCTATAATGTACAATACTAATAAAAAAAACCTTTTGGTTTTAGGTTTTACTCTTCCTTATAGGGATATTTAGCTACTCCAAATGATCTTGACAGGTGAGGAAAACACAATAATCTTTCAACTTCCTCAGCTGTGCTTGCATTCATTGGAATTTGGATGGCACAGTATGGTCTTAGTTAAGAAAACTTACAGTAGTCATCTTGGCTCTCAAAAATGCCATAGAATGAATTAGAAAGATTGAGAGTGTGAGCAGGAGAGGAGGGGGCGGGTTTGTTCTTTCTTGAGATAAACAGGTCTATTTTCCCCAGCGCTCATTCCTTATCTGTTATGAATATCTTTATTAATAAACAAAAGCCTACTTTTAATTATTGCAGCTGTGCTAACAAATTATTCAAAATGATGAAATTAAGATTAGCCAGTAAGGGTTAGTCAATTTATCAGTAATTTGTTTTAAAAGTAAACACAATTTTTGAATAGTGAAAAAGAATTGAGCAGGCTTTGTGACAGGACCTACCAGTAATGGTTGTAAAATGTGATGGAGAAGTCATAGTCACGAAGGGAGGGGTGATGTATTTTGCCTTCACTCCCTCATTTACCAGACGATCCATGTTTGGTGTGTAAACATCCTGGTCATAATCCCAGCGAAATCCATCAAAAGAAACAAGAAGCAGTTTGTTAAAGTTCTTTTCCTTCTGGTTCCTACCAATTGGATGGCAAGCATTTAGTTTCAGGAGGGCAAGCAGCAGTACGAGACAGCTGAGTTTCTTCATGCTGAGATTGCTAAGAGAAGAGTAGGAGCCTGTGTAGTTCTGCTTTTCTCCTTTTTATCTGTGGTTAATGAGAGCAAAGCTCAAGCTAGATAAGGATGTTCACAGGTGCAGAGGGGTCAGAAGGGGTGCAGAGGGGATGGAGGAGGAATAAACCCTGTCCCTGTCCCCTTTGCCTCAGGTGGCCGTGCCGGCTGGCATCTAGCCATGCCCCTGCCCCTGCTGCTGCAGCAATAAGCGGGAAGCCGCAGGCAAACCCTGGATTGGGTCAATGCCGGTGGAACAGGGAGGGGGGAATTAAACCCCCTCCCTTTGAAGCTACTGCCCAGACTGGCCATGCCTGCCCAACACATCTTCCCTGCAGCCAAGAGCTGCTCTAACGCTCCCTGACTTTTGGCCTGAGCCACTGTCGGCACGTGCCTGTTAGGGCCGAATGAAACAGCACTGATTCATTTTGACTTCCGTTTGTCCATTTTGACAGGACAGTGTTTCATTTTGAGTTTTGTTTTGTTTCAAAACTGCTGTTCCTTTTTGTTTCGTCGAAACTGTTTCACTGTTTCAACGCTGTTTCGATGTTTCGCTCATAGGCTATAATGGGGATGCATGAAACTGCCTGTAATTTTGTCATTTTTTGGCAGATCTGGATGAAAAGAACAGGATTGGTAGCCCCTTCTGAGGGCATGAAGTCTGCCAAGCTTCCAGAAGATAGGTGCAGGAGTTTCTGGGACACTGCACCTCAAAGTCTTGAAAGCAAAACTTGTGTCACTTGTAAGTGTGAAGGCACAGGGTGGGTGAAAGCAGGAGGCATGGTCGCCCCTGCTGAAGCCATGAAGCCTGTCAGGTTTCAAGGAGATAAGTATAGGGGTTTCTGGGAAACTGCACCTGAAGCTGCTGACAAGCAAAACTTGAGACACGTGTGATTTTGTGTGTGTATTAAGGCATGCCTCACAGGTGCTGGGGCCTCTACACGACATGGTAGTGTGCCCCAATGAGCCATCCTCCTCCCCTACAGCCTCATCCCGGTCCACCACTTTAAATAACATTAGGTAAAATAATAACTTAGTGAGGAGCAGCACAGTAGCTCCAGCAGCATCTCAGGCAGCCAAACTGTGACAAAGCCTTTCTTTCCTCTTTTCTGCCCTCACTGTCCTTCCTCCTCTTCCCCCTCCCTCTTCTTACTGTCCGTTTCCCTGCAGGCAAGCCCTGCTTCAGCTTCGAAACTTGAAACATTTTGAAATGTTTTGAAACATTTCAACTGCCCTCGTTTCATTTCAAGGCTGTTTCAAAGCCCTTTGTTCTGTTTCTATTTCTCTGTTTTGAGGTCAAAATGAATTGAAACAGTGTCGAAACGAAACAGCTGGTGAGATTTTGCACAGCCCTAGTGCCTGTATTTCCTGAATGTCTATTTACTTGCAGATTGGTTCAATCTAGGTAGGTTAAGCTAACCTGTAAAGATTGAATCAATTCAGGCTCCAGCTTTTTGAATGTTTGTCCCTAGCCAGAGGGTGTAGTTTCCGCAAATAAGCCCCCCCAGAGATGTTTCCAACTAGACACATGTGCAAAATCATGAATTATTTTTAGAAATCATGGTCATATTTAAAAAAAAAATCTGGAGTATTTCTGACTGTAATGGATCTCTCATTTCAGGGATACTTACTGTATGAACATGTAAAATAACAAGTTCAGATGAAGACGTCAGCTCACGAGAAGTCTCATCTTTCAGACCATGAGAAAGAAGAACAAAAACTCTTCCATCTCTGACTAACTCTTGAACAGAAATCTGGTTAGTGTTAGGATGTCCTTGATGTGTAAGAATTGCCATCCACTAAAGAACGTACTCTTTAATCAAGGAAGCATCTAAAAAGGTACAGTGAAATGATGGAAGAAGCTACCAGGGCACCTTAGCTAGAGCTGTCATTGTTAAAGGATGATTGGGGTGACTATGCAGATTAATAGATTTTTAAATAAATATGGGAACATTATTATCATATAGACTGAGGCTCTTACATAACATGTAAAAGAACCTGTCCCCCCCAAGTAACTTCCACAATAAACTCATAGCTTCTGCTTGAACTATGTCGTATCTTTTTAGAAAGTTATCACATCTTGATTTCACGAATGCCAGTTGTTGGGAATTTATAATATGGCAAAGTTGTAAGATCCCTTTTTCAAAAGGCTTTTGCAAGTGTCCCAGCACCATATGAGAATTCTTTAGGAGCCAGTGTATAGAAATGTCCATATTCGCACACAAAGAATGGTTATTTGCAAATCTCAATGTCTGTCTATATGTGAAAGGCATCTGGACTTTTTTTTACCCTCAGATGAACATGGTAGATAGATATATTTTTAGAAGCCATTTGACAATTTGACCCCTCAGTTTTACCATGAGATTTGGATGCCAAGTCCAACCATACCTTCCAACAGCTGAGTAACTGTGGTGATAATGTGCCAAGTGAGTCATCAGAGAGCCCAGACAGAGAGGAAAACCATAATGTTCAGAAAAGAAGGTCAGTAATTAAAACTGGACTCTTCTAGGAAAGGAGAGAGAAGAAAATTAAACTGCCAGCAATGAATAATGAGAAATCTTTGATGGAATTAGTGAGGCAGAACAGATACTTAATGCTCCCTTATTTCTCCTGGAGTCTAAAGTTTTAGCTCAGACTTAGACAGTAAAGAGCAAGTTGGTTGAGAATCTAAACACAGGATGAAGAATCCATGAGAATGTACTGAAGCAGAGAGAAAAGACTTCAGAGAATTTGATAAAGATAAAATAAATTAACAGATCAGTGACTATTTGGACAAGCTGTGTCCGTGCGATCCATTCCTTCAATGGAGAATATCTCAATGGAGACTAAGTCCATAATCTACAAAACCCTTGTTTATTACCACTAGAATATCAAGGCAGTGGAAATGAGTCTAATTATATCATTGCTCTGTTCTTTTGGCAACCTAAGAAACCTGCATTTGTATTTGCAAAAGGGCTTCACAAGGTAGAGAAGATAAATGCCGTGGAGAGAATCAAACCAAGAAAGCTCTGTCTCCTTGTAATGAGGTGTACAAATTCCACAAGTCAACAAGGAGGCAGCATGCTGCTAGAGACCTAATCAAACACATCCTGGCTGCCTCTTCGTGAGATGTTTACTGTACAATAGACTAATTATCTGTGCAGTAAACATCTTGGTGTCTACATGTGCACCTCTACTAGGCTGGAGTAAACATATTTACTCTGCAGCAGGATAGTACTTGTATTTACTTGTACTTGTATGTACAAGTAATATCCTGCTGCGAAGTTAAAAAACTCCTGAGCAGTGCATATGTAGATGCTGGAGGGGCTGACTGGGGCACAAGGATGCTTCAATGTGGGGGCTGTCTTTCAGCTAGCTCCATGCTGAAGCACAGTCATGCTCCAGCACCTCTGCTGACCCTCAGTGTCCCTTGTCAGCTGGGGATGCTCTGCCCTAGCTCGATGTGCTGTGATCCTGGGCACATGTGCAGACGCATGCCTTACAGCAATAAGCACATGTAAACGTGCCCCCTGTCACATGGTAGAGGCAGGGGTCAAGCTCTGACCCAGGAGTTTAAAAAGGCAAGTCCATTAGCCCTCATTGTGAGAGATCAGGGTGACTGGAGCAAAAAAACAAAAACAAAAAACCATTTCTCTGTCAGAGCTCTGCTATGGAAAGTGAAGTTCATCTGCCAGCTGATTGTCAGGCCTAAAGGGGGTGGAAAACTTGTTTCTCTGTGTGTGATTTGCCTTTGGGTATGCTAGGAAGAGGGCGTAATTTTGTGCGACCTAGCTGAGAGGTTAGGTCAACAAGGTGTTGGATGCTGGGTGAATCAGATGAATTACCTGAATGGACCCAGAGACGTGGGCATTGCCACGCCACATTGCTTAGTGAGGTTCTGTCACCATCCTGCACCTCCCCTCTATTCTGTTTGGCCATTCTGTTCTTAAGTTTGAAGATCAGTACCAAAATACTGGCTTCCACCCATTGGACCAGAGAGAGACAATGAGGGTGATGCTCTAAGAAATTTACATTAATAAGAAGAAAGGTTAATAATATGATCATCATAACAAAATGTGATTTTGATAGGAGGACTTCTTTCCATCCATAATGTGGAAAATGAATTTTTTTTCAGGATTGTGGATTTTTAGGTATTCACAAGTGGTGCAGCAGCCTGTAGAACTCAGACACCAAGGACCTTCTGAGTCAACGGTGGAAGGAATCGTTGGGTACATGGTGACGTCACAGAGCTTGAAGCCCTCCATGTGCTTCCTTAGCTCCATCCAAATCACTTCAGTCTTTTGAAATGAATGTTTGGCCATCTCCCCTTCATCTGGTGGTGGATCTTGGAGATTTCCTTGGAGAGCCTATTCTATGCAGGTTCTACTACTGTGCCTGGCTCTGGGCAATCAGAAGTGGTATTACCTGTGCCTGATAGGCAGAAGACAGACAGTTAGGTGTCTGTTGTACATTGCTGACTGTGACGCTGTTCTTCTAAGGCACATAACGAGATGTTATAGCTTCATTTTCCCTCGTTTTGGTGTCAATCTCTCCTGCCACGACTTTGATGGGAGTGATTAAAGGGGGATACCACACGAGAAGAGTGCTCGCTTAGTTTTAATAATGAGCATCAACAATGCCCACTCACAGGAAGTGCAACTCGGCTAGCTGCCAGCTATATGTCCCTCAGTTGGCTCTCCCTACATGTTCCCAATTCACATATCAGTCCTGCAATAAACACTCACCGGGTGGGTGTCTGCAAGCTTGCCCTGCTTATCAGTTCACAGCAGCAACATCCCTGTCACAGATCCAGATGGAGCTGCAATCGTCTGGCTGAATCAGCAACTTGTCTTCCAACAGGTCAGATGCCCAGCACTCACCACTTCAACAAGAAGTTCTTGGCGAATCTCTCTCATCTCCTGTACTTCCGTGCAGGCTGCTTGTCGTCTCTGGCATCTAAACCCTCGGCTCCTCTTCCCCTTCTGGGGATCAGCTGATCGCATCGACAGTCCTTTATACAATGTTTCCACTTAGCTGTTGTCAATCTCCGGCTGTCTGCTGCCAGCCGGGAAGACTTGATTGGCAATTAAGCCTTTAGTTATCTCAATCTGCTTGAGCACCTCGTCACTGTCAGCTAGTAATGGATGCTTCACCAAAGTCCAAAGCGGGTATTTAGTGTCTTGGATGGGTGAACAGTCAAGGTGTCACCCAGTTCCATGGGTCCGACAGAAAGTCCTCAACAAATCGGGTGCTTTTCCCCGAACGTTCCCATAACAGGGGTAGTGTCTCCCTGTTACATAGCTCCCCCTTTAGTTAGAAGATCCTCTTCACTTTGTTAGTCCAATGTCTTTTCTTCAATATTCTCCATTTCCCTTCCAACCTCAGACCACCACTCATCTCCATCAGTTGTGGAATGGGGCAGGAAATCAGCTACCACGTTCCGCTTCCTGGCTCAGAACTCGACTGAAAAATGAAAAGGTTGTATGGTGAAAGCCCATCATAGTAGTCTCGCATTATCGATCTTAGTCATCTATAACCATCTTAGAGGCGCATGGTCTGTAATTAACACAAATTTCCAACCAAGTAAATAATATCTAAACAGTCCAATGCCTCACCCGATTGCAAGGCATTCCCATTCTATTGTGGAATACTTGGTCTTGGCCTTTGTCAACTTTTTACTGGCGTATGCTACAGGTCGTTTCTCACCCTGCCACTTTTCTATTATTCCTGCCTCTAACATTTGGACAAGTTCTTGCCTCACGGCTTCTCAGAGATGCCTGGGCAGCCTCCAACAGTGGTCTCTGACTACATACCCTTCCGGGGTCCTGATCTCATGGTATACTTCTCTGGCATTCGCAGGCCTGGCTTGGAACACATCCTGAAACCTACAGATTAGCTGCATTAGCTCTTCTTTCTGGTCTGCTGACAGCTCATCTCCTATTTGGGGCTCCCCTGGTTCCCACTCTGATACTCGGGGATCCCCTACTTCATCTAAATCTCTTACATCTTCTTTCATTAACCAGGATTCTCGACCATTCCATTTCTTTAACAAGTTTATGTGATAAACTTGTCTTCTCACTGGTTCAGTTCTTTGTACTTCATAATTTACAGGGCCTAACTTCTGAGTTACCTGGAATAAGCCCTGCCACCGAGCCACCAGTTTTTGGATATGGTCAGGTAGCAATACTATCACCCAATCACCAGCCTGTAAGTCTCGTTCTTGGGCATGATGATCATAGTTACATTTTTGTCTTTGTTGACTCATCTCTAAATTCCCTTGCACTACCTCCCGTACTCTCCCTAAATGTTCTCAGAAGTCCTGCATGGACTGAGTAGTCTCTCCTCTCTCAAAAGATCTCTCGGGCCAACCTTCACAAACAATATTCAATATACCTCTGGGTTTATGCCCGTAAACCAACTTGAATGGGGTACACCCCATTGGGGCTTGTGGGGCCTCTCTGACTGTGAATAACAATGGCAGTAGCATTAGCTCTCACTTCTGGGGGTCTCCCTGAATACAGGCCCACAGCATGCCTTTCAGAGTTCTATTGAAACTTTTTACTAAACTATCCGTCTGGGGGTGATAGACGGAGGACCTAAATTGTTTTATTTGGAGTGTCTCACATACCCTGCTCAAGACTCCTGACATAAAGGTCTTGCCTTGGTCTGTCAAAATGTCACAGGGTATTCCTACCTGTGATACCCACTTTATCAATTCTGCAGCCACCATTGATGCAGTGACACTATGCAAGGGTATTGCTTTGGGAAACTGCGTAATCTATCATGGCTAATACGCTGTGAAACCTGGCTGCACTCTTCAGCCCTGCAATATTTAATGCAATCCTGTCAAAAGGGCCTTCTGCCTGGGGCATTGGTATCAAGGGTACCTGGGTCAGCCTATAACTTGAAACTCTTTGACACTCGGGACATTCTGTACAATTTTTCTCTACCAGCTTGTACATCCTGGGCCAAAAAACTCTTTGTTTTAACTGTGCCTCGGTTTTATCCCATCCAAATGTCCTCCCATGGGCAGGGTATGAGCTATCTTTAACAACCTCGACCAGTACCATTGGGGTACCAAGATCTGGGCGACTTCTTCACCTCCCTTGCCCTTGTCTATCCAATACAGAATCCCGTTCCTTACCTCAAACCGAGGAAGCACCTCCGTTAACTCAGGTTGGATCACCTCCCAGCTAAGGAGGCTTGTCAGAGAGGCCCTAAAAGGCCACAACCCAATGGAGGGGGGAGTTCAGGACGAGTGGTTGCTCCTCAAGGGAGCAATCCTGGATGCGCAAGCAAAGTCCATCTCGTCTCAGAGGAAAGGCAGCAAAAGGGCACAGCATCCCCCTTGGCTCTCCAGGGAACTGGCGGACCCCCTGCATCTTAAAAGGAAGACCTACAAAGGATGGAGGACTGGAACCGCCACCAAGGAGGAATACTCTGCTCTGGTTTGGACTTGCAGAGAGGAAATCAGGAAAGCCAAGGCTGCAATGGAACTCCAGCTAGCTACAAATATCAAGGACAATAAAAAGTCCTTTTTTAGATATGTGGGGAGCTGGAGGAAAAGCAAGGGCAACACTGGCCCCCTGCTAAACCAGATGGGACAACTGACAATCAGTGCCCATGAAAAAGCAAACTTGCTCAATGGGTACTTTGCGTCAGTTTTTCACCAGTCCCATGGGGCACCCCTGCCCACTGTGCGGACAGGGAGGCCCAGGTGAGGAAGATTCCTTGCCCTCTATCGAAGCTGACCTTGTGAAGGAACACCTTGACAGGCTGGATACCTTCAAGTCAGCCAGCCCTGATGGGTTACACCCACGGGTACTCAGGGAGCTGGCGAGCATCATAGCTCAGCCCCTGGCACGGATCTTTGAGAGCTCTTGATGCTCTGGTGAAGTGCCCGATGATTGGAAGAGGGCCAATGTCATGCCTATCTTCAAGAAAGAGAGGAAAGTAGATCCGACAAACTACAGGCCCATTAGCCTGACCTCTAACTTGGGGAAGGTCTTGGAAAAGATTATCAAGGAGGCCATCCTTAACAGACTAGCTGAAGGCAATATCCTGAGGGATACCCAGCATGGGTTTGTTGTGGGTAGGTCTTGCTTGACCAATCTCATTTCCTTTTGTGACCAGGTGACCTATCACCTGGACAAGGGGGAAGAGATTGACGTTGTATACCTCAACTTTAAAAAAGCCTTTGATCTGTTATCCCACGATCACCTCTCGGCTAAACTGGCTAACTGCAGTCTTGACATCACCACGATCCACTGGCTGGGGAACTGGCTCTGCGGTAGGCCCCAGTGGGTGGTGTTCGACAGGAGCCAGTTGTCTTGGTGTGCTGTGACCAGCGGGGTCCCACAAGGCTCTGTCCTAGGGCCTATACTATTTAACATCTTCATCAATGA
>NW_005841839.1:3102582-3107726 GCF_000455745.1 Alligator sinensis | reverse complement strand
TGAGCAAAATGCTGGCTTGCATCCATAGATGCTTCTCAAGCAAATCCCAGGACGTCATTCTCCCACTGTACTCAGCCTTGGTGAGGCCACAGCTGGAGTACTGCATCCAGTTTTGGGCTCCACAATTAAAAAAGGATGTGGAGAAGCTTGAGAGGGTGCAGAGGAGAGCCACACGCATGATCAGAGGTCAGGAAAACAGACCTTATGATGAGAGGCTGAGAGCCATGGGGCTATTCAGCCTGGAAAAGCGTAGGCTCAGGGGTGATCTGGTGGCCACCTATAAGTTTATCAGGGGTGCTCATCAGGATTTGGGGGAACGTCTGTTCACCAGAGCCCCCCAAGCGATGACAAGATTGAATGGTCACAAACTCCACTGTGACTGATTCAGACTGGACATAAGAATGAACTTCTTCACTTTCTGAGCCCCCAAGGTTTGGAATAGACTGCCACTGGAGGCGGTTCAAGCACCCACTTTGAACGCCTTCAAGACACATTTGGAGGCTTATCTTGCTGGGATCCTATGCTGACTTCCTGCCCCTGGGGCAGGGGGCTGGACTCGATGTTCCTTCCAGCCCAAATGTCTATGAAATCTATGAAACCTCTTCCTCCCTCTGGGAGAGACTCTCCTTGTAAATGTTCTGGAACAATGGTTCTTGTTCTTGGAATTCCTGGAACCAGCCTTTGTCTATTGCCTCATTTAAACTTATTTCTCCTTCTCTTGTCTTAGCTGTCCCTGGATTATCTTCACTATTCCCTGTCAAAACTGCGGCCGCCCAAATGTCTATGAAATCTATGAAACCTCTTCCTCCCTCTGGGAGAGACTCTCCTTGTAAATGTTCTGGAACAATGGTTCTTGTTCTTGGAATTCCTGGAACCAGCCTTTGTCTATTGCCTCATTTAAACTTATTTCTCCTTCTCTTGTCTTAGCTGTCCCTGGATTATCTTCACTATTCCCTGTCAAAACTGCGGCCCTCTGCGGCCTGTCATCTTGATCCCTAGCTTTGATCCCATCACCTTTGTTACCACTTTTTTTACCAGCTCTTGATCCCTAGCTTTGATCCCATCACCTTTGTTACCACCCATCACCATCCCTAGCATCTTGATCCCTTCACCTTTGTTACCAGCTGTTTTAAATAGGGCCAGTCTGTTCCCAATAGCATGAGGAAAGGTAAAGCTTCAGCCAGGCCTACTGCAATCGCCTCTGTTTGGTCGAGGATTGTTAACTTCAAACTCTTCCTAGGATAAGTATAAGAAGCCCCATGGATACAGACCATGTTTACTGGGGAAGTGGCTTCACCCACTTCTGGGTTTACTAAATCAGATCATAACATCATCTGAGTGCATCCAGTATCAACTACTGCGAGCACCACTAGGTCCCCAATCTTTACTTCCACAATTGGTTTGGCCTGCCGTCAGGGCCCCTTGTGTCTCCCAAAACTGCAATCCATTAGTTCCTCATGAGGGGGCTCATGAGCCCCCTCACTGGCTCCCCTTTTATTGCAGTATCTGGCTATGTGTCCTCTTTCACCACATTGGAAGTATATTACATCCCAAACTTCCCAACTTCTAGTTCCCTTGTATTAGTCCTACTGCCTTCATTACGTCATACCCTAGGTCTAGTCTCAACCCACATAGGGGTTCCTGGGTGGCCCACCCTTTCCCTTCTTACTGGTTCATGTTTGAATTCAGCACTTGCAAAGTCCTCCACTGGGAACCGCAACATGGGAGCTGAGGGAGCAGGAGGAGGCTGACCAGGCACATGTGGGGCTCTCACCACACGTGTGCCCCTTTCAACTTAAAACTTACTGGTGGCGGAAGCCGAAGACCCATGGTGGGGGCAGCAACAGATGATCCCCTTAAGGTAAGTGGGGTAGGAGCCAGCACAGCTGCAGAGGATCTGGAGGGGAAGCCTCCCAGAGCCCTCTTTGGCTGAGCTGTGTGCAAACAGAGCACGCAAACAGGTGCGCTCTGTACGGGCGCACCAGCGTTTGTACCAGCATTCGCGTGGGTGGAAGCAGGCGGAGCCGAGAGCGAGTCTTCCTCGGAAGCAAGGAGGCTCCACGAAGAAGTAGAGAGCTAAGTACTACCTACAAGCTATGGTGAGGACCCGCAGCACTACCAGGGTCTCTGCCATGGTGGTGCTGCCCTCCTGGGGCTCCTCTGAAGCTGCCACCCAGATGGAGTCCATGGGGGGCTTGGTGTCCACTTTCCACCTGTTCTGTGGGAGCAGCTGGGTGGGGACCCCGGCGGTAGGGATGAGGTCTGGTGACTCCCCTGCCTGCCCCTCCTGTGACCATCTTCAGGTTCTGGAGGGGCAGGTGGTGGAGCTCCAGGCTGAGGTGAGCAGGCTGAGGGGGATTCGGGCGGCAGAGGATAAATTGATATGTATTTTCATTCTCTGCAGGGACGAGGAATCCATGGGAGAGACCCCCCGCAAAAACCACCCAACTAAATGATGGCAGCAGGTTCCTGTCAAGCCTGGAGCCAAGGTGGCTCATACTATTGCTGTGCCTGCTCAGATCCTCCCTCCCTGGCCACCTGGGAGGAGAGGGTAGAAGAACTTATCCCCAGAGTCATTGACATTGCTCCACCTACATCACAGGTGGTGAAGAGGCAGCCCCTGAGGAAGAAGAGATGCAGAGTTCTGGTCATCGGGGACTCCATCCTTAGGGGAACTGACGGCCCAATCTGTCGCTCTGACCCCTTGTCGCGGGAGGTCTGCTGCATGCCCGGCGCAAGGATTCAGGATGTCACAGAGACCATCCCAAAGATCATTAAGCCCTCGGACTATTACCCTCTAGTTGTGGTCCATGTGGGGACTAATGATGCATCTAAGGGTAAGACTGACTCCATCATGGAAGACTACAAGGCCATGGGTCATCTATTCAAGGAGATGGGAGTCCAGGTGGTGTTTTCCTCCATCCTCCCAGTAAGTGGACAGAGTAGACACCACGAGGCCTGTATTGGTGTAGTTAACCGGCATCTTCGGAGCTGGTGCTACGAGGCGGGCTTCGGATTTCTGGACAATGACCTGTATTCCTGGGCTAAGGGCATGCTGGGGTGGGATGGACTATATCTCTCACCCAAGGGTAAATGCATTTTTTCCTCTAGATTGGCTGATCTCGTTCGGCGGGCTTTAAACTAGCTTCATTGGGGGAAGGGGCCGCCTGAAGAGGAAGGGGTGTTTCGTCAACTAGCAAGGCGACAAGAGAAACAGAAACCCAGGTAAGCAACAACGGGCACAGCAGTCCTGGGAACAGGGGGGAGGTACGTGCACTCTCAGGAGGCCTCACATGTCTGTACACTAATGCACGTAGTATGGGGGGCAAGCAGGAGGAACTTTGCCCTCTGATAGCAGGGAAGAATCCAGACTTAGTGGGGCTCACAGAAACCTGGTGGGATCCTACCCATGACTGGGTGGTGGGTATTCAGGGATACACACTATATAGAAGGGACAGGCCTGGGAGGAAAGGGTGGGGGGTCACCCTCTATGCAAGCTGGGGAGCTCCCCCCTTGTGAGCACAGAGGCAGAAAGGGATCTTGGAGTTATTATTGACTCCAAGGTGAACATAAGCCGCCAATGCCAGACCGCAGCCAGCAAAGCCAACCGAACCTTGTCGTGCATCCAAAGATGCATCTCAAGCTGGTCCAGAGAGGTGATACTCCCCCTCTATGCGACATTGGTCTGGCCTCAACTGGAGTACTGCATCCAGTTCTGGGTCCTGCACTTTAAGAAGGATGTGGCCTGCCTTGAGAGGGTTCAGAGGAGGGCCATCCGCTTGGTTGGAGGGCAACAGGGCAGGCCCTATGAGGAGAGGCTGAGGGACCTGAACCTGTTCAGCCTCAGCAAGCGGAGGCTGAGCGGGGATTTGGTGGCTGCCTACAAACTCATTAGGGGACATCAGCAGCAAATAGGAATGGCCCTATTCCCCCCAGCGGCACCTGGGGTGACAAGGAACAATGGCCAGAAGGTGCTGGGGACTAGGTTCAGGTTAGAGATCAGGAGTCACTATTTCACTGTTAGCGTGGCTAGGATCTGGAACCAACTGCCTAGGGAAGTGGTCCTCGCTCCTACCTTGGGTAAATTCAAAAAGAGGTTGGACGAACACCTGTCTGGGGTCGTGTGAACCCAGCGTGTGCTCCTGCCAGTGGTGGGGGGTCAGACTAGATGATCTGTTCAGGTCCCTTCTGACCCCAAACTACTATGAAACTATGAAACTTCCCTTAAGGCTTCTGCCAAGGAGTGTGGTTGATGACACTCCACCCACTTTTGGGTATTTATCTTGAAGTCCCTCATGAACTGTTCTAAGACTACTATATCCACCACTTCTTCTACTGTCTTGCCCTCCAGTTGAATCCAGCGGGTGGCTGTATCTTTTAAGATCTGGGCCAATACCCTGGGTGAGGACTCTGTTTTTTTCTTGGCCCTGAACTTCTGTCTATAAGTTTCAGGGGAAATTTCTAACCTGTAGAGAATGGCTTCCTTGACCTTTCTATAACACCTAGCTTCTTCTCTGGAGACAGCATGGTAAGCTGCCTGAGCAGGTCCGGTCTACAGGGGGCCTAACTGGATGGCCCATGCTTTTTGATTCCATCCCATGGCTATCACCACCCTCTCAAAACCTTCCAAGAAGGCCTCTACATCATTGGATATTGTCATCTTTGGTAACCTGGTACCTTCAGTCTCTGCATCAATCATAAGTGGGCGTGCCTCCAGTTTCTTGCTGAGCTCCTGCTGATGAGATAATAGCAGAATCCAGGCTTCTGCCTCCTGGGCCCATACTCGCACCAGCTCCTCCATCTGGGCCTGTTGTCCTTGTAATATCCTCAGGTGTCAGCGCATGAGCTTGCTGCCAATCTGCTGGTCATGGTGGGTCCATATTCATTGCTTCCATTGCATGGGTTTCCTGGCCAATGCACCAAAATTTGTGAGCGTGTTCTTCTAAGGCACATAACAAGATGTTATAGTTTTGTTTTCTCTCATTTCGGTGTCAATCATCCCTGCCACAACTTTGATGGGAGTGATTAAAGGGGGACACCACACGAGAGGAGTGCTCACTCACTTTTAATAATGAGCATCAACAATGCTCGCTCACAAGAAGTGCAACTTGGCTAGCTGCCAGCTATATGTCCCTCAGCTGGCT
>NW_005841839.1:3087917-3102572 GCF_000455745.1 Alligator sinensis | reverse complement strand
CACGTTCCCAATTCATGTATCACTCCCGCAATAAACATTCACCGGGTGGGTGTTTGCAAGCCTGCCCTGCTTATCAATTCACAGCAGCAATGTCCCTGTCACAGATCTGGGTGGAGCTGCAATCGTCTGGCCGAATCAGCAACTCGTCTTCCAACGGGTCAGATGCCCGACACTTGCCGTTTCAACAAGAAGTTCTTGGTGAATCTCTCTCTCATTGCCTGCACCTCCGTGCAGGCTGTTTGCTGTCTCTGGCTTCTAAAGCCTCTGCTCCTCTTCCCCTTCCGGGGATCAGCTGATCGCACCGACAGTCCTTTATACAATGTTTCCACCCAGCTGTTGTCAATATCCAGTTGTCTGCCACCAGCCGGGAAGACATGATTGGCAATTAAGCCTTTAGTTATTGTCACAGGATGGGGTCCTCAGGGATGGCTGTGATACCCCTAGGTCCCCTTGGCTGTGTCAGTCCAGCCCAAGGGGCACCCTCTTTCTCACCTGCGACGTCTTTGCTTGTAATTATAATATAGGGAAGCTGCCCTTGATCTTATTGTCTGGACACAGTCCTGCTGGACCACACTGAACCTCGTGAGTTCTCGGATCCTGTTTTGGATCCCGCTCAAAATGGGTGCCTTATGGGCTAAATGCATGGCTCCAAAACCGCCCCTTTACCATGCCCCAAGCCTTACAGATGTCATACCAATGTAGTCTCGAGTTGCGGCTTAGTCCAGCCTCCGCAACTGTGCCCCCTGGCACTGGGGTCTGCTCTCCCCCCTTGTCACTGCACCCCCTGGCACTGGGGTCTGAACACTGCGCCCACACTGGCTCTGGGGTTTCCCACATTGTAGTGGGTCCCCAATGAGGCCTCCTCCTTCCCCAATAGCCTCAGCTCGATCCTCCGGTACTATAAAACAGCAAACAAAACATAAGCCTCTGCGCTATAACATAACACCAACGTTCAGGGTGTGCTCTGCCCTTTTAAAAGAATCCAACGTCTTCCCTGGCATTAAGTGTCTAGTAGGCAAGGGTACCTCATTAGTCCTAAGAGCAGCATATCGGGTGGTTGTAGCATCTCTGGGCCATTCCTCCCTGGAGGCTCCTTCCCCTTCAGCTGCTGGCAGGGAACTGAACTCCCTAGTCCCAGCCCTGGGGTTTATACGGGCCCAATGCCCTGCATCTTCTGGCCAACTGACCAGGTGCAGGTGCAGGTGCAGGCTAATTTGCTCGTTAGCCTGTTGCCATAGTAACCTGCACCTGGGCTCCTGTCTGGCCCTTTGGGCTTCCTCCCCAGGCAATTTCTGCTCTTACAGGAGCAAGGCACCTTAGTGCCTTGCAACAGTTATCTCAATCTGCTTGAGCACCTCGTCACTGTCAGTTAGTAATGGACATGTTTGCCAAAGTCCATAGCGGGTATTTAGTGTCCTGGATGGGCGAACAGTCAATATGTTGCCCAGTTCCATGGGTCTGACAGGAAGACCTCAACAAATTGGCTGCTTTTCCCGAATGTTCCCGTAACAGGGGTAGTTCCCCTGTTACACTGACATATACATTCATATTTTTCACCATATTCCCAGCTAGGCTCATGTAGTTGGATGTAATGAGGAAGACGATTGATCCCTGTGTAATCTATCCTCCTCAGGTGGGGGATTATTGAGGTGTGAGAGCAGATGGCCATTATAACTCTTAGGTCACTGGTTAATTTGAATGATAGAAGCCACCTCAGCATGATCCTAGTAACTGTTCTCATGGCTCTGAGGTAGGACAGCAGGATCCCCCTGCAGGATCATCCATATCAAATGCGATGGGCAGGTCCAGCAGCGCACGTATGGATGCATGGCCTTTGTCCATTATCTGTAAGGGCAGATCATCCATCACTGCTGTCAGAGCTCTAAGTCTTTGGACTAGTGCCTCATGTGAAGGATGCAGGACATTGGCAGGTGGAGATAGAAGTGACCTGAGAGAAAGTTTCTCATTTAGCTTGCGATTAAGAATGAGCAGTGGGAGCATACATTTTTGAGGAATAAAAAGTATTTTACATGCAGGTCTTTTTGAGAATAAAAATGAGAAGGAATATAAAGAGTAAATATACCACAGGAGCATAATTATTACAAACAGGGTGGTAAAAATCTATTTTTCTTAGGAAACTATATTCAGTGCAGGCTTAAGTCTAAAAGGTGTGAAGAAAACAGGATGGGGCCCAATGTTTTTCAGAGGTGCTGAGCATTTGCAGTTCCCATTTACAGATATGTGAAGGGTGCTAGCAGCAAGAATGGGGATTATTTATTTGGAGCGGGCAAAATTTTATACCCGAGCAACTGGAAGAAATTAGAAAAAGTAATTTTAGGGCAAAGTCAGCAAAACTTTTTCAAGAAGTCAAATACCTTAGGATGAGGGAGGAATAGCTTTGCAAGCAAAATTACTATAACCTCCATCGTCTGGGGCATAAAAGCAGGATGGACAAAGTACAGGGTGATATTTGTAATACCACATGGCTCTGAGCTGTCAGACAGGTGGGCTTGATGCAGTAGATTCCTTTGTTCTTTTTTCCTGTGACTTAAAGAAAACTCTGGTGTTACTGCTAACTAATGCTTCCACATTCCCTTCTGCTTTATATGGTATAAAGAACAGACATTTGGTGGAAAATCTGAGGGAGAAAGGGGAATATGTGCAGGGAGTATATGCAACCAAGTTACTGTTTTCCACAACCACTCTACAGGGCTGCACCAGTTGAATGAATAATGAAGTCAATTCCCTATGAATATTGGTCTAAACTGTGAAATGAATGTCCTTAGTTTTCATGTTGCATTTTAGTGAGATGTTTAAAAGTAGGGATGTATGAATATTCATTTTAATTAATATTCCCTAAAATTGAAAACATGTGTTCACAAAATGCACAAGAATGTTAGATCTAAGAGCAACATTCCTTCGGTCAAGGAACAGAAAAGCTCCACGTGACTTGTGCATTCAGTCAAGACCAGCCAATTAAGCATGACTTTCAAGTGCATGCAAGCTGCTTATAGATAATCCTCTGAACAAAACTATTTGCTGAAGTGATGTAGCAAATAAATTCAACAATGTTGGCATTTGCTCATAGGCCATTAATTCAAAACATTCATAGGAATTATTTACCCAGGCTTCGTACCAGCATCTTCCACATATCTGTTATTTTTCACATCAGTTTTACAGCACCTTTGGAGTCAATACAGCCATGCAATGAAAGAGGTGTGGGAATTTTGGGAGTAGCTGACTTTTGCATGGTTTGCTCTGAGAGAGAGAGGATTCCAGCACACACAGCAAATGTCTCCATTGAGTTTCCTTAACATGGTCATCCACATGTTGGGAAAGCTAACAGCAGCATGCCACATTGATCCATCACACACTGATACGGAATAGAGCCTGAGTGGGGCATGAAAGACCCTCTGTTGGAATGGATCTATCCGGTGGGTTTGGGAGTAGTTTCCCTTTGCATCTCCGGTCTCTGCGGTGCCTCAAACCCTTTACCACTGTGGTCTTAGTCCCAGTGTGTGCAGGCAGGAAGGAAGGTAGGAATGTTGCTGCCAGCTTGCACCTGGCATCATTGGAAGCCATAGAGGATTTTGGCTAATACGTTTTTGTGCAGGTGAAGATGAAAAGTGTACAGTTAAACATTAACAGGATGGTCCAGAATCTGTACCTATTATTGAATAAATTTAATGCATTGAAAACTGAGTAGAGTAAGCTGCTGTAGGCAAATTTAAACTGGCAAGTACTAGCAAAGTATCAGGAAGCCTCAGTCTAATGGGCTTAAAAGTTCCTGTGAAATTCATGGCATTGGCTATGACTGAACATAGAAGTCTCATGTCTTTTGTATCCAAATGAGGTTCAGTCTTGTGTTCTGAAATTGCTTTCAAGTATCTGTCAACATTAGACCTCAGCCTCAGCTGAAATAGGGCTGTTTATACATCACTGTCAGGCAGAATGGAGAACAGACCATTCTTTGTCAACAGCAGTGGCACAAAAGAGTAAGATGAAGCATCACCTTTGTGTACGGATTCTGTAAGCTAAACCAGAGATGTGTTTGGAATAATATTGCTCGGAACAAAATGAAACAGGGTGACACAAAACTGGCAGCAGAAAAGGAAGGGCTCCCCTTCCCTCCCACCCCTGAGTCCTTTTTAAGGGTTTGCTATTTTCAGCGGTAGTATTTGGCTTATGGTTCTACAGGCATATATGGTGCTTTGCAAATGTGCGGTGTGGATCTGATCAGAGCTGCTGAGGCTCTGGGAGGGGGCTAAGTGTTTGACCTGGTTGTGGTTACTTGCAGGGCCTAGAGAGTCTTTACCAGGGATCCTGGTTTTCTCTGATTGAAAAAAATCCCCAACTTTTGCTTAAAAAAGAGTAACCCCAAATCCACATTTTTCCATGATTAAAATGAAACACCACTCTATCTATCTATCTATCTATCTATCTATCTATCTATCTATCTATCTATCTATCTATCGGTAGATAGCTATATTAGTGGTGTCTCATTTAAATAATAGAAAAATGTGGATTTGGGGTTACTTCTTTAACCAAAAAGTGGGGATTTTTTTTGAATCAGAGAAAACCAGGATCCCTGGTCTTTACTGACTTAGACCTGGCAGCCTGTTCTAATTACAGTAGCCTCTAACGGCTATTTATTGGCTATAGAATTGCCAGGAGTTTCTGCACCATTTGTATTGCAGCTCTGCCTTTGACACACTCCTGACTTCCTGCCTGTGACATGACCTGTCTGCTCTGATTTATGAGAGGGGTCTTGGAGAATGGCCTTATGACTGTCTCTGTAGTACCAGCACTTGGAGAATTTCCTGTATTTTGCTGTAATCAGGGAATTTAGCAATATACATACAGCTCTAGTTTTTGTACCATGTCTACTGGGGTCAGAGTAGAAGTGAGAGGATCTTACTTCTGGTTGAGGGGGAGGTGTTTATCAAAGTTTCCAGGGGTGAGGAAAGACAATGTGATAAGCCAGTGAGTGAAAATGACCCTGTTCCTTCCGTATCCCTCCACACAGCCATAATGTTATGGATGTACAGAAGAAAGGAGTAGGATAAGGGGAATGGAAGAGACAGGAGGGCATTACACAGAACAATTGAGAATCTCAGAATAAAGTGCTAACTCAAGTTCTGCCCAAATCTGTTAATGCCAATGGTCTTGGGATGAATTCCTAGCTGTGAGTGTTGACTCGCTATTTTGGCTATAGATGTTACATTACTATATGGTAATGCTGTGGTGGCAGTACAACTCAGATGTGAAATGCATTGACAAGAGATTTGCACCATTATTATTAGCTCTTTGCCATTTCTTTTTGATAATAAACTGGGTCTCCAACTTTTCAAGGTCATTTATAGTTTGCGGGGGAGGGCATCAAAGCGCTAGCATTATTTCAAAATCAAAAAACCAAGTACAGAACTTAACTTTCAGAGATACGTTGTTAAACGAAATAGAACAGTTTTCTACAGCTATTGTCCCCAGTATAACAACCATGTATTGTAACTTTGGGACAACTGCTTTAAAACACTGGTGTATTTTTAATAAGGGGGGACTAGACATTAATAAAATCTTAAAAGGAAAGTATTAGAATAATTTATCTGGAACCTGAAATGTCTTAAATATTTGCATGTAAAATGTCTACTTACATCTCAGAGCTAAGGAAATGCAGACTCCAAAAAGGAAATTAGAAGATGAATCACATTTTTTTAACAGCCCAATGTCTATTTAAAACAATTTAATGAAAGTACCAATATAAAAAAAATATATAATCAGGACAGAGGTAGGGAATGAGGCATTATTTAGATTTATATAAAATATATTAAAGGAACAGTGAATTCAGTGCTCAGGGCAACTTTTACAGTTTTTAAAAGACATTCTAGAAGAAACAGTCCTGTCTGTTTCTCCAGATCAGCTCAAATATGCAGCAAGTATTCTAGTTTGTCCTATGTAAGTTTTTATGCCATGCTTACAAAGGTCATAGCCAACAACATATGCGCAATCAGACTGGGCAGGCAGTTCCCTAATGAGGCTTTCTCCTTCAGAACATGGGGTTGCTGCCATTGCTGGTGGAGATCAAGCCAGAGCTCTGTTATTAAGAAGATTTCCCAGCCTCTGAATAATAACATTGATCATTCATATTGGCTTCAATTCTCTGCTCCAGCTATTCTTCACTGAGAGCAGTGAGGAGGGAGGAAGCTGTTAAGTACCTGGCTACAATTCTGTGATTCCTAGGTTGGCTTTTGTTGGCCTTCTGGTGAAGTTTAGAGCAGGCTTGGGGATGCTTTAAGCTCTACAAACTGTTAATGGCTCCCAACAGTGTCATCTACCATCTGGAAACAGCAAGAGTTCATATATACCCCATTAACCCCCAAGACTGGCTCCCCACAACACATTTGTCAGGCAAGCTTACAGCCAGTTACTCTGGCTCTCCATCATTTGGCATCTCCCTACTCCAACGATCTTACAGTCTTGGCTAATGATAAAACTCAAAAGATAGATGAAACAGATGGGCAGGGATATGACAGAGGGAGGGCAAGTTGAAAGTAGTGCCAACTGATGTAATGTAGACTGCCTATATGCAAAAAAGTGCCTGCCTCAGTTAGATGAAGATAAGTGTGCTTCAAGCAAATGTCTTGGAAAATGTTGATAAAATAAACTGCTAGCACCACCTTTGTGAGAATCCATAATTTCTCCTTATTACATGTGTGCATGAGAGGAAGAGTGCATGGGTGATATATACTGAATTATTGTTCTCCAGTTAGTGGAACTGACCTTAATGTAGTCTAAAATATAGTGCTTCTATTCAAGGAGCCTACTAATTTCCTTAACGTTTGAATGGAAAAAGTAAGACAACCTTAACTTAACTTTGAGCAAAGCCTGGATTTTTAAGGACCCGAAGTATCAGTTTTCACAGATCATTGATCTATTTCAAAATAACCCGGCCCACTTTAAATCATTAATGAAAGGATCATTTTTGTTCTTATGAAGGTAAAAGCAATACAGGCGGGGAGAAATCTCCCCGTATCTGAATTTGCCATATTCTCTAAAGCATGTTTTTTTCTTCTAACCTTCTGCTCTTTCTAGCTGGAGGGATCTGTTCTCTTCCCTTTAATTGTGTCATGCTTATTCTCTCTGATTTGAAAGGAAAAGTACTCTACAAGGGGCTTCTTTGAATAATAGCTGATTTCAGAGCAACATTGTGAAATTAGTGTGAAAAGAATGGCTAAGTTGAGAGAAGAAATGAATGTGTACTCAAGGTATATAAGCAGGTGGCTAACTTTTAATGTGCATTGAGAATCAGGTAAGAAGTTTAGATGCTTCCAGTATGAGCAGGCCGTGGATATTGTCTTCTGCAAAATATGTTTGTAGTCTTGGAAGAAATATACTGAATATATGAATCTGCCTCTGGGCACCTTTGACTTGCCTGATCTAGCATTTATCTAGAAAGTCACCATAGATTTTGTTATCTTTGGCAACACTAGAATAATTCTAATCCATCCATACATTTCTGGATGCATAGATATGGTTGAGCACTTTCTTCCATGCATTAGAAACAATATGTTTTTATTCCCTCCTCCCATTTGGCACCTAACTGATCAGAAATGCACCAGGTTTCCAGTGTTCTTAAATCCATTAGTTGGTTTGCTGCAGTAATTAAATGAGGGTACTTTTGAACCTTGCAGGCTCAGGCCCTAAAAGGGGTCAACAGTCTTGCTTCTTTTAGAGGAAAGGTGGGAAATTTTCCCAGAAGCAAAGCTTTCCCGGGTCTGTAATCTTCTACATATTTGTTGCTGGGAGGCAGGGATGTCTAAAACTTTCCAGGGGCCTTGTTACATATTGTATTTTGAGCTGCTTGAATGCTGATCATTGTTAGTGCTAGTTTGAGTCTGGAGCAGCCGCACCTTAAGGCTAAAGACCTTCTTTGCCTGTCCCCTACCTATACAGATGTGACTTGTCACTAGAGGGCTGGTAAGCAGGGGCATGACTAGGAGCTATAGCCGTGAGTTGCCTCTGCAGGGCTGGTGAGCCAGGACAGGTTCCTATCCCTGCTCTGCATGGGAGTGTGTGAAAGATGGGTTGGTGGGGAGGGACTATGAAGCTTGGAGATGGAGGGTTAATGGGATGGGGTTGGTAATGAAATGGGAAGTGGAAAGGAAATGAGGGTTGGGGAAAGGATGATGAAAGGAAGGAAGTCAGCCACTGAAGGATAAAATAAACAGAAGGTAAAAAAAACACCAGAATTTAAAAAGAAATAAAGAGGAAGTAAATTAAAGAAAGTTTCATGTTTTAATAAATTGGGATATAGGACTAAAGTGTGGGGGGTGCTGGCCATGCTTGCCAGGGTGGCTGAGAGGTGGGAGCAGTGAGGGAAGGCACTTTTTGGGGAGCTACTACCCTTGCCTCAGGAAGGAAGCCCCAGCTAATGGGGACTTAATCTGGCCCCTAACTTATTCTCCTCTGCCCCCTAGACCTCACTCCTGGACTCATCTGTGCACTGCAACCTGGCCAGTTGGCATGTGCCCTGCAGGCTGTTCATATGGGGTTGCACCCCTGGGGGTGGGAAGATGACACCCCAATGGCAGGAGGGGGAGTTGGCTTGGTGCCAGAACTGGGCCCTGGGCAGTATAGTTCAGGCAGTGGATAGTTTGTCTGCACAGAACAGGAGGGTGGAGGAGGGGACACTGCATCCTGGGATGCTGGTGGACTGCAACTTGGACATTTCATCTGTGGGGTGTAGTCACACAATAATGGAACATGAGCTGGGTAACAGGAGCTAGAGGTCAAACTGCCCTGTGGTGGAGTAACTTTAAGACTCCTGAAGTGTGCTTAAAACTAGTTTCAGGTGTTATTGTGAGGACAGTCCAGGGGTTAAGACAATCCAGGAGCTGCCTAAAATTAATGTGTACCATGCCCCTAGGTCAAGGCAGCATAAAACACCCAAAACTTCAGACAAGCCATCTTTTAAGAGATTGATTTCTAAACTTTGTGACTGTGTTAACTGTGGGACACAATGGGCAGAAATGTAATTATATGAGAAAATGGGATGAAACTGGAGGCAAAGAACTCTGAAAAGCATAGAACAGCACTGTGGAAATGGGCTGATAGCTTCATTTCTGGAAAAATGAAAGGAAGTATAAAATCACATACATGCGGTCAGACAAAAAATCAGTTCCTTGCAGACAGTAGTATGGGAAGGCTTGTGAGGAAGCAGAGGGCTTTCACCATCTTTTAGAAGCCTGTTTTCCCAACCCTGGGACATTTAAGGGTAAAATTGTACAAAATGAATAGAGCATTTTTCTCCTTCATGTCCCCTGGGGGAATCCTATTATAATCAGGAGTGCTTATCTCATTCGAAGCAAAGATCCCATTGAGCGAACTAAGTGGGAGATTTGCTGCATATTAGGGTGATAAATCCAACTGCCCTGAACATTTAGTATTAACGTGAAAGATGATAGTTGTCCCCACTGAGGAATCAAATCATAAGAAAAATATTTAAAAACGTGGGAAGGAGGAAAATTCTCAACAGGTGTAAAGAGTCTTAATACTGTTAACCTCAGCCAGTGATCAGATTTGCAGAGTAGAGCCATTCTCTGATTTAGAATTGTACTTCAAAGTACTGATGAGAGCTAATTGCAAAATACTAATTTTTTTTGAGAAAAATTTCTAAACAGTTTTTTGTTTCCTTTTCATAATTTTACATGAAACTTGTTTTGGTCTTTTTTTTTTTTTTATAAAAACTAGAAGAAAATAAATTCTTGGTTTTGAAGAGTGCTTTAGTAAAATAAAAAATTAAAAGCTAATATTTTTTAGTTTCTGAAAACTGAAGCTGAAAATTCAAACTAGAAAAAAGACTATTTTCATTAAAAATGTTGTACCAGAAAGAGTTTAGCGGTTTGATATTGCAACAAAATGAAAACATTTGTGTGTGTGTAGGGGGGGAGGGTGGAGAGCATGGGGTTTGTGTGCGGGGAGTGTGAGGTTTGTGTGTGTGGGGGGGTACCTACATGCTAGGTCCTGGGAGCCAGCCAGGGGGGAGGAGGGGAGGGGTGGAGCAGGAGATGCATGCAGCAGAACTTGCCCAGGTGCTGTGGTGCAGGTGCAGATGCAGGTCTGGCCCTCATCCCCCCTCTTCCCCACAGCTTGTGGATGCCCCCCCAGTGCTCCACATGGAGCTGATCTCCACTTGCTCCCACCCAGGGCAGCCCACAACATGCATTGCCCATGCCTGTCCCTTACCCACTAAAGGCCGTGGCCCCAGGCCCAGCTCTGGCCCTGGCCAGCATACACAGCTTCCTGGTGGGGCTGCCTTTCATCCACTCAGTCACCCGCAGGTGGCTGCTCATCATGCCAAGTGGGTGGAGTGGATGGAAGGCAGCTGGGAGTTGAAGCTGGAGCCCTGAGTGCTGGGGCAGGAGTTGCCCAGCTGCAGGTACCCTCCCACCTGGCATGTGCCCCACAGCCATTGCTGCTTCCCTATGCTACCTGCTGCCCAGAGTGCTGCAGCTGGTACAGGAGGAGGAAGAGGAGAAGCTGCTGGTGGCAGGAGAAGCTTAGCAGTATCCAGGTGGCTGCAGCAGCAGTGGCAGAAGCCCCTCTAGGAAGCTGTGCATGCTGGCCGGGGCTGGAACTGGCATGTGGGTGGGAGTGTGGCGTGGACTGCCTTGGGTGGGAGTGGCCAGGTCTTGGCCCCATGTGGATCACCGTGGAGGCAGCCACGGGCTGGGTACAATCAGTTGCTGGCTGGATCTGGCCCATTGTCCATTTTTTGCACACCTCTGTTCTATACAGAGATGTTACAACGTAACTGGGCACCAGGGCATTGGCAACTTCTGGTTGTCACTGCTAGTGTGATTATGCAGTTGTGGTGCTATCTGTTGTCCTCCCTGCTTCCCAAGTTACTGCCAGTGGCAGCTGCCCCAGTCAACCTGTGCTGATTACGTTACTGGTTCTACACACCAGACCAACAGTGTGACAAGTAGCACTGGGTATTTAGCAGAAATATATATATACTGCAGAAACACATTTGGGATGTGGTTTGTTTGTACTGTCTCTTCATGGCATTAGTGATGCACGAGTGCAAAATGACTGGATAACCACATCTGTCATGCTGCCATTTATATGTTTAAAATTAATCTTATTTAGGTCTCTGAGTTTCTTGAGGTCTCATATTGCTAAGACTACTTTTCTAGTATAGTCAACTATAGAGTGATGAACAGTTTAGTAGACTGTGTACTTGTGTGTGGGCATGCAACTGATTTCCATTCTTATAGAGACTTTAGTATGTATGAAATGGAAGCAGGTCTTTAGTGTGATAATGATTCTGACCCTGTTTATTCCCTCCCTCCCTCCCCCCTACTCCCAAAAACCAAAAGAAAACCAAAAGCAAACAGTCAGATTCTGCAATCCTTAGGATTAGTTCTATTTCCACTATAATCAATAAAGCAAAATCCAGTCAGGTCTCATTTTCACTGCTTTGAGAAACATCCAAATTTGTTTCAATGGAAGTTGTTCTGGTGTCAGCATGTAGAACACAGCTCCTCATGCTATATGTATATCATCCTTATTTTTAAACTAAACAAGGAAGGTAGATAAAAAATAAATAACTCCAATCCCATGCCACTGTGAAATATGATATTGACTTGCATTCAGGATTTATAAGTTTATAGACCTCAAAGGGTGCTTCATGGTTTACAAGAAGAGTGAATTCTTCTTTGCATTTTAAGCCTACAGAGGTACCCAGATCTTTTTTTAAAGTACTGATAAAAACAAACCAAAATGTATCCCTTTAATGTCTTCCACTGTAATCCATTATCCCAGGCCTTCATACATACTACATCATTGGAGCAATGTTCTTTGATGACTACTGAATTCTTTTATAAATTATTCATACACCTTTTTATATCGCCTACTGTGGCACCAGCTGGGGACAAACAAATATTACAAACATGGCACCAATAAAAAAGAATGCATAATCAGTCTTTAAAAATTCTTTATATTCTGCCAAGTTTCACACATCACTGTAGAATACTAACAACCAGATCCCTCTAGTCTGAAGGGTTCCCTTCTACAAAAGCTTTTGTTGTTTTAATACCATTGGCCAAATTGCAGCCCATTTTCAGCTTTCATAAATGTGATAGATTCTTTTTGAACACTGTCGGGTTTCTTGTGCGTTTACTTGTGTTTGTATTCAAATATTAGACTTGTAAGTCTTAAAACAGGTTTAAGGCTTTTGTCATTCATTAAAAATAAAAAGAGAGTTGGAAACGTAAAAGTTTCTGAAAGCTACTAGAGTGTACACAGTTTTATAGAACTAATGTCTTGAATTAAAGGCAGACACACGCATTAACGTCATTGACTGAAAGGGAAGTATTTCCACCTGAGGTTGGTGAATTCATGAAAGAGAAGGATGGAGAAGGTGCATTTCTTTATGTGTGTGAGAAAAGTATTCCAGAGAGTTCCAGTCCTACAAGCTCTGTATCATTTTTTGGATCTGACCAATCATCACTCCAGATCCAGGTTTTGAGTGGGAACTCCTTCAGGAAAGGAAAGTGCTTCACTGTCCTTCCTGTGATGCTGAATTCTGCTCATGCTCCAGCAGGCACACTGAGGGTACCTGCATCACCAGATGCATAGGGCCTCAAATTCTTGTTTTAGTGATGGCACCGTTGCATCATTTTGGGGCTCATCAGGAGTGCAAAGCTCGCAGCATCTAACCAGTTTGTTTTTTTACTTAGGCCACTGCTGTATTGTAAATTTGCTATTACATCTAGCAGCATCAGGGCAACTATATTACCCATTAACCAGAACCTGATATACAAGGTCAGCAGTAAACATAAATTCAGGACCAGATCTTCAGCTAGTATAAATTTGTATAACTCTAGTTATAAAGTTGTTGATTTCTCTAGGCTGAGGATCCTGCCATATGTTTTTAGGTAGCTGTTTATTAATGATCACATATGTTCCACTATACCTCCAGATGTTTTTGTAGATTACATTTGCAGGGTATATTTTAGGGGAACCTTTTGGAAACCCCACCTAATAGGTACTGGTACCTCCCTACTCTTATCCATATTCCATCATCTCAGATAGGAGAAGAGCTTTCTCTTAGCCCTTGTGATAAAAATGCAGTATTTTAACGGTTTCCTGCTTCTCCCAGCACTGATCCTGGTCTGAATGGGTACAGAGCTTAGCTGTAAGCTGAGAGAAGGAACTATGCGGATACTCATTAGTCATCCCAGCCCTGACAGCGCCCAAGCAGATTTTAGAAGCAGATGAGGACACTTTTGGTGCCACATTCTCTTCTTCTTGCAAGCTACTTATTGTCTGACTGGCTGAGCTTGGTATGGGATGTAGGCAACAGTGGGTGCATCTACATGAGATGCTTACGGTGGAGTTGCTTAATTAGCTCCACAGTAAAGTATCACCATCTACATGAGCAGTGCTATTAGGCCACAGTTAACTAATTAACCCTGCGGTAGGACAGTACTGCCCAACACAAGTTATTTACTCCACCACAACACGTGTAGACGGTGACCAGGGCTGGCTAGGGCACAAGAGTGCTATAGTGCGGGGCTGCCTGCTGCCTAGCCCTGCACTGTAGCACCCTTGGGCACATCCACACATGCAGGCACTTGCAGCAGCTGAAATAGCATCTGCACAACTTTGTGATGGAGATTTGTGCCTCAGCACACATGCCTCAACATACACTTTGGTGTGGGGCAAATTGTGCCACTTGGGGCAAACTGACCCTGCTCAGCTACTCCTGGATCTTCAGCTGGGGGAGCAGGAGACTGGGGCCAGTACCTGTTTCTGCCACAGCAATATAAGAAGCTGCCCAGGTGATCAGCTCAAGGCTACTTGCCCTTAGGAGCTTCTGAGGCCCAAACAGTTGGTATTTGGGGACACTAGCCCCTTGTGCCAGCTGGACTGCTGAGGCAGCCCTACCCTTGAGTGGACCCTGCACCTTCTACCTACTTAAGCAGTCTGGCAGTGGGGGCTGCTGCCTGGCTGTAACCTGCTGCCACCTGCAACAGCATGAGGCTCCATGCCTACCAGACCTGGATGGAGACCACACAGCTGCCTGGGCTGTGGTATGGGCACTGCAGCAGAGCCTCCTTCACTTCTGGGCCAGCTGTCAGTGGGCTGTGTCTGCACAATTGGCCTTTGTGTGGCACCGCTGTCATGTCTTCTGGTACCCCCGCCCTGCCATCTGGGCAGCTATCGCCCAGAAGCATCCCAAGTAAAGGATAACAAAAAAATGTTTTTTAGATATATAGGGAGTAAAAGGAAGGCCCAGGGTGGAATAGGACCCCTACTAAATGGGCAGAAGCAATTGGTGATGGACAGGGGGGACAAGGCTGAACTCCTCAATGAGTTCTTTGCCTCAGTGTTCCTAAGTGAGGGGCACGACAAGTCTCTCACTGGGGTTGTAGAGAGGCAGCAGCAAGGCACCAGACTGCCATGCCTAGACCCTGAGATGGTGCAGAGTCACTTGGAGGACCTGGATGCCTTTAAGTGGGCAGGCCCGGATGAGCTCCATCCGAGGGTGCTGAAGGCACTGGCTGACGTCATTGCACAGCCACTGGTGGTTATATTTGAACACTTGTGGCGCACGGGCCAGGTCCCGGAGGACTGGAAAAGGGCCAATGT
>NW_005841839.1:3086833-3087069 GCF_000455745.1 Alligator sinensis | reverse complement strand
CTGGACCTTTTCAGCCTCCGCAAGAGAAGGTTGAGAGGCGACCTTGTGGCTGCCTATAAGTTCTTCATGGGGGCACAGAAGGGAATTGGTGAGGTTTTATTCACCAAGGCACCCCCAGGGGTTACAAGAAATAATGGCCACAAGCTAGCAGAGAGCAGATTTAGATTGGACATTAGGAAGAACTTCTTCACAGTTAGAGTGGCCAAGGTCTGGAACGGGCTCCCAAGGGAGGTGGT
>NW_005841839.1:3048643-3086767 GCF_000455745.1 Alligator sinensis | reverse complement strand
TGCAGGGGGTCGGACTCGATGATCCGTTGAGGTCCCTTCCTACCCTAGCATCTATGAATCTAAGAAGATGTGCTTGTTGTGGTGGCCCACTTTGAACTGTCAAAGCAAGTCCTCCTGGCCCCCAATGGCCAGGGCAGGCAAATGGCCAGGTCAGTCACCTCATCTGCCCTTCAGCTGGGTTCCTGGGGAGGCTTTTCTGCCCAGGTCTCACTACTTCACTACTTGCCTCACCAGCAAAGATTCTGATGTTCCCTGTTTAAAAATTGCAAATTATCTGATAAATACCTGAAATTCTCTTATTAAAATACCCGAAGTCCATGTTCTTCTATGATTAAAATGAAATGCCACTATATATACAGAGATCAGTTGGGCAATGCTTTATTGATATATTTACAAATTTAAAGCAATTTGGAACCCCAGTGCCTCTATCATAAAAATAAATGAATTTTAAATATCTATACACTTTAGCATTGGCTTTTGGTTTTTTTATCATGGAAAAATCAGGGGACCCTGTACCCTACACTCACCAGGATGTAGGGTGCTGAGCAGCACTGATATGCCAGTGCCCTACCCCTGCCCTTGCCCTTCACTCTCAACCCACAGCCACCCTCTCAGTGCCTCTCACTCCTGACCCACAGCCTCTGCCTGCCCCCATTAGCTCTCTCCTGGCAGCAGCTCCATCCTAGCACCAGGACATGAGTCCAGCTGCAGCTGTTCCACCTGCTGCTTTGTGGCTCTGAATAGTGTCAGCCCTTGCTGTTCTGCTCCCTGCACCTGTGACCAGGCCCCAGCAATCCCCATGCCATTCCTGGGAAACCCTTGACTTGGGCTCAGGGACTGGGCTGGGCAAGCCCTTTTCCTTCCCAGCTGGCCTCCCCTTGCACAGGCTACTCTGTGGGGGCTGGGTCTAAGCCCATCTCTGGCAGCCTCTCCTACCCAGAGCACTCCCATGACTGCCATCTCTCTCTCTCCCTCTCTCACACACACACCCCTGTGCTGCCACCTCCACCCCTCTCTCCAGGCCATCACACACCCCAAGTGTTTTGTGGGACCAGGACCTCCCCCCCCCAACCTCCAGGCTGGGGCTGCATGTCCTAGCACTGGTGTGGGCATGGGGCAAGGCTGCAGTATAGCAGTTGCCCCTGCAACTGGGGCTCCTGCCTGCAGGTCGTGTCCTATCCCATTTGGCCGGCTGGGCATACAGGTTATGAGATTTGTGGTGGGGATGTGGGGTTTAGTGAGGGGGGGGTTTGTGGGATGTTAGGGGGTTTGTGGGTGGGTGTAAAGCTTGTGGGGGTGAGGTTTGTGGTGGGAATATGGGGCTTGTGTAGGGGTTTGGAGTTTGTGCCTGGGTATGTGGGTGGGAGGTTTGTGGGGGTGGTTTGTGGGTTTGAGGTTTGTAGGTGGATAGTGGGGGGTTGTGGGTGGGGTGGACTGTGTGGGTGGGGGGGGACTGCTTGGGAAAGGTGGCTTCCCCACCTGCCTCCCTGCATGGTGCACAGCCCCCTCTCCCTTTCCTGCAGCAGCAGTGGTGGCCATCGGGCGCTCAGGGCCTGCTGCTAGCAGGGTGCCCCCGTGGGCCCTTGAGACCCAGTGCTACCCGTGCCACATGGCATGGGCTCAACCTGCCCAGGCCTGGGGACATGAGCCTTTGGGCAAGACTGGGCCACTCTTGCTGTCACCTGGGGTCCTGGCACCACATTCAGGGGCTGCGTATTGGGTTGGCTTGGCTCCTGTCTCCAAGTGCCCTGCACACCGTTGGGCTGGACTGGTGTCAGGACTCTGGGTGACAGCAAGAATGACCTGGCCCTGCCCAAAGGTGCATGCCCCTGGGCTGGGTCTGCACCATGTGGCATGGGTGGCTCTGGGTCTCAGGTGTCTGGGTCATGCCACACTTAAGGGTTGGTGGGGGCTCTGCCAGCAGTGTGCCCTGAGCACCTGATGGATGCTGCTGCTGCTGTCAGGATGCTGTGCACCAAGTGGGGGGTTAGCAGGGAACCCACCCCTCCCAAGCCATCCTCCCCAACCCCACACAGCCCCCTCACACCCACCCAGTCCCCCCTCACAATCCCCCCCTTACAAAATCCCCCCACACCTAAAATCCACCCCCTACCCACAGCCCCTCCATCCACACATCCCTACTTACCGGGGATGGCGTGTGGGCCTGAGTCACTGCTGCAGCTTTGCCTTGCTCCTATTTTCCCCAGCACACTGAGGCAGTATGCTGAGGCTGCAGGGGAAGGGGGTAGGCATAGAGATGCTCTGGCCAGGTGCCAGAGCACCTCTTTGGAGGACCCAGCCTCTGGTTGCTTCAGGGCATGCTCCAGAAGTGTGCCCTGTGCTGCTTTTTTCAGCAGGTTTTTTTTGATACCAGGATTTCCCCAGTATCAAATTTAGAGTCCACTGCAACAGGCACATCTAGATGTGCCCTTTGTGTCCCAGCCAGCCCTTCCACAGCAGGTTGGCTCAACATGTTGCAGTCCTGAGCACATGTGTAAATTCTATACCTGGGAGCAATAAACTCCTGAGTGAACTGTGCTGGAGTTTATTGCATTGAATTATTTTCACATATAGGACCTCACCTTTTTTAGAGGAACTCTGGAGCTACTTTGTAGCTGCTGTTTCAGACTGACTACTACTACAAAGAGGTAGTTTGGTATTTTCCAATGAAATTGTATACTGCTTGGCTGAAACTAAATGTTTTCATGGGACTGAGTTTGACTACAACTTTTATAGAGACATTTTTATAGAGTTTCACTGCAACTTTCATCAGGTCCAAGATGAAATTTCTGATAAAAAACAGAGCGAGTGAGCATGCAGGATATGGCTACCCCTAGTTCAAGTCTCTGATCTGATTCAGAATTGGGATTTAAACCTCTACCTGTCATGTCTCAGTTGAACATCCTGACTACCAGCTTAATGGCTATTCTAGGGTGAGGTCTTTCTTGGTTTTCAGAAAAGGTTACAGTTTGTCCCAATTTAGAAGAGCAGAAGTTTTGAAATCTCAATTTTTTCCAGGATGGGAAACCCACATTCAGCCCACTTCTACTGTGTTAGTGCTCTATGACTTCTATATTGGATTATAACTTTCTAATTTTGCACTGTACAGGTTAATTCAGTGAGTAATATGATATTATTTCTTTTCTCTGATAGAAAAAATTGATGTAACTATTGATCAGAGGAAAATTTTGGCCATTGCAGTTGAATATACAATTCAGAATCTGTAGCAGGTTGCTCAACTGAAAAAGCTTTATATGAGTTAATTGACAAATTATACAGGCCATTTTTTATATAGTTGGAGAGGGGGATTACAAACAGTTTATTTGATTATAATTGTTTCAATTTCAGTAAACTGCCAAGGAAGAACCATCCAACGAAGTGATGCACAATGAATTTGAGAACTTTGTAAACAATTTGTGAACAATTTCCAAATAGGAAAACAAAACCCCCAAATCTTTTATTCTTTAATTTAATTATTCACTGTGAAATACTTGTTCTCTATCTTTCCTTATGCCTTATCCTTTTATTAATACCAGGTGTATCTTTATTAACGTCCTTTTCCTAGAAACAGGCATATTCCCCCTATGGCAACCCTAATTTGGTCTACATATTTAAGGACTGATTTGTTTCCAAATGAAATAATGGAAAATCCGTGCATTGATTTGGAAGTGTTGGATCAGGTGTTGAATTTCCCTTTAAAATGCCCATTAACCCCTAAGGGAGCATACGATTATGATTACTAGGTAATTTAGTACAAACTTCCAACAACTCTGTCTCATATTACTGTGTTAACAACACATGTGGTTATAAAGCTATAGCAGGTTTTCTTTATATTTGTTATTTCACAATATTTTGTAGACTTTGGGACTTTAAATATAGTAAGTGACACATTTAATATGAAAAGGCCTGGTTGTTACACTTATATTTTGTACAATATTTGTCTTCTCACATAGCAGTAGGGTTTTTTAGCTCATTCAGATCTAATATTCCTAATCCAGGGAACTTGAAAACCATGGCTTGAAATACTTCTGTCTTTCAAATGCTGGTGCATTAAAAAAATCCAACGTTCTTTTTGACCACACATGGCCTTAGACTCAGCTTGATAGCATTTCCTTGTTTGCCCATCTATAATATGACAACTTCTGAGTGCCTCATCTGATATATTCCAAATTTTCAAGGAATATTTTAGGCATTAATGGGTAACACTTTACTGACATTTGGGGACAATCAGAAAACCAGAAGAAAGTAAATGAGGGAGCCCATATTACCCAATTGGCATGAGCTGAGCTTCAAGCACTGTGGCAATTATTTATAGATCAAAGAGCTGGCTGTTGTAATACTTTCAGCATTACAGTACCCCAGCTCATCTCTGTTCACGCTTCTGAGTTCAGCTCAGCATACTGACAGCCTGAATGACTTCTCTCACAGACAAATAATGATGGCGAGGACATAAATGGGAAGAAGGGCTATGAAGGGAATGGGAGAAGGATGGAACAGGCTGCACACAGGGTCCCTGCTCTGATCTGAGGATGGGGTTTTTTTCCTAGCAAGAGAGAGAAAGAATGAAGTATACTTTACACTCTAGTCTGGGCTAGGAGGCATGGAGAAGAGTCCTGGTTCCCTGCACTAAAGGTACACCAGGTGAGGCTCTGGTTGGCTGGTTTGTACAGGCGTTGGTGTAGATGGCAGACAACATCACTACTCGTACTGAGAAGGACATCATAGCTATTGGGTGCATGGCAGTCATTGCTGTGTTTTGTGTGCACAACAACTGCTGGTTTATTTTCCAGAAGGGTAAATTTTGTGGACTCCTGATTAGAAATGACTTGACTCTTTGAAATGTTTTCATTTGCAGGCTGTAACATCTAAACAGTTTTCAGCAGATAAATCCTAAGTACATTTTAACTCATGCAGGAATGGTAAAAAAAAAGATTAATATCTTACTGTTGCTGATTTCTGAGGGAAAAAACGTTTAAGAAGGCCCATCTCTACATGAGCAGAGAACAAAACTTAGGAGAAGTGTTAACAAAATGAGTCCGAGGGTCAGGCTGTGTAAACAACTGTTTCACTCAGTCTGTGGTGGGTAGTTTTCATTTGTTTTATAAAGTTTCTTGTGCTCTGTTTCCATTTTTGAGAACTGTGACCCATTTAGAATTTCAATTCAGTTCTAACTGAAATGCTTCTACATAAGTCAAAATAAAACGTACGTTTCCTAACATATTCACAGGGCACAGACACATCACATTTAAATTGTTCCAAAATATCACTGATTAGGAACCAGTTCACAAGTGTTATAAAATGTGTGAGCATGGACTCACATAATAAACCATTCTTGCATATAACTGATTGCAAAATGGTCACAATTGTGGGTGAAGAGCTGTGGCTTTGACACAAGGGGTGGCAGTGAACACCCAGCCCAGCATAACTTGCAGTGGGGGGGGAGTGGGTAGTGCTTGCACCCCTACTTTGGGCATAACAGCATGTAAGTGTTGACAGTGTGGGGGGGCACTATTCCATGCTACCACCTCTGCTGCTGCCGGGTGGTGGCTCCTACTGGGCTGTAGCCTTGTGCCCCATTGTCAGCACAGAAATCGCACTGCCACCATCCCTGCCTCTGCTGCTCCAGCTCTGGCTGTGCTGCAGCCCTGAGCACTGAAGTCTTGGGGGGAGGGGGCGGGGGGGCACATGCTCCCTGTACCCCCACCAGTACATTGGCTATGGATTTGGGGGCCGTAAGGGTTGATGAATTGTGACTGGGGACATTTTCATTTTTCTGCTTTCCCTTCTGTGCTAAACATGAGTTCAATAAACTTCAGTAGCCTATAACTACCCAAAGCCAAAGTCTGACTGTATTTGCCAGATGTGAGGTGGCTGGGAAGCAAGTGGTGCTTGGATGCATGCTTTTGTGTTGTCAGAGGTAAAGGGGGCATGAGGAGTGGCTGTGGTCAAGCAGAGAGCGAGGACACAGCTGGCTGTTAGAAAGAAGATAGCTTTTCCTGAACAAGTAGTACGAGGAGGCTCATTGATAGAAAGTGCCAACAAAAGGGGGAAAGAAAGGGAAGGAGGGCAGCAGAGTTTGCATTGCATACCAGAATGGCTAGCTGCAGTAGTTGTGGGTGCGGCAGTGAGGAGCAGTGCAGTGTGACATGCCTGGAAGATTAAACAGACCCATGTCATGAAACACCTGGTTGACTGCATGTAATGCTGACCCAGTTCACAGTGAACCAATTCAAACAAGCACTTGATTTTCCGGGTGCACTTTTGAACGGTTCTAAGCAGCTTTAAACCTGTTTAATGGCTTCTATGTCTGTCCACCTCCAGTTTAAACTCATGTAAATGTTACATCTGTCCATGCTCAGTTAAAAACTTGTTGAACTAAAATAGATTTTTTTATATGAAATTTTTCAGTTTAAAGAAATACAAAAAAGGACCATTCAAAGTGCTTCAGTGCTTAGCAAATTTCACCTTCAGTAAATAGATATGGGGAGCTGACTTATCCAATTTGTTTTGCAACTCTGATGTTGAACTACAGCTGTTAAAGCAATAAACAAGTAAACTTTGATCCTTTCTATCTCCTGAGCATAAGTACAATAGAAGTATTTGCTTACCCTTCACAAAGTTAGAAACTGCTATCATTCTGATCAACTTTTGCTCTTTGGATTTGTAACTGATTTTTGATTACTGATTTTTAAATATGCAGGTTTGCATATAACATAGCAGCAGCAATGCAGAATGAGATTAGATAGTTTATATAATAGTTTAGATTTAGATTAATTTATCTAATAGTTAACATATTGCATAATATTTTCCATGGCCATTTCTAGGCACCAGCTACCAGTGTGTTCAAACTTACCATTATCTGTTACTGAAATTTTATAAGAGTACTAAAATTTTTGCTGTTTTTCTTAAAGACTCAGCTGCCAAAATTAAAACATAATTTTAAAAAGTACTTTCTATATTTCCTATTTGTAGGGGAAAGTTTGAAAATAAAAAAGTACATGCTAAAGAAAGCAGGCATAACCCCTCCCCTCTCAAAACATAACATTTAAACAAAATCTCATAGCATTTAAAAAAACGTTATGATTCCTAGAGCTTGACATGAAATTTGAATGGGTAGGCTGGCACACACTCACCAGAAAGCAGTGGGGTATAGGGAAACTACTGTTCCCTCTCTACCAGATACTCCAAACAGGAGGCAGAGAAACTCCTTGTATTTTTTTCCTAGGACCACTATTCATGGTCATTACTTTGTCCTTTCTGGTATTATTCCCATCATATTATGCAGTTCCCTACAATAAGAGTGGCCACGAATCCATCCCAGCCTTTCTCATGCTGGAAAAACCATCAGGTCTTGCAATTTCATGGTCTCCCCTTATGACTGAAGAGCCACAGTCTACCCCTTAGTCAACAGCAAGAAAGACCTTCAAGTTGCTCCTGTCCCTCTAAATAGAAATTCCTGTCTAGATTGAACAGGACCAGAACTGACTTTAAAGGATCAGCACGCTCTGTTAAAAGCACTGCTTTTGCCTATCAATGGCTTAATGTCTAGTTGGGAGGAGATATCAAATGGGGTTCCCCAGGAGTTTGTTCTAGCTCTGATATTGTTTAACATCTTGATTATGGTAATGATTTGGATGATGGGACTGAGTGCATGCTTAGCAAATCTGCAGATGGTGCCAAGTTGGGTGAAATTGTAAACACTCTGCAGGGCAGGGCTAGGATCTAGAATGACCTGGATAGACTGGAGAAATGGTTGACATTTAACCAGATGAAATTCAACAAGAACAAATGCTCACTAACTGTAGGTATTATGCATTTAGCTAGTACTTTATTAAGGAAGTACTAAACACAATGTGCAGTAGCTAAAGCAGATTAACAAATGTGTAGACATGCCCACTATGTTCAGTTTTGAGCCCAACCCTTCAAAAGGGATGTGGAGAGATTGGAGGGAGTTCAATGGAGAATGAAAAAATGATGAGAGACCTAAGAAACATAACATAGGAGGAAAGGCTGAAAGAGCTAGGGGTCATTTAGTTGGAGGAGAGAGGACTGAGGGAAGATTTGATAACAGCTTTTGAATATCTGAAGGGCCAGTGTAGAGAGAATGGAGATGGACTTTTTTCTGTAGCTGTAAAGGGACAGGATTAAGAGTAATAACCCCTTCACCCCCCCATCCTTACCCCTTCTCCACCCCTGGCTCTTCCTGCCGTAAGGTTATGATAACCTTGCCTTTCTGATGACTAGGTTTTTGCTTTAAATTTATTTATGGCAAACTTAAATCCATTTGTCCTTGGGTCAGTGCTTTCTTTGGCTTGAGACAGATATTATACATAAACTGGTTTAAGTTTAAACCAATTAAGAAATGGATTTAAATCTGTAACAGAACAGATGTTCAGTGCACATAAACCAGTTTGAAAATGGGTGAAACCGGTTTGAGATAAACCTGGTTGAATGTAGTATCAGACTTAACTGATTTAGGTCAAATTGGTTTATGCAACGTCTGTCCCAGACCCATTGCTGGCTTAAGTTAAATCAGACACCTCCAGCATCCCGGCATGCTCTCTGAGTTGGGCGGGCCTCTCTGCTTCACAGCAGAGCTGGCCCTTCCCCTCTGCTCCCTGGCTGCAACTCGGCACAGACTGCAGGTGTCTGCCTGGCTTCCCCCTCCCCATTCCTGGCTAAGCAGTGATTCCACCATCCCCTCTGCCTTACACAGACACACAGCATTAGCTAGCAGACCACATGCTGGCTACGGTCTGTGTTGCGGCAGACAGGACAAAGGAAAACTCAACAGGTAGCTGGTAATGTCCCTCTGTTGTTTTCTTAATGATGTGATAAACACTGAGTTAGGGGTGATAAACACTGTTATCAATTTCCTGCTGGGCTGGTCAGAAGTGTGGGTGGGGAATGGACCCTTCCCTAATCAAAGCATCTTTCTGGGGCCTCAGCTCAGCACTTTGCAAAGGGAAGGGAGGGCTGCTGTAGTGCCCCTGGCTTCTAGCCTGAGCCACTGCAGGCATGTGCCTGCATGCCTAGGATGTCTGTACAGTTACAAACTGATTTAGCCTAACCAGGTTAGACTAACCTGCAAAGATTGAATCAATTCAGGGTCAGACTTTTTGAATGTTTGTCCCTAGCCTTTGAGCTTAAATAGTTCTTCTCCCACTCTGCTGCTTACCCTTATGATGTATTTATACAGAGCAATAATGTACCCTTTAAGGTAAGTGTACTCTGCAGCTCATGTAGACCCAATCAAAGTAGTTTTAAACTAGCTAGCTTAGGGATTACTAACAGTACAGCCACAGAAGTAGAGAGTTCAGCATAGGATAAACCTCTTGAGCTTCTCAGGTGGATTTTATGGTCTATGCTGAGTCCCCTGCTACCACAGCTGGTTCAGGTAGTGCTTTATGAGCCACAGTATCAGTAGTGTAGACATGGGCATCAGCCTTTGTTTTGCTAGGCTGCACAGGGCAAGTTCTTTTCACCTCCCATCCTGAAAGACTAGGGAATTGTCTCCACTGCCCTGGCCATTATTGTGTCAGAGAGGCTAATACTTGCAAACAGGAACTTTATGTTAAGATTTCTGGATTCACGTAGAATTCCCAATTTGTCCCCTCCTATTAGTTTTAAATCATTTAACACAAAATTTGTTCTTCAAAGTGGCGTTTTTCTTCATTCATTTGTTTCTCTGTTTTAAGCTTCTTTTTCACAAAATGCTGAGAATTCATGAGGAGGAACTAGTTGCTGGCAACTAATGCACCCACAACTGGTGCCTAGGGCTAACCCACACAATTAGTCATTTTATTTTTTTTTAATGGGTTGCAATGTGTATTTGATTAGTTCTTTAATCTTAGTAACATAGGTAGAATTAACATTGTGTTCAACACTTTTCCAAATCAGCAGTTTATCTGATTAAGTAAGCTTCTTCTCCTGCTCATGGAACGTCCGTGAACAGATTGTGGTTTCCCCAAATGTCTGATTTGTTAGAAAGCATTTGATTTTCTTTATTACGGTTTTATGCACCCATGATTGATCACCAGCATTCCTCTGAATTTTCTTTATTGGAGCTCTCTTGGTTAAATGAAGTAATGTGGTATTGCTATTCTGACAGGATTATTTTAAGTTTTTATTATTTTTTTGGTTGTATTGCAGTAGTGCCTAGAAGCTCAGCCATATACTTAGGACCCCATTGCGGTAGGTGCTTTATAGACACAGAATAAAGGTGGTTCCTGCCACAGAGAGCTTACAGTCTAAGACTGTGCCTAGACTGCAGACTTGCTAGCTAGATAATGGTACCCTAAAACTCAACACTTGATGTTCTCTGCACAAGCTGTGCCCTGAACTGGAAGCAAGGTAGCTGCTTCTGCATGGCACCATGGGTGGGCTAATTAGCCCAGTTGAATCCCTGCCTACCTTGATTGATGTGTTGTGTCTTGACAGTGGGCTAAACATAAAGCAAGGTCCACCAACTGGAGATGTCTGTGAGGTAACTGGGTCAATATAAATCAATATACTGATATAAACAGTTAAAGAAAGACATAATGCACCAAATAACTGGTAGAAAATTATACTAGAAATATAGGCCAATGTTGAAGACAACCATCCATACTGAGAATTGCACTGATCAGGGAGAAGTCTGAATGATTTAGCTTGGACTTAGGCATGTATTTAAAGTAAAGCATGTGTTTAAGTATGGTCCTGAATAAGGATGGATTTCCCCGTATATATGAGTACTTTTTTGGGCCTTAATGAATTTTTTCCTCAACACAAATACTGCAATTACTCGTGGTCACCTTAACTCCAAAAAGATTAGCAGAGGTTTAAAAGTGATGGGATGAGACAAGGAATATTTTTAGAAGCATGGAAAGATTTTCACAGGTGGAGAAGACTTTTTTTAAAGGAGGGAACCATGAAGAGAGGTATACAATGAATACAGGGTTCAGTACAGATCTGCCAAGGAATTTCATTTACTCCCAATCACAATCTAAAAATGAAGGGACATTTCAAACTGATTAAGTAATTTGTTTATATACACATTTAGTATGTGGAACTCACTGCCATGAGATTTCATAGAAACACAGAACATATTAGAATTCAGGTGAGATTATACCTTTTATATGAATAAGAGTGTCACTTAAAGGGATATCAATCTTTGTGGTTCAAGGCACTGTTCACCTACTATCTACCTCAGCATAGGAAGTAAATTCTTAAATAAGTATGCTATTGTATACTTTTCCACTGTGAGGGTGCTCTATTACGTAGTAGTAGTAATTTTTAGAGGTAATTAGTGGATTACATGGACTTTGGATCCAATCTGTTACAGCAGTCCTATGTCCTTAACCTGATTGATCTCATGTTTAGAGAAAAGAATTGCCTAAAATTCTGACCTGGTAGTCTAGGTACTTAGCAGTATTACTACATCTCATAACAGTGCTGTCCTAATGATTGATTTAAATCCTGTTGCCCCTGGAATTTTCCTGGAAATGCCATTCAGTTTGCTTGTTTCAATAGTACTTTATGGTCTGAAAGAGCTTGGTAACTCTGTCCTAGCTCACATTCTTTTTTCTTTTTAATTCTAAACACTGACAGCAGAGTCAGTGAAAAGCAGTGGGACATAAGGTGCATGCAAATCCTCCTTAGCTGTTGAAATGTGGTATGGGAATGAAGAAGTCAGTGCCAGAACTATGCTTACACTCAATTGAAATATATTACTACTGCTAATCACTTGCCAATGACAGCTTGTGCAGCAGTGGGAAACATCAGCAAAAGTATTTTTCCCAGCTGTCTACAAGTAGGGAGCTGTAAAAGGAAACTGCAGGAGTGGCAGGAGGATTTTCCCCTGCCTTCATTGTGGATCATGAGTTTATGCTGTTTTATTGTAAATTTACATACTCCTGCATCCTTCACTCTTGGAAGGAACCTGTGTTTCTACCAGACTTCTGAGTGTGAGTTCCTAAGGGCTCAACTTGCTTAGGGAATCCTCAAAATATTCATTGGTCCATACTAGTTCCCCCATTTGGACACACCTGTCCTGCACTATGACCATGTCTATCCTGCAGTTGGAGGTTGGCTTTTAACATGAGTTCACTTTAATTTAGCTAGCTTGGGGACCTGCCACAGTGAAGAAGTGTTGCCAAATCTTCAGGGTGGTCTATGGAAACCTGCCTGGGACCCTGGAGTGGCTAACCCATGGGAGGTACTGGCAACAGTCCTGACCCTGGAGCATTAAGTGTCCTTATAAAGATCATTTACCCAGAACAAGGATCACCTGTATGATAAGGACTGAGCCTTGAACTTGGTTGCATATTCTTGGGGAGGTCAATGTCGAGAGTAGAGGACAGGTTTGATGTGTTCTTTGTTTTCAAGTTAAGTTTTTTTGTGTAATAGGGTCAAGCCATTTATTGTTCATGAATATTCAAATAACTTCTGAATTATTCATCTGAAAATTCATATCAGAAACATTAGTTCCAATGTTATATTTGTTGTTTTTAGTCAGCCAGTCAAGGAGCAGTGCCACTCACTGTGCCCCATTTTCCTGATACCAGGGAATGCATGACCCCAAATCCCTGCTACCATTTCAGAATTTCTCATTCTTTCCCATGGTATGGGCTGTCTGCACTCCCATTCTTTTAGTCCTCACCCTGGCATCATTTTTTTCTGTCTATGAGAGAAATCTTTCAGGCTCTCAGTATGGTAAGACAGGCATCTCTTTATTGGTAACATCAATGTGGGCTGTTAACCAATTGAACAGTTACTTGAAACTGTGGCTCTTTTGAACAGATGTCACAAGTTCCTTGTGTCACCCATATTTTCCCCTTAAGCTTTTCTAATTTTTTCCCAAGTCAAGAGAGCTTTAACCATTAAAGCTATTTAATTCTGTTAACATTCTTTGAAATTTAGGAATTGACTGGCTGTCATCTTCAAAAGTTCATCATCAGCAGCAATTCCTCGATTCAAGGATGATCTCTACCATGGCTCACTGATGGGTTTTGAGGTGACTTAAGAAAGACAGTGTGTTGTTCCCTGTGGCAGACGCCTGTGTGTGATTTTGTTTAAAGTGAGGAAGATGATGTGTGGAGACAGCAACCACATGATTTTGACAAGGAGATCTGGGCCCAGTTGCAAGGGAGAACCCTACATGACAGGAGACCTCCATCTTGCTGCAGCCTTCTTCCATCTTTACAGCTGTTGAGTTCCTGACATCTTCTTTCTTCTGATTTGCTGTTGAGGACTTGGGGTTGGGCCACGGTTTGTCTGGAACCTCCCCTCAGGCCTGTTTGCCATGGGTGACCCTGCCAGGAAGTGTGAGACTCCAGGAGACATAGCTCTGAGGATCACTGGGACACATCGGCCGCTCCATCACTACAAGGTCTCAGTCCATGGAGAGGATTCAAAAGTTATCACATGACAGACAGACAGACGAAGGTAACAGAAATGACACCAAGTCTTGCGTAGCCATGCAAGCTCAGCTAAAGGAGAATAGGGGAGAGGCAAGAATCAGCAGCATGAGATAGGATAAATTGAAACAACCTGTGTCTTGTGTATTAAGTCTGATTGCCTTTAAACATAATGAAACTTGATGTATTCAGAGGAGCAGCAGCATCTTTTAAACTCTAGATCAAGCACATGAGAGTTTCAATCTCACATCTGATTTGAAGCAACAACACCAACACCCATTTCCCTCTTCTCAGATTGATGTCCTGAATCGTTACGTTAAACGCATGAACCTTCCCTGCTGCCTCACTCTCTGGTAAGTCAGGAAGGAAAAATAAATGCAGTTGCTTTAAATATTTAAAATTAGATGAAATCCTCATGGTTGGTTAACACCCCATCCCTTCTTTCCCCTGAAACAGTGAAAGTGCTGTAGAGTGGCTCCAGGCTAGTATTTTTTTTCGAATGTAACATTTCAGAGAGCCATCAAGGCAGAGAGAAAATGGTTTTTGAAATTCTGAATATTTGAAACTCATTCTACCATTGGGTTTGGATGAGCTCCTTGCTAACAGCATAGCCGTAACAGATAGCCTGAGGCTCTCTGTTCCTTTAAGATTAAAGCAGCCCAGCCAGGGAGCACTGCAGGCTAGGCAGGGTGCAGCAGCTGCTGGTTGCTGGGGCAATAGGGCAAATGAGGCAATTAGCAGGCACTGGCAGGCAGCCCACTGATTGGAAGTGGGCAGGACCCTGGGAACATATAAGCCTGGGGCTTAGGCTAGCAAGCCAGTATAGCCCTGCCAGCTACAGGATTAGGAGCTCCTGCCAAGGGACGCTAGACTGTCTGCTTTCCTGCCTACAGGAACACTGAGGCTTGGGGAACCCAGGCTGGGAAGCATGCCAGCACAAGGGGTGAAGGAAGGGTTGCCACCTTAAAGTGGAAGAGGGCTGCTTCCACTGTTGTTTATGTTATAGCCCAGGGGCTTATGCTTGTGGTACAGTTACACCGGTGGTTTGGGTTGGGACTGTAGGGGTGTATACGGAGGTCCCATTGGTGCCTATAGGTCACACGATTGCCTTGAGTCCTGCCAGGGGTGGGCTTAAGGCATGAACAGCTGTTGAGCACAGAGAGGGGCAGAGTGCAAGTCCACAGAGCCAGACAGGGGCCAGGGGCCCAGCACCCGAGAGGGGCATGAGCAGATGGGCTGGGGCCTATTGCCCAAGGGGGGTGCGAGCAGACAGGTACAAGGGACTCAGCAGACAGAGGCCAGGGCCTGGTGCCCAAAAGGGCCAAATGAGAGGTAGCACCTCAAAGCCAGGTTTAGTACACTGGGGCCTAGCTAGAGTAAAGGAGCGGAGGCTGAGGGGATTGAAGCCCCAACAGAGTGATAACAGTAACACCCATGAGACTTAGGGCGTGGTGTAGGGGAGAATTGGAGCCACACAATTAGCCCCTAAGGCTTTGGGTGCCCTGCAGGGTACAGTCAACCCTAGTGGCCCAGCAAGGGCCTGGGATGAGAGTAGCTGAGCAAGGGGCTGGTTGGACTGGGGCCACATGAAGGCCTGTGGCCAGTCTCCCTATTCATATATTATTAGTATTCCATCAAGGCATAGTGGGCGAGAAGGGATAGTGTCCTACTGGTGGCATGGGGATCGGTCATGGAGCCCCCAGGGGGCATCACGGCCACCCTGGGAATCCTGACGTGCTACAGTAGCCCATTGCCCTCTGCTCTCAAACAAGTTTTCACTTGTGTTCTTTGAAAAAGGATTGGTTTCCTCTTAGTGGGTGGGATAAGAATTATGTGTCTAGCCTTGTTAGTGGTTACAGACCTGGCTTTCCTTTCTCCTACAGTCACAGAGGGCCAGATGATGCCAACTGCTCTGCAGTTGTGAGAGAAGGGTAAAAAGAGCCCTTTCTGTATCTCTAGCTAGAGTTCTCCATTCTCTCCCTCTTTCTAATTCCTGTTCCTCCTGGTTGACTCTTATCCTTCAGGACTTGGCATCACACTTGCTATTTCTGGCTCAGAAGAATTTGACTCCTTTGGGATGCTATGATGCTTACTCCTTAGTCATCCACTGAGAAGGAATTCTGCATATCCAACAAGAACTGAGTATTTTGCTTCTGAAGCAATCCTGACCTCTACAGGTGGAAAAGCTGACCAGCTCAGCTCCTTTGCCTGGCACAGTCCCCAAGCCTCTAGGGTGATCTGCTGGGCTCTATTTTTACAATTTAGACAACAGTGTAGAATTGTATTTGTTGGACAAAGTAAAACACTCTTACTGATAGATTACACTGCTGAAGATCTGGTTACAGTATCTTTGTGCATCTCCTAAACAGACTGCTAGAGCTGAGACTAACTCTGGGCCCCTTGTGTCCCAAGAGGAATAAATTATGAGCTTAACCCCAGCTGGGGCAGGAAGTGTTTTGTTAAGCTTGTCTCAGCTGAAAGTAGCTTTTAGCACTCTTGTCCAGTCTCCATTGAAAATTGCATATGTTCAGACTTGGGCAAAGGTCAAAAATGCTGTCAGCATTCCCTAACATGGTGTGTTTCTAGCATAGGGGCTTAATGTATCAATAATGGGCTAGACTCTTGGCCTTACTTTGGCTGCTGGGGGAGAAGCTGAGCGACCTGTCTCAGTTTATTTTCCTGGTGCATGGAGAGCACAGAGGTCTGCCAGTTCCTGGTGGCCAAAATTGTTAAAAAATTGTTGGGTCAGCACTGGACTGCCAGGTTTGAGGAATGTGAAGATACTTATAGCACCTTTTCTTTCTGACTCATTCTTTTATCCAGGTCAACTTGATCATAGCAGAAGCAAGTAGCAAGTTTGCACTTTACATTTTCTTTTGCCCTTGATAACACAATAAATGAATGCAGCACCATTAACATTCCCTTGACAAAATGTAGGGGAATAGAGCAGTGGGTATCCCAGTAATGCTCAGGGGAGAAAAATGTGTAATTTTATTATGGTCATGAATTGGGTCTCTCTCACTTCCAGTTTCTGCCAGTAAATGGCCAGGTAGTTCCATTCAGTGTTATCCAGACTGGCCTACTCCCTTATACATTTTGTATTTAGTTTTTACTTCCATATAACCAGTGCCAATGCCATAATAAATTTAGTCCTAGAATGAAACTTTTAATCATTTAGATGCGAACAATATAATTCTGAACACACTTTAGTAGATTTCAGACCATAAACTCCCTCTGCAGTTAGATTTCTGGCTGTATTGCACAAATGGTTCTTTTCTTTAATGCTAATGATCTAAAACTGAAATTTATTGAATCAGAGCTAGCTCTAATGTGTAATAAATCATGTCTCCATAGATTTTAGTAGAACTTAATGATAAATATTTGGCTTAAATCATAGTTTATAAAATGCAGGAGATCTGGCACGGTCCCCCTCTACCCCAAGGTTATGTACACAGGGTGTTATCTGATCACCCTAAACCTTCATGTTTTCAGTTCCTTTAAAATATCCCTTGGGAACACTATACCAGGAGACTGTTGGCTGGAGACACATGGGCAAAGTGGATTAGAGTACTGGAGGCAGACATACACTGGTAATGTCTGGTAACAGAGGAGAAATGGAGCAGGTGCCTGTTCCAACAATCGCTCAAATTTCTTCTACAATTTAGTTTCAAGTGCCCCAAATTTATGTTTAGATGTTTACTGAAACTAGTGGAAACATGATCCCTGGCATGTGGAGCTGCCTTCCTTAGCTGGGGCCTCAATGCTGCAATAATACATTTAAATTTAGCTGTGACACAACAAATGAGGGACACTGAAAGAAAGTAAGGACTTGCACAGACAGCCAGCCCTTTATCTAACCAGCCATCTTGCACATGCAGATAGATACTCTTTTTGCATGCGGTTGTGATAATTGCATAAACAGATTTGGGATCATGACATAAGCCTTTATTGTTATTATTACATATTACATTAAGTGTTGGACAATGGCTACCTTTATTGGAAGGGAGGGTGTGATACTGTAGGTACGCAATTTAACATTTTTTTCCCCATTTTCCAGATGTAGCTACTATTGCTAATTTGTGCTTGTAGCTCTTGATCTTGTGGTAACGTTGTACACGTGTTCAGATAGTGAGAACTGACTTTGTTTGGTTTTCAGAGTAGGCAATAGGAATAAAAGCTGAGAGTCCTTGATGGGGAAGGAAAGCTGGATTCACTGAGTTATCCCTTTACCAAAGGAAAATATATGTTTCCTGCTGAGTTGCCAGGGCCTCTGCTTGATTCTTCCCATTTTTAAAAATTAAATATATCTGAAAATGTCCCTGGAATTATTCATACTTTTCTTACCTGACAGCAGGATTTGCCCAGAATTGCCCAGGTTTAAATGAAGCCATTTTTTTGTCCAAAATTAAGCTCTATAGACTTCTGCACAAGAGCAAAGTAAACAGGAATTGTGAGGGGATCTGCAAAGGACTGTGGAAGATAGGCACCAACTGATTGCAAACAGGTACAGGAAAACTCCATAGCCCCTCCATACCTGCTACTCCAAGGCTGAAACCCCTGTGCTCAGAGTGTGGGGCCCTGCAGCTACTAGGTTAGAGTAAGGACTACACTAGTAATCATATTCCCAGCCACAACCAAGATCATCACTCTGTTCTGAGCACTCAACTCAGCCCTGGGAAGGAATAGAAAAAACCCTTGTGTTCACCAGGCCCCTGCTGTCTTGTATTGATCCTCACATTTCTCTCTGCTTTCCTCTCAGATTAATACACGCAAGTGGAGGGTGAGCTTGACTGTTTTGCTTAGCTATTCTTCATTTGATGATGGCTAAATAAAATGGTGCCAGTGCATTAAAACTTGACTTGACTTTGCAAGTTGTGGCACCCCGACATGATGAATGGTGGCAACTTTGATTAATTACCTTTCTTTTCAATAGAAAATAATGACTCCATGACTAAGTGGGAGCATTTTCCTTAAAGTTGATATGCTTCTAGCATTGTAGTAGTAGAATCTAAGGAGTACTGAGCAACAAAAGACTTGTCTCATGGGAACAGACAATTGGTCTTCCTAGACCAATATAAACTATAAAAGAGCAAGGCAGAAATAATTGTAGAACAATACATGCCCCATTGTTTGAAGTAACCCTCTACATTGCGTAAGTCAAGTTGCTTTAGTGCAGAATTATAGATATTTCAGCAGGTTTTAAAAGGAAATGTTGCATTTACCTGAAGGATAGATGAATTCACTAGGGAAATTAGGAACACAGAACTGGAAGGGATTGCCCAGATGATTGGATCTAGTCCCCTGTGATCGCAGGAAAATTACAATGACTCTGGTGGAAGCTGCAATAATAAATAGCTCTGATAGTTTAAAATATTGTCTAGCTTTCAGTGTTCCTTTTATTTTCAGGAGGATGCATTTTTCTACAGAGAGAAAAGTTCCTTTCACATTCTACTCAGATTCAAGCAATTGCAAGAGCAGAAAGGAGATTAAGAGTGTTTCCGGGTTGGAGACGGTTACCAAATGATCTGTCCAAATTCACAGATGACATCAAACTATGGAGTACAGTAACCACACCAGAGGGTAGGGAGCCAATTCAGGTGGATTTGGATAGACTGGGGAAGTGGGCAGATCAGAATAGGATGCAATTTAACAAAGATAAGTGCAAAGTGGTGGACCTGGGGAGAAGGAATCACCAAGACATCTATAGCCTGGGAGGTACCATTCTAAGTAGCACAGCAGTGGAAAGGGATCTCAGAGTCATAGTTGATGCAAAAGTGAACATGAGTCACCAATGTGATGAGGTAATAAGTAAAGTTAACTGCACTCTTTCTTGCATTAGTAGGTGCATCACAAGCAGGTCTAGGGAGGTGATACTTCCCCTCTATGCAGCATTAGTGAGGCTGCAACTGGAGTACTGCATCCAGTTTTGGGTGCCACACTTCAAGAGGGATGTGGATAACCTAGAAAGGGTTCAGAGGAGGGCTACACATATGGTTGAAGGCCTGCACATAAGATCCTATGAAGACAGATTGAGGGACCTGAATCTCTTCAGCCTCTGCAAGAGAAGGCTGAGAGGTGATCTTGTGGCTGTCTACAAACTCATCACAGGGGATCAGCAGGGAATAGAGGATACTCTGTTTACCAGGGCACCTCTCGGGGTCACTAGAAACAATGGCCATAAACTAAAGGAGATTATATTTAGTTTGGACATCAAGAAGAAATTCTGTATGGTGGGGGTTGCCAAAATATGGGATGGGCTTCCAAGGGAGATGGTGCTTTCCCCTACCTTGGGGTGTTCAAAAGGAGATTAGACAAGCACCTGGCTGGGGTTACTTGACGCCAGCGCTCTTTCCTGCCCAAAGCAGGGGGTTGGACTCAATGATCTAATAGGTCCCTTCCAACCCTAGAAATCTATGAACCATCTTGTCAAACCCTTAGCTTCAAAGTTTCTTCCTGATGATATTATCATACAAACTACTTGAAGGGCAGTGGAGAGTGCCTCAAAGTAGAATGTGAACAGCCTTGTGTAGGGTGTGACCCAGAAGTTGCATTTCCTTTGATTGTATGGTTCTTGATATTCCTTTTCTAAAATAGTTGCTCAGTGATCTATGGACTAAAAAGAACCTGTGGCTTAAAAGCAGCAACAAAGTTCTTAAAACCTGTGGCTTAAAAGCAACAGCAGAGTTGTGTGCAGTCTTGTATTTACTTCCTTTCCTAGGGTAAGTAAGAATACCCTTAGTTATTTCATTTCCATAACTCACTAGAGCACTGGCTAGTGCCAGTGCAGCCAATATACAAGTGCTGCATAGACATGAAGCCAGCACTGGAACCCTGATTCTTTAGTTTCAGAATTCAGGCCTTAGTCCCTCAAGTGAAAAAAACGGCTGGCCATGAGTTTTCCATTTTTTTTCTCAGATTCTTAAAGGGCAACATCCATAAGTGACATGACCATACAGAGGAAAGCCCTGGTCTTTTATTGTGGTGCTCATGAGGGAATGCCTGGAACCAGTTGCAGGATGTAACTGTGCTAGGGAGACATGCCTTAACTACCAGTGACATCTACTTGAGTTAAATTACCATACGGACTTCCCTTGCTTTATGTGGGTTCTGTACGTGTGAATTCACTCTTTTGTGATGACCCTTTTTATATGAAAAATGCATTATATGTGAGGTAAATATATGAATTCACTCTTATGTGATTGGTATAGTGGAAGCCTGCAGTCAGCTGCTTTGTGCAGTGCCTTGTGGGAGTTATGTGCACCAAAATATAGTCTCCTGTGTGGATCTGTGCTCCTCATTCATTGTCTGTGACATGTGCTTCTGTAGTTGCCATCCCCATTATGGCATCTAAACGTCGCACTAGTTTATTCCTGACCCCTCTCCCTGGTCCATCAATGAAATGCAAGAACCACTCTGTGCTTGTGTGTATTGTCTGCTGTTGGTGAGTACCAAAATTGTCGTGTAAAAGTGGTAAGTCAAGGTCTTGGAACATATTTCTATTTGTTATATTGTAACGTGGGTTTCCTTTATGTGAATTCAAGTTATACACCATTTTCCAGGAACCCATCTACTGCATAAAGTGAGGGAAACCTATATTTACCTAAAAAGAAGATGACCCTGATTATACGATGACCCCAGATAGTTAGCATCTATATATGGGAAATGTATAAATTTGTTATAATTTTCCAGGTATAGAATCTAATTACTGGAGGTTTGCCTTGAATTTGTCCCCCTCCCACTGCTACAACAGGGAAAATAAATCTGGGGGGGCAGGTAGCACTTTTCTCTCTGCTTCCCCCTAACTTTTTCTCCTGGCAGCTCCTTTCCCCTCCTCTTACTGTTAGACCCTGCTCTCCCTGAGAACATGGAAGTGAGAAGCAAATTTAAAAACAATAGTGTTGAAATTAAACATGGCTATTAGGTCTGTGTGAAATTTTGCTGGTTGTTTCGTTTCGACACTGTTTCAACTCATTTCAAGGTTGAAACAGCAAAATCAAAACAAAACAAGGGGCTTTGAAACAGCCTTGAAACAGAATGAGGCTAGTTGAGATGTTTCAAAAGTCGAAACATTTCAACCATAGCGCTGGGGATGGAAGTCAGTCCAGCTCAGCTGACTTCCCATCCCCGGCGCTAGATCGGATGAGGGACGGGGAGTCAGCCAAGCTGTGCTGACTTCCCATCCCTGGCGCAAGATTGGGCCAGGGCTGATCCCATCCCCCGCCCGATCTAGTGCCAGGGATGGGAAGTCAGCCCAGCTGGCTGACTTCCCAGCCCTGGCTGATCTAGCAAAGCATCGAAACAGAATCGAAACAGCCTCACTGTTTTGACAAAGCAAAACAGAACAGCTGTTTCGAATCAAAATGAAATTCGATATGAAATGCTGCTCTGTCGAAACCTCAAAACTCAAGGCAAAATGGAACAGTGCCGTTTTGCATGGCCCTAATGGCTATAGGAATTTGCATATAGTACCTATTGACTTAGTTCATCCAGATTGCTGCATGTTACCTTTTGTTGAAAGTGCTGCAAGTTATAGTACAAATATTTTATAAACACGCTTTTGACCAGCACTTTGGCATGTACTTATATCTTGTATAACTTTTTTTTTTACAAATTTTATTAAAATCATACTTATCAACCTACACTTACAAAGTTTCACATATTTAGCATCCTTGCTTTACCAAAATTAATATCCTGGGCGCCGCACTTCAGGAGGGATGTGGACAGCATTGAGAGGGTCCAGAGGAGGGCCACCCACATGATCAGGAGTCAGCAGGGCAGGTCTTACGAGGAGTGGCTGAGGGACCTGAACCTGTTCAGCCTCCACAAGACAAGGCTGAGTGGGGATCTAATGGCTGTTTACAAACTAGTCAGAGGGGACCAGCAGGCATTGGGGGAGTCCCTGTTCCCCCGAGCACTCCCAGAAGTGACTAGAAATAATGGTCACAAGCTGGCAGAGGGTAGACTCAGACTAGACATCAGGAGGTGCTACTTCACAGTCAGGGCAGCTAGGACCTGGAACCAACTTCCAAGAGAAGTGGTGCTGGCTCCTACCTGGGGGTCGAGGAGGCTGGATGAACCCCTCGCCGGGGTTGTTGCCCCCAGTCCTCTTTCCTGCCATGGCAGGGGGTCAGAGATGATGATCTGCTCAGGTCCCTTCTGACCCTACCAACTATTAAACTATTAAACTACATATCCAAAAATGTGTAACTACATATATTAAACCCTTAAACAACATATATCAACTGCCCACACAAAATAAATCCCTTATAAAACTCTTTTTCTTCATACAGAACCCCATGAAAATTTTTTACCTCAGTAACCACCTGCAACTCTCTGCCCCTCCCTAGGGTTCTCTCCATTGATTCAGTGAAACAAATGTTTCCAGTCTTTTTTCCTTCACTTCTTCTCTGCCTCTTCTTCTCCGATCTATTCCGTGTCCTGATCAACATAATACTTCAGTTCATGCAGACCCAGTTTCAGGCACTCTTTCAGTGAAAGCCAACCCCTTAAACCCCAGAGGTTTCTTATTTTCCATGAACTAGTTTTAATACCTGCTAATAAAGTTCTTAATAATGTTTTCTCTAGTCCCTTTGGTATGAATCCATATACTACCATCTCCTACACTAATGACAGGTTTGTTTTGGTGACGCTCAGAAAGCAGTGGATGATTATAAGATGGGGGGCTTTTCTCCCCATACCATTTAGGGAAAAAAATCTTGTCTTGTATTCGAGTAAATACTGTACATTTTTATTTCAATTACTGAAATACCCAGAGGAGCTAAATAACATCATCAGAGGAGCTAAACAACATCAATATTGTACAATCACCTCTATGTGCACTACACAAACACATGTAAATCAAGACAAAAATATCTTTTGAAATCAAATTAATAAACGTTGTAGATGTTTGATTTTTAGAATATAATTTGGTATTTTTCTGGTTGCAAGATGGCAAAACCCCTTACTGAAAGGAGTATTTCTGGGGGCAAGGAGAGGGACTTCTGGTGGCAAAGGTCAGGGGCTGGAGGGGACTTCCAGTCAAAAGATGGCAACCAGGGGGTGGGGCACCTGTCAAGGGGTGGGGCTACCCATGTAGCCCTCGAGAGCTTGACAAAAATCAGTAAGCGGCCCTCAAGCCAAAATAATTGCCTGCCCCTTATTTAGCAGGACTTGAATTAATTAACATTTCCAGAGAGCATTTAGATTCCCAGCTGAAAAATGTGTTGGTATTCTAAAGACAAGAGAGGCCATATTGTAGTGCTGTTACCATTGTTGGGACCTCATATACAGCCATGTACATTTGCACTGTTTACATTTGCACGAAGAAGTGTAAAATGTTTTAATTCAGACTTGATAGCATTTTCTTTTCACTTTACACAAGTGGCAAAACACTTCAGAGAATGAATTTTCTTATCCTAAATGGTTATAGAATTTTACCTACATCACAGCTGTAGCTTTCTTCTTCCCCTTGCTCATTATAACTTAGCCTGTAATGATTCTCCTCCTCTCCACCCCATTCTTCAAAACACTGAACTATGAAAGAATTCAGTTAATAACATGCAATTCAAAGAAGACAATTTGCTGTCTCTAAGTGACAGAGATAAACAGGTAAGAGATGTGTCATGTGTGATGTCTTATTCATGCTATTGCAAAAAATCCTCACAAATTGGCCCCTTTAACACTTTGTTCAACTATGAAATACAGCTGCAAGATGTATACTTAACCTGAAAGGAAGCATGTATTAGAGAAGGTTTCCCTCTGCAGCATTATCTCTAACTCTAATGAGTATAAGAAAGGAGGGGGTGTAGGAAAGTAGAAGGGAAAACTAGCTATCCAACTATTATTACCTTCTCTGCAGAGCTGACATACACAGGCTCATTATTGCATTATGTTTTATTCAACAAAATAACTTTAATGTTGTAGCTTAAATTGAATTCACTAAAACATCTTCATCTCTTGCCTAATGTGTCTCAAGTGTCTGCTTGGCGTTTGCATTTTCTTCAGAATTATGGCAACGAAGCTCTAGAAACAGCAAAATTATATGCAATCCTCAAAACAATGTGGTTATAATGGTGTAATCGGCCTTCGGCGTAATTAAAGAAACATTCCTTCATCAAAGAGATTCTGTCAGAGACCTGGGGGCTATCATTGTACAAATCATCCACTTAGTAAAAATCTTTATACAAGTTGCATTTAAAACCTGGCTATGCAAATAGATTTGCTTACTGGATTGCAAGGAGAAAATTGCATAAATTAAGAAAAAAGCAAGGTGATTAAACAAATCTGCTTCCTCGTGGTATGGCAGGGAATATAATTTCTTTTGTCTATTGAGAAACATTTAAACTAACTTATTAAATAAGATTTCCTGGAGGGAAAGAAAGGTTACATCCAATCTGGACATGGTTATCTTTCTTCTCAATAGTAAAATTACTGTGAAGTATTGACATAAGAAAGAAAAAAATTTATGTTCCTACTCCAAATCACTACCCCCTTCTGTGTCCAGTAAGGCACTTGTTTTATGGGGATACAATAGGCCAAGTTCTCAGCTGGTGTAAATTGCTGCAGTGCTAAGACCTCAATAGAATTATTCTATTTTACTTCACTTGGGATTTGGGAACATGAGGTTTAGCGCCCTGCTTGCTGTTCAGCCATTTACACCCAGGCAGAGTGAATATGAACCAGTGCCCTTCTGATGTGGAGCCTTTGCTACCCACTTGGCAGTGAGGCAAGTATACAACAAAGGAGAATCAAGGTCATGCTCTGCAAAGGACATTGGACCTTTGCAATATTTGGCCTGGTTTATAGCAAATAAGGGACTTACTCTCTACTACTTGCAGTCAGTTTCAAGCACGACTAACTATATCAAAGTTACACTGGTGCAAGAAGGGAACTGGGGCTTACTTTAATGTGTACCTTTGCATGTTATGGGGGCACATTGTCAGGTCCCGGGCCAAGATACTCATGCAGTGTATATGTGTGTAGCACTATTGAAGTTAATAGGGTTACACTGATTTATACCAGCTGAATGTCTGGCCTACCAGGAACAGTTTCCAAACAGAAAAGATCATACATCTGAGAAAAATGAATCAAAAGTCATTTTAGATGCTTTATGGATAGAGGGAGCATAGCTCTGAGACAAGAGTGCCAAGCTGCTTTGGAAACAGTGTTGTTGCATGTTGTTAAACAACCGCTATATTCCTACACGAGAAGCAATGCGTTTCAGTGGGTGCATCTACATGTGGCTGTACAGTGTCTTTGTTACGTCATTTAGTACTTCCTTTTGGAAGTATTAAAAGACAGTGCAGTAACAGCCTATACTGCACCCTGCATGGTTATTTTTAACTGCTATGTTGCCATAGCAATGCTCTATAATGAGGGAGTACATTGTGTCATGGTTTTTGCCAACAGACGCTATAGTGCCATAGTGCCTTGTGTTGATGGACCCAGTGGTGGGTAAACTGATCCTTCCTTGTGTCCTTTTCACAAAGTATTTTAACACAATTTATGGATCTGTTGGAATCTGCCAGGCCGCGCCATGAATGCTTTTGCTGCAGCCTCAAACTTGTGACCTCTGGGCTGTCAGCCTTAGTGTCCACACCACCCTAGTCCCTGGTAAACTGATAAAGTACTCGTGTATTGTGAAATGTGCTTCTAACCAGGTGCATATGAGCTATGGCACCTTCTGGCAGGGACTTCATAGCCATGACACTCTGGGCTGACGATTGGTGTCCCAACAGCAATAGTATAAGTAGGGTGAGGGCTAGGTGCTGATTTATAGTGGGGCACCAACAGCTTCCCATAGCACTCCACAGCTCCTATATTTAGTGTTCAGCATTCCTCCTCCCCTCCTCCCTACTTTCCTGTGGTCACAGGGGACTGAAATTTCTAGATAAGCTTCTGCCCAAAAGGGAGGCCTAGCCAACAAAGCATATCTTTGGGACCTAACAGTTCTAGACTCTAGGTCTGATATTACTTACATTAACTACTTGAAGACAATTAATTACCCTGGGAATCACTTTGGTCCAATAAAGTGGGCACTGTATTCTGGAGCTGTGGAGACATGGGCTCTGTTCTCGGCAGTGGTTTATGATTTTGGCAGTGGCGGACCAATGGGGGTGGGTGGATGGGAGGGGGTCATGGCCCCCGGGCACTGGCTTGGGTGGGGTGGGGCGCCGGCTGGGCCCTTCAGAGTTCTTATTGTGCGATGTGACTTTAAGTATTGCTACAAGAAGGACGGGGGGTGGGGGTGCAAATCAAAGCATTGGCCCCCAGGTGCCGGAGACCCATGGTATGTCACTGGACTTGGGTCATATCACTTGGCCTCAGCTCCTCAGGGAGTTAGACACCAAGGTTACATACAGGCATTGTATTTATATAAACCAGACTAAGGTCAATCTAAATGCTAAATGTGCAGGTGTTTGGGTGGTTAAATTGGGAAAAAATGGTGGGTTTGATCTAAGTTAGTTCACCTGAGAAAGTGAACGGGCGTAGATTGGGAATGGGTTAATCCCATTGATTGAATGCTGGTACATGTTCAGAGTGCAGCCCTGGAGTTGGGAAAACCAGCCGTTCCCCCAAGCCCTGAGACTGTGCTCTTCCTACCCCCACAATCCTGAGTGGGATATTTTTAGTCCCCCTTCACCCTCACCCCTAGATGAACATCCCTCCCCCGCTTTACCCACAGCAGACCTCCTTTTTCTTTTGTACACCTTCAGATATCAGCTTCTAAATCTATGAGCCATTATCTGCTATTATTGCTCGGTGTGTGTATGCCATCTGCCCCATCTGGACATTTGTAAAGATTGCAGCTTTTGATTAGGTGCTGTGCTGTTTGTTCACTGCATTCACAAAAGGGGGCTGTCCAAGATGTTCATCTTGTGAAGTGTTGTTTTGAAGGACCTGTATCCAGATCTCAGTCTGTTCAGATTGACCCCCACTTCTCTGTCAAGGTTGTCCTCAATGGGTGGCTCATTTGGTGTTGGTATAAAATGCTGTAGGAACAGGTCTTACCTTTCCCAGTGGTTGGCCCACTCCATTGCTGCCCATAGATTTGGCTCAGCATCCCCACTCTCTTCCAGGAGCTTGTGGGCTTCATGTATAAAAGGTTTATGACTTTCAAGCTTCTTAAATTTCCATTTGGGTCTTCAGTTAACAGTTGACAGACTTTCTAAACCCCCTCCAGACCTGCTGCTCCCCTTGTGGACCTGCTAGTCCCTTTGATCTTGCCTGTTCTTGCCCCCCCAACCCAAGTTACTTTACTTCAGTTTCCTGCACAGCTCCCCAGACAGGTGTTCATACTGCTCCTGGTTTAAGTAAGTAAGCAAGCCTTGTTAATATAGACTAGGTGGAGCAAATGGTTGTACAAACTCCTAAAAACCTTTGAGCAACAAGTTCTGGGCTCTTGGTTTTCTGTTTTCCTTCCTGCCCCTTGCCTATTTAGATGGTAGCCTTTCAAGGTAGAGACCCTTTAAAAACAGGTTATGGATGCTGGAAGCACTGACTGGATTCTCCTATAATATTTGTACAAACCTAAATAAATAAATGTGTTTGTGCAGCACCTGAACACAATGGGACTTTTAGTGCTACCACAACATGAATAATGCTGACTTGAGTGACACTGCATTCTGCTTTGCACCATGCACAGGAGGAAAATAAGAATAGTAACTTCAAGAGTCTCATCACAAAATGCCTGCCTGATTTATGAGCTGGGGGGATAACTAGGTATTCTTGTTTAAACCAAAAGTGATTAGATGCAACAAGGCCTAATGAAGAGGGGTTTGGCTTACAGTTTTGAGTGTGAGAACAGAGAGAGGTTTAACTTAACTCCAGTAATCCTGGGTGAACGTGGAAGCATGAAAGCTGTTCTGAAGTAACTTGTTTGTCTTGGAATTGAAAGGCTGTGTACATGAAAGAAAAGAGGGTCAAACACTTTGCCAGGTGTTTTTATTTTGGTTGCATTGTAAAAGCACTTGAATTTTTGAAAAAGGCTTTTCTGAGCTTATCCTGGAATCTCACCCACATTTCTATCTTGTACCTATACCCTGACTTCTCAAGGAGAGGTTACTTTACAGTGATAGCTGTATGTAACAGAGAAGAAATGTCATTATCTGAAAATTGAACTAAATTTGCATTATCTGTATTTCATTTGGTTTCATAGAAAAGAAAAAAAAGTGGAACAATTGACAATAACAATTAGGATTTATGATCAGATAAATGTTAAGTAGTAAACTTTCAAAGTGGTGGGAAATGTAGCCCCATAATTCCCATCAGTGTTAATTGGCATTATATAACTATGTCCCCAAGGCAAAATAATCTGGCAGGCAATAAGAAGACTAAAGTGAAGAAATCCTTATTTTTCTCCCCCTCAGTACTAAGTCTTTAGAGAGCCTGTGCTTTAAAAAAAGAGAGTTTAAAAAAAGCAATGAAAATTACTTCAACTCAATATTAAATCCTGGACTTGGAAATGGGCTAAGGAGTCTCATATTTTAACAAGTATGAAATATTAAAGGTAGCTTGAGGAAGAGGATTGGGAGTCTGGGTGTTCTACTCCTGACTCTACTGCTAATTTGCTTTTAACCTTGGGCCAGCCAAGTCCCTCCTCTGTGCCTCAGTTTTCCTCTCTGTGAAGGGGCCCTCACAGATATTGCTTTGGGATCCTTTAATTGTCACTGAGTAACATAGCTGTAGGCATCCATCTTACTATATAGTGGAGCTTAGTTACAGAAGCTTCCTCCACCCACAAATGCAACAATCACAAGCAGAGTTTCCATGTTACACAGACAGCTCTTTTCCCCCTCTGTGAAAGGCTCATGTCTGGTGCTGCTGTCCAAACACTATGGACGTTCCCTGAGACCCTGGAGACATGTCACACCTGATCCACTTGCCCACCGTGACTTGATATTCTAATAGGTGAACCTGTACTCACTTGGAGGTAATACAGTAGTTCTCTGTGGGCCAGGTGTCATTGTAGTGGTGTGTCTTCTGTGGGGCTCCTCTTCCTCTACACCCCGCCCCTTTCTGCTGAGATGTTGTCACTGCTCTCCTTGGGACATTGAAGGTGTGTTGCTGCCTGATCTTCCCTGTGGGGAGATGGGGAGGCTTGCATCTGTGTGGTTCCAACAACCACTGCTTATGGTTTTGCAAAAAAAGAAAACTAAATGGATAATGTGAACTCAAGAGGCTCAGACCTGGTGGCCAGGCAGGCTGCTGGTGCATCACTGCCCTGAGCTTCTTCCCCTTTCTAGGGCTTTGAGTTGCTGCAGGAGTTGCACCCCCCTCTAGCCACCACTATCAGGCCCCTTGTGCCTCTTGGCAATACGCCTTCTCTGGGAAGCCCCTTCTCAATCTGGCACTGGGTCAGGTCTGGCTTCACCTCAGGGTGGCCACTACCAGGCCCATGAGATGCTAGCGCTCTCCCCAGCTGCCTGTTGGTGAGCTCCCAGTCTGCAGAGCTCCCCCCCCCCCGATCTCCCTCTGGATACCTGCCCCCAGTCCTGCTGGCTTCAGTGTGAGCTCCTGGGCAAGTGTATGGTCCCTGGTGTGACATGGGTAGGGCATGGCTTGGAGGCCTTCCAGTCACATCTCTGGGGTGCTCCTAGCAGGAAAAGTATTCATGGCTTCTCTGCTAGTCCCAGCAGGGAGAGATGCAGCTGGTTCCTCAGCTACCGTGTGGGGGGTGACCAGCTGCCTACCTGCTGTGGGGAACACATCTGGCACTTCATACCCCCCACAGCCAGGAGAACTCTTTCCCACTTCTGGTGTCATAGAATCATGGGATCATAGAAAGTGAGGGTTGGAAGGGGCCTCAGGAGATCATGTAGTCCAACTCCATACTCAAAGCAGGATCATCCCCAACTAGATCATCCTAGCCAAAATTTTGTCTAGCCAGGTTTTGAAAACCTCCAAGGATGGAGATTCCACCAGCTCTCTGGGTAACCTGTTCCAGTGTTTTACTACCCTCCTAGTGAGAAAATTCTTCCTAATATCTATCCTAAACTTCCCTTGCTGAGACTGTTGCTCCTTGTTGGTGCTCCCCCCTGCTTCATTCTCTGGTGCATTTTTAGCCCACTGCCCTGGGGCTCTGGGTCAATTAGCCAGCTGGCTTAGGTGCAGCCTGGCTGGCCGTGCTACCATGGGCAGGTAAGTCTGGCGTGTGCCTGTTACGCTGTTCAATTTTTGTTATCCCTTTGCTCGTGGCCTTTTCTTCACTAGACTCCTGCTTACCATTCCCCACTGTTGTTACCACCATTTTAGAACTAGCATAGATTGGCAGCCTGTGCTTTACCGTCATGTTGATGATGCATGTTGTGGTTAAATGGCTAACCACTATGTGGCTTACACAGAAAGCAGCACCCACTCAAAATCACAATTGAAAACTAAGTCAATTAATCTAGTGTATATTTGTAGTGTATATTTACAGGCACATGTCAAACCAACAGAATCAATTCCAACTGCCTTGGCTTTTATGTGGACTTTAAGTAAGTGATTGCATTTTGAATGGAGAAACAAGGACTAGGGCTTTCACTTATTTTTCTCCAATGACAAGGAAGAAAATTCTAATTAAGACATAGTCTCAAAGAAACTGCACTATAATGTGGCTGTTTTTCATGATAGGTGAGTGTTTGGAATATAAAAATTACCTTGCTATTTATATACAGAAATATGTTCTTTTTTGTGGTCTTTTTCATTGGACTTTATGAATGACCAAAGGACATAAGACATTATTTAAGATTGCTGATAACTGTTTGCTCTGCTGCTCATAAGAGGGCTGTAGCTCAGGCAGGGGCTAGAGGACCTGGCTTCTTTTTCTATCGCTGCCACAGACTGAGACACCTCTCTCTTTCCTTACTGTGAAGTGAAAATAATACCTGCCTCTTGGCATTGCTACAATACACAGATAAATTAATATCTGAAAAGTGCATAGTAATCAACGCATAGATAATACAATATATGTGAAAAGAACTATAAATGGGGGAGTCTTAGGAATAACTTCTCCCTAGAAATGGCCTCCCCAAACCATTTGTATGGTAGTAAGTTGTGCAACGACCTTCCCTTGCAGCATCTCCTATATTACTTTTCTCTCCAGCTCATTATCCTACATTTATCTGCACTTAATTTTATGTGCTGTCTACTTGCAAATGCATCTAAATGATTTCATTCTTCTATGTATCCAGTTGCATTAGTCTTCCATTATTTGAAATGCCTCTCATCTGTGAACTTAAAAAAGTGCCTTTAATATTGTCATCCAAATAATTTATACCTGCAATAAAAAGGAGTTCTGACACTGATCTCTTTGCAGCTTTACCAAACCCCCCCCAAACCTTTCCAATCTGGAAAGTTACAATTTGTAATCATCTTCTGCTTCTCAGACTTTTAGCCAGATTTTTAACCGCGAATGCTCCAGTGGAAATTCAATGGGAGTTGTGTGTCTGACTGATACTTTTGCTTTTGAAATTTTCCATTGTTTTTTTGTCACGGGATGCTCATTCAGAGATCATCATCTCTCAAGGGCCTTTAGTCACAGAGAAGGTGCAGAGCCTTTGTGGCTAGAAATGAGGAGAAAGAATGAGCCTCAAACTCCTCCCTTGCCAGTTGCTCTTCCTGAAAATCTTGGCTACTGGATGGAGAAAGCATTATCTCCAGTAGTAGAATTTAGCAGTTTGCTCCATTTTGGGTAGTGAGAATTATTAGAGTCAGTCAGACTAAACATTTCATTTGCGATGCTGAAAAGTCCAAAATGACACTCATCCCCCAGTGGAAATTTTGGTGGTACCAATGCATCATTCTTACTGCATAGGAGCTCATTTTTCTGTAGACTAATTTGATTGAAACACTGCAGTATGGTACTAAGCCTGGCACCAGTGAAATTCCCTTCTGAGTATTCATATTGCTTGGAGGGAGCATATTTCACAGTAGCACTGCTAATGTTTTCTGATGCAGATGGGAGGCATAATAAAGGCCTTTTCATAAATGAAAAGTTCCTTATCATCTAGCTGTACATAATACAGGAGTGTCTACAAAATGACAGACCTTTATCATAACAATACTATTTTGGAGGTTTCTTGTATTTGTTTTCATTCCTATTTGGAACAACTTTCCAAAAAAAATTTTTTTTTTCAGGAAATCTGTATTTTGAGTTGATCTGAATTATTTGTTTTCATTTTAAAATTTAAACCAAGTAATGTTTTGACAAACATAGCTTATCAAGGCCTGTGCATGTCAGGGTGAATTGATATGTTCTTGCATTACATAGCATCACATTGGATAATACTGCTTACAATCCTGAGGTATTCCTAGATAGCAATGGTGGCTTGACATGTGAGACTCAGTGGAACACTTTGGTGGGTTGACTATATTTATCTTGTAACCCACACATAATGTCCAAGCCATTTTGTAATGCAAAGTCTTAGCTTAAATATGATTATGTTTTATATATGTTGTATTTGATCATGTCTACTGTATGTTGTCTCATTTCTGCAAGTGATCTGGAAAGAAGTAGGCAGATACCTGTGGTTTTTGTTGGGCCTGTTATCTAGGGATACCCCCTGCTGTTTACTGTAAACAAAAGCTAATTTCAGTGGTGTTTAGAGAGGGGGAAATTAGACCCCCAGCCTGATTGGCTAAACTGAGCAATGGTTAAGAGAGAGGCTGGAGCCAGGGCAAGCCCCGATTGGAAAGCTTGGGTGATGTCATGCCAGGTATATAATACCCTCTCAACTGGGACTCAGGCTCTCTTTCTCTTAGGGTGCTGAGAGCTGAAAAGCTAAATTTGGAGCTGGAAAAACTGAGCTCTACATTGCAGGACTGGAGAACCTGGAGGCCATGCAGCAGTGCCTGCCTGGGCTCATCTGGGTCCTTGGGGAAGCTGAGCATCAGCAGATAGAGGAAAAATGGACACTGGAGGAGGTGGACACCCTCCAGAGTTTCAAGAACAGTAAGACTCCTGGGTCGAATGGCCTACTCAAGGAGTTTTACGTGGCTTTCTGGGACCTAGTAGGCCTTGATCTACTGGAGCTCTTCTGAGAGTGACTGCAGGAGGGCTGTCCTGGAACTGGGATGCACCGGGGCCTTGTGGCCTGCTTGTACAAGAAAGGTTTGAGGGAAGAGTTGAAGAGCTGGAGGCCTATTACCCTCCTGAACTTCAACTATAAGCTGCTGGCCAAAGTCTTGGCTGAGTGATTTAAATCTGTCCTAGGTGCCATCATCCATGAGGACCAGTTGTGTGCTGTGCCAGGGCGCCAATTCTATGGGGCCCTGCTGCAAATGAGGGACATGCTCCAGCTGGAATGAGACAGAGGGCAGAAAGCTGCCATGCTGAATCTGGACTTGGAGAAAGCTATGACAGAGTATCTCACAGGTTCCTCTTCAAGATGCTGAGATAGATGGGCATCCCTCTGACCTTCATTGACTGGATAAGGACACTACATAGACGTGAGCAGTGAGGTGCTGGTCAACAGGTTCCTAAGCACACAGATTGCTGTAGAGTCAGGGGTCTGTCGGGGCTGCCCTCACTCCCTGATCCTGTTCATCCGTGTAATTGAACCCCTGGCCCAGCGCATCAGGGAGGACCCTGGGTTGAACAGAGTCCGGATCCCAGGTGGCAGCAAAGAAGAGACCAGGGTCCTGGCCTACATGGATAACCTGAACATAATATGCCATAACAAGAGGTCAATAGAAAGAGGCCTGTGGCACACACAAGTCTATGAAGCAGCAGAGGGGCCAAGCTCAATGTGAGTAAGAGCACCTGCCTGGCCATGGGCAAGCTTAGGGACATGGTATCCCTGAGGGTCTCTGTCCCCCAGGAGGGGGTCAAGATCCTTGGGGTGGAGTTTGACCCTGAGCTGAATGGAAGGAAGGCATGGGAAAAGACAGAGGACAAGGTTAAGCAGAGGTTGGGTCTGTGGCACACATGCTGCCTATCCATGAGGGGCAGCACACAGCACTCATGAAACCAGTGTTGCTACCAGTGCTTCTGTACACTGCACTGGTCTTCTCCCCTTCAAAGCATGATGCTCACAGAATCCAGAGAGCCATGTGAGCACTAAGGTAAGCACTAAGGGGCCTGATAGACATCAGGACAGGGGTGTACCAAGGGCACCCACTGGGGGAATTTTAATGTCTCTACACTAACGCTAGGAGCATGGGGAACAAGCAGGAGGAACTTGCACTCCTGTTAGCAAGCAACAACTTCGACCTGGTTGGACTAACTGAAACCTGGTGGGACCCTACCCACAATTGGGCAGTAGGCATTGGGGATTACAGGTTGTACAGATGGGACAGAATGGGGAAAAGAGGGGTGTGTTGCTCTCTATGTTAAGGAACAATATGCATCCTCTATTATCAAGATGGGATCATAGGAGGGCCAAACTGAGGTACTGTGGGTCAGGATACAAGGGGATTGGGGGGGGAAGGGACTTGGTAGTGGGGGTCCACTATAGACCATCACACTAGGAGGATGAGCTAGACCTGGAATTCTCCAGACAGCTCTCAGAGCCCATACAGTCAAGAAATATGGTCGTCATGGGTGACCTAAACTACCCTGACACCTGCTGGGAGTAGTCAGCCAAATGTAACTGCTCACATAGGTTCTTAACCTGCATGCAGGACCTCCACCTAATGCAGGAAGTATACGATCCCACTAGGGTAAACGCCTTGTTGGATTTAGTGTTAGCTACAAGGGATGGCCTGGCTGGGAATCTGCAGGTACAAGGTAACCTAGGGGATAATGAGCATCGATTAACTGAATTCACTATCTGGCAAAGGGTGGGTAAACTAACCAGCAGGGCTGAAGTGCTAGATTTCAGAAAGGTTAACTTCAGTGTGCTCAGGAGATTAGTTAGTGAGGCATTAAAGCTCAAGAGCATTGGCAAAATGGGGGTCCAGGAAGGGTGGTCATTCCTCAAGGGAGCAATCCTACAGGCACAGGACATAATCCCATTGTGCATAAAAGGGGACAAAAGGGCCAAGAATCCCTCTTGGTTGAACAGGGAAGTCCAGGAAAGCCTAAGGGCAAAGAAGGAGTTTATGCAGGCTGTGGAAACGGGGTAGCTACTAGGGCTGTGAGGAGCTTTGGTCCTTGATTTGATTTGGCAGAGATTCGGCTCAATTCAGTGGCTGAATCTCTGAATCCAGATAGAATCAGAGGACCCTTTTATCTCTCCGAATAGAATTGGAACCCTTTGAATCGATTCAGAGAGATTCGGAAAGATTCAGTGATTCGGGCATAGATATAGCTTTAAATGTTTTTTCTACATACTTCTAGGTAGCAGGCGGCTCATGAATGCTGCGATGCTGAGGTGCATGGCCCCCAGGAGTGTGTGGGTGGGGGGGGGGGTCCCCAGTACACTTGGCAGCAGACCTGGAAGTGGACCAGAAGCACTTCCGGGTCTGCCAGAGAGCGCGATAGGGGCTCCCCTGTACCCCCCGGCTTGGCGACTGGTGCTTCCTGGGTCTGGGGGGGCATCTGGGGTTCCCCTGTGGCTGATTGCCAAGCTGGGGATGGCATAGCCTCCCCCCCCCCCATGTGCGCTCCCCAGCACACCCAGAAGAGGACTGGAACTACTTCCGGTCCACTTCTGGGTTCGCCGCTGAGATTGTGTGGGTTCCCCTGCCACACTTCTGTGGGACGCTCCATCCACCCCAGCATCGCAGCATTCACGAGCCATGCTGGTACCTCGAGTCATGTAGAAAAAATATTTAAAGCTGTGTCTATGGCCGAATGGCTGATTCTCTGAATCAGCATTGAATCTTTAGATTCGGATTCAGCCAAATCAAATCAGGGACAGTGATCTGAATCAACAAATTGAATCACTGTCCACAATTCAGGCTCAATCCGAATTGAATAGGGCCCACTTTGCACACCCCTAGAAGCTATGAAGGAGGAGTAAACTGGCTTACACTTGCAGGGAATCAATTAGGAAGAGCAAAGCAGGATTAGAATTTAGGCTGGCGACAAAAATTAAGGACAACAAAAAGTCCTTCTTCAGGTATACAGGGAGCAAAAGGAAGGCACAAGATAGCATAGGACCCCTACAGGACTGTAACAGGGGGCTTTCTCAGGGCCAATCTGCCATCGGCCTGCCCACCTGTTTCTGGGCCAACCGCCTGCCTCCTCACCTACCACGCCTTGATGATATATAATTAGGATGTTAATTAGGTGGGAGGCTGCCCATTTCTTGCCCTGATGCCAGGGGGCACTCTCTGTGGCTCCATAGTTTCATAGTTGGTAGGGTCGGAAGGAACCTGAGCATCAAGTCCAACCCCCTGCCATGGGCAGGAAAGAACGTTGGGGTCAAATGACCCTGGCTAGGTGTCTATCTAGCCTCCTTTTGAAGACCCCCAGGGTAGGATCGAGCACCGTTTCCCTTGGAAATTGGTTCCAGACCCTAGCCGCCCTGACTGTGAAGTAGTGCCTCCTGATATCTAGCCTGAATCTACTTTCCCTCAACTTATGGCCGTTATTCCTTGTTACTCCTGGTAGTGCTCAGGGGAACAGGGACTCTCCCATTGCCTGCTGGTTCCCCTTCGTCAGTTTAAAGATGGCCACCAGATCCCCTCTCAACCTTCTCTTGTGAGGCTGTCCTGTAGCCTCCCCTTGTAGGGCCTGCCTTGCTGCCCTCTGATCATGTGAGTGGTCCTCCTCTGGACCCTCTTGATGCTGGCCACATCCCTCCTGAAGTGTGGCACCCCGAACTGGATGCAGTACTCCAACTGCGGCCTGACCAATGCCGCATAGAGGGGGAGGATCACCTCCTTGGACCTGCTCGTGATGCATCTGTGGATGCATGACAAGGTGCGGTTAGCCTGCCTGACCACGTCCCCACATTGTCGGTCCATATTCATCTTGGAGTCAATAATGACTCCAAGATCCTTTTCTTCCTCTGTGCTGATGAGCCACACTGGGCCCCAGAATCCACCAATCCAGACCTCAACCAGATACCTCCAATCAGGCGACCTACTCCGCCTTCATTTAGGACTGCCTAGCTCCTTGAACTCTTACCCCTCTTGGCCGTGGTCCTCCTGGGACCTTTGGACACACAGACCCTGGCCTCACCTCCAAGGCCAGTTAGAAACCCCAGGCCCTCAGGCCTAGGTGTCTCTCGTGGTGGGCCCCTGGCCCTTTTTTCCGTTCTGGTCCTGGCCCCTGCATTGACCAGTCGAGTGTATTTTAAGTCAGGCTTCTGAGTCTATAGCCCACCCTCTAACCTGGGTCCACCTTCTTGGCCCTACTATGGAGCCAGGAGCATGGAGGCGAGGCGGGATCTAGGCACATGTGTGTCCTGCACACACGTGTGCCCCCTTACCAGACCCAAGGCGGAGGCAGACGCAGGAGCAGCGGAACCAGTAGCAGGGGCAGCAACAGCTAATCCCCCAAAGGTAAGTGGGGCAGAGGGACCCAGCACAGCTGAGCCGGATCTGGAGGGGAAGCCCCACAGATCCCTTTTAGCTGAGCCCGTAGGGAGCCGCACTCCCGAGCTGTGCTGCGCGAACAGAGTGTGCCGGCGGGCAGGCAGGAAGGGCCAGGAGGGAGACTCCTGCGAGGGTAGGGTGAAGGCACCACACAAAACTCTAAGTAAACAGCAACTTATACAATGGTGTGGACGTGGCATGCTGCTAGGGCCCCTGCCCGGGGGGCGCTGCCTGCCCGGGGCTTGTCTGAGGCTTCCACCCAGACAGAGCCCATGGGGGGGGTGGGGTCCACCTGCCCCCAGCCCGTGGGGGGTGGCCC
>NW_005841839.1:3047711-3048387 GCF_000455745.1 Alligator sinensis | reverse complement strand
CAGAAGCAAGGCTGCTCGCAGCAAAGCAGTACCAGTTCCTTCAGTCTGGCTGGATAACAGGTACGAGGCCCTGGCAACACTGCAGGAGAAGGAAGGAGAGGAAAAAACCTCCAGTGAGGAGGCAACTCCACTCTCTTCATGCTCCAAACAGGTGAAGGAGCCAAGCAGACCCGGAGGAGGAAGCGTCGAGTGATCATCATAGGCGACTCCATCCTGAGATGTATGGAGGGCCCCATCTGTTGCCAGGACCCCTCAACACGCGAGGTGTACTGCCTCCCCGGAGCAAAGATTGGGGACATGATGGGGATGATCCAGGCCGTGATCCAGCCCACCAATTACTACCCCATGGTCCTAATCCATGTGGGTACTAATGATGCGGCCAGGAGAAGCCCTGATCACCTGATGACTGACTACCATGCTCTGGGGGGTGTGCTGAGGGAGATAAAAGTACAGGTGGTATTCTCCTCTGTCCTACCAGTGAGCAGATGTGGAAGACAACATGAGACCTGCATCAGAGAGACCAACTGGCGGCTTCGGGAATGGTGTCTCGAGGCAGGCTTCGGCTTCCTAGACCCACACATCATGACAAAAGACATGCTCGGGTGGGATGGGCTTCACCTTTCCCCCAAAGGTAAGCATGTGTTCTCTTCTAGGTTGGTGGATCTCCTCTGGCGGG
>NW_005841839.1:3044042-3044273 GCF_000455745.1 Alligator sinensis | reverse complement strand
GGCTCTGCATTTCTCTGGTCAGCCAAGGAAGCCTCCTGGCCCCTTTCCCTCTTTTTCCTCGCATTGGGATCATCTCCCTCTGTATCCGAAGGATTTCCTTAAGGCACAGCCACCCTTCCTGGGCTCCCATCTCTTCAAAACTCCAGCGCAATCCAGTGCAAGGTGGCAAAAGCCTGCAGCAAGGCAGCAGCCCTCGACTTCAGGAGGGTGGATTTCCATGAGGTAAGAAGA
>NW_005841839.1:3027065-3042361 GCF_000455745.1 Alligator sinensis | reverse complement strand
AGCAGGCATTGGGGGAGTCCCTGTTCCCCCGAGCGCTACCAGGAGTGACTAGAAATAACGGTCACAAGCTGGCAGAGGGTAGATTCAGACTAGACATCAGGAGGTGCTACTTCACAGTCAGGGCGGCTAGGATCTGGAACCAACTTCCAAGAGAAGTGGTGCTGGCTCCTACCCTGGGGGTGTTTTAGAGGAGGTTAGACGAACACCTTGCTGGGGTCATTTGACCCCAGTACTTTTTCCTGCCATGGAAGGGGGTCAGACTTGATCTGCTCAGGTCCCTTCTGACCCTACCAACTATGAAACTATGAAACTATGGTGTAAACCGCCTGGTTATGAGAGCTGGGGTTATTAAGGCACCCCAACCTACCTTTCACCAGAGTGGTAACTGGCCTGGTATTTTCTGGGGGCTCCTGTGCCCTCTGTACATGCCTCCCTAAGCTGGTCAGCACCCGCCCCCACTCTGCAATTGCCCAGAGCCTGTGTGTCTTGCCACCACCAACAGTGCACAGCCCCAACTCACCCTGCGCTCATTCTACACTGTCCAGCTGTGGCATGTCCTGCCACCCCTGGGCATGCAGAGGTAGTTGAAGGGACCAGCGCATGCAGCCACAACCCTGTGTGCCCTGCGCCAACTCTGGGCTTGTCCAGGCTGAACAGCAGCAGGGGCAGCAGCACCTGGGCAGAAACTTTTGTTCAGCATGGGGGAAAGCAGCCCCTCCCCCTCGCTGCCACTGGGCAATTTTTGGTGCGGCCGCCCAGAGTGTTCACCATTCTGGGCTGCCCTGCAACTCCATCACCACCACCTGTGAGCTTCCCTGGGGCTGCTCCACACTGTCACTTCTGCCATGCTAGGCAGCCCAGAGGCAGTGGTGCTGGAGCCTCAGGGGAGCCCGGTGCAGCACTGGCTCTGGGCAGCTGCATCAAAAACTGCCTGGCGGCAGCGAGCAAAAACAGCCACTTTCCCCTTCTCTGAGCAACAGTTTCTGCCCAGCTGCTGCTGCCCCTGCTGCTGCTGCTCAGCCTGGATGAGCAACCCCAGAGTTAGTGCTGGGGCACAGGCTCAGCGGTGCGGGAGAGAAACTGCTGCTCAATGTGGTGGGGAAAGTGGCCCCTCCCCCTCTACTTGCTGGTGCTTCCTGGTGCAGCTGCTCAGAGCCCATGTGGAGCTGTCTTGTATCTGCTCTGCACTGCCTCTGCAGCCCTGTGGGGCAGCCCAGAGGTGGCGGTGATGTGGTGGAAATGCAGGGCAGCCCCACGTGGGCTCTGGGCAGCTGCACCAGAAAGTGCTGGCAAGGGGGAGGGAAGGAGCTGCTTTCCCTCAATGCTGAGCAGCAGTTTGTCCTGCACTGCTGCTGCTCAGCCCAGATGGGTGAACATGGGGCACACAGGGTTGAGGCTGTGTGCACTGGTCCCTGCTTGTACCTCACGGTTGGGGTGGTGGGAGCAGTGGGAGTGAGTTAGCGCACAGGAACACACAACAGCTTGGTGGGATTGTATGGCCCATGCCCGTGCCCTGGGGCCAGCACTGGTGGGGCCCAGAGCAGGGCAGCAGGAGCTCAGGGTCCTGGCCGGGCAGGGCTCTACGGAGCCGGGCCAGCTCCCCTCTCTCTCTGCTAGTGCAGCCCAGCCCCACTCCATAGACCCCTGCCAGCCCCTACCCCATGCTCCTGCTGCTCCACTCTGGGTCTCACCAGCACTGGTCCTGGGACTTGATGTGCCCGGGCACTCCCATTCCACCCACCCGCTGCTGCTGCTCTCCCTACTTTCCTGACCACTCGCCGGCTGCTCCTGCATCATGTGGCTCCAGACTGCATGACCACAACCACAGGACTCAGCAGTAGCTGGCCCAGCCCCGAGAACTGGGACAATTTCACACAGTTCTTCCCTGCCTCCCCATCCCCTGGCTGCTGGGTCCTGCTGGCTTTCCCTGGGTCCTACCGTCCCTGGCTCCTGTCACCTTTGACAGGCAGCCAGGGGCAGACAAATATTAATTTTCTAAATTTTTTAGGGGCCCCTCAGGCCAGATATAATGGCTTGGTGGGCTGGATCTGGCTCGCAGGCTGTATTTTGCCCGCCCCTGTTCTACAAGGTCCTGAACAAGTTCTGCATTGGGTACGGGCTATAGAAAGAAGACTCGGTGACTATATTCAACCACAGAAATATACAGGAGGTGGTCAGAGTCAGAGACATGCTGTCAACTTTTGAGCTGCTCCCTGGTGATGGCTGCCAGGCTGTGTGGGAGCGGATCTTCCACAAGGACCTATGAAAGGACCGCAAAGACCTGAACTGGCTTATAGTCCATCATGCACTCCTGATGAGGGCGTGGAGACAGAGAGGGGCAAAGAGTCCAACCCAGCTGCCCCAGGGAAATCTGCCAAGGTGCAATAGAGACCACCAAATGCCTCCTATGGCTCTGCCCATACGCGGGGGCAGCATGGAAAAATGTAAATTGCCTCTATGAAGCAGTGACAGGGTCATCAGCACATCATGCTGATGATGAGAGAGGTGGCGCTATACAGGCACCTGACTAAACACCAGGGGACCCTGACAGCCTGCTTTGATCAGTTCATGTCCTGTGGCAGGAGCACCCTATGGAAGTTCAGGAACCTCTTGATGTACAGGCACGTGAAACTCAAGGTAGCAGACTATGTTAAAATGGTACTGATTGAACTCCAGTCCTACTACTGGAAATCAGTAGGAGAGGACAGGGAGGACACAGCCAACTCCACCTGGCAGAGGGACAGTTGGCACAGGCTCTTCAAGATTCCCAGAAGTGGACAGTGACAGTGAAGGATACAATGAGTCAACTGGGTTGAGTGACAGTGAGATAGTTGAAGTGACAACAGCAGCAGAACCACCAGTGACAGTGAATGAACTGAGAGCTTAAAACTTGGAACTGGAGTAAGAACCAAGAGGCGGTGTAAATGTAACAAGGAACAGAATGCAGATGGGTACCTGGGAGCATGGGTGTGGTTACTGTAGTAGGTGTGTGGATGTGAGATTTTTTGGGACAGGTACAAGGTTTTGAAAGTGAGTTAAGGTTTGTAAAGAACAGTATGCTACAGGGTGTGTATAGATAACTCTCTCTCTCTCTCTATATATATATATTAAAAAAAAAACAAACAAAAACCCTGTTCCCCATGGGGGGTCTCTCCCCACCTCATGCTGGAGAAGCAAGTTGGAGCTATGGGAAGGGAAAATCTGAGGGAGAGGGAAAGCGAGTCTGTCTCAAAGTTTGGGACTCAGCTTCTTCCCCTCTTCCCTGTTTGCTTTTTCCTGAGTTTTAGGAGGAATAATACCATGCTGCAGGGAGGGGCAGTATTAATCCGTGGATCAGACTAACCAGGGTTGGAGCCTGGCAGTTTGCTGGCAGTTTTGGCCAGGATTAAAAGCCCGGCAAATTTGGGCCAGGTTTAAGGCCTTGATTGAGATAGTGCCATGGGAGTATTAATCCCTGGAGCATGCCGAACAGGTTTGGAGCCTGGTAGTTTTCCTGGTACATGTTGGACCAGGGTGAAACCTGGCATGTTTGGGCCATACTGAGGGCCTGGCACCTTTTTTTGGCTGTTGCAATGTCTTTTGTCTCAGCCTAGATGTGTAGTTTCTCCTTGCTGTATGTTCCCTTTTGTTTTTCCTGGGTTTTGAGTGGGATCACACCATGTGGGTATTAATCTCTGGATCATAGTGACCAGGGATGGAGCCTGGAAGTTTTGCTGGCAGTTTCTGGCCAGAATTAAAAGCCTGGCACAGTTTTAGGCCAGGGTAAGGAGCCTGGCACAGTTTGTTGTTTGGTCCAGGCCTCAGTGCAAAATAGGCCTGGTCCTTCTTTGAGTTCTTTTGCCCCAGCAGAGTTTGGGGGTGCAGTATGCTGGGATGGTGGGGGGGTGTGGTATGCTGACTGAAGCATACAAGTTACTCCCTCAAAGCCACCATATGGAAGTGGAGATCAGTGCCCTACAGTTTCTCAGGGAGCAATGAGGGGTCCCTTGCACCACAGAAAGACCTACTCTCTCTAGCTGCTCCCTCAGATCCATTGAACCCCAAGGAGCAGCTCATAAGACTCTCCAGTGAGGGTCCTCCTGTCCAGCTATTTGCTGATGAGCAGGTATAGGGGTGCAGGCCCCCAAAAATACCTTTTGTGGAGCCCCCAAGTCCCAGACTGCCTCAGCATGGGTGAAACCTCTTCAAGAAGGTGCAACCTATAGACTATGCCTTGTAGTTGTTAATGTTTTAAATTGCATTTGGTGTTTTCCTTTGTTTCCCTTGCCTTTGTTTCCTGTAATAAATCTGTCATTTGTTTACACTGCTTGCAAGGAAGGGGTTTTATTTATGAGGGACACCCCAGCCAAAGTCAGTAAAATTTGAACCTGGCCTTTGTTGCTGTGGACAGCAGATTGGTTACACTCTCTCTGTGCCTGATAATTAAAAAACAGAAATACAGAATATTTGCTTGCTTCTGACCTTGTAGATCCTAACCTGGATACTTGTGGTAGGTAACATGCTATCGCTCTTCCTGTCTCCACTTTCAACCCCCACCAATGCCCCGCAGGTGGTTTATTATGGCCACGGTGTGTGGGATGGGTTGCAGTGGCCAATTTTGTTAGAACTGTTTTGAACAAGTGGCTGCCTGTGAACAGAAGCAACTGGACCTGATCGCTCAGGCGACTTCCTCCAATCCTGTGTTTTTACGAGAACCCATTCTCTGTGGTTTTGAATCAGGGAATCATCATAGGGACAGTTTATTTTCAGTGATTGCCCATATCAGAGCAGTAAGCAAACTCTATTTCATGGAGGACAGATATTTTGAAATATAAACATGTCCATATAGCAGTAATGTTCTTGACAGTAGTGTACTAACATATGCACACAACACTTCTGAACCCTAGAGGTAGCAGTATAGTCTGGTCTTCCTGGGATACTTACCCAGCATTGTCATAACCCTTGTCTTCACTGGGAGAAAGGGGTGTTCTTAACTTACGTTGGCTAACACATATGGATCCTGACAAAGTAACAATCCTAGTGAAGGCTGTGGCAGAATGCCACCTCTGTCTCTCCCCAAAAACTTTGCTATGTGACAATTTGGTTGACATGGTCACTGCAAAGAGCAGACATCCCATGGGCTCTTTAGGCAACCCTAAGTTGTAACCTGAGCTGGATACATTCCTGAGGGAGTGGGGGAGCCTGCTCCCTCTGCCTAGGTGACTGGCACCACATACCTGGGTGAGGAGCTTGGGCTCCCTATTGTTCTGAGTAATGCCAGTCTGCCTGGCAACCAGTGATGCATTTCAGATTGGTTGGCTGGCAGCCAACAGGTGCTGGTCTCCATTGAAACAGGTAAATGAGGTCATAAGGGCTATATAAGCTAAGGACTGCCCAGGAGAAAGAGCAGTAACCATGATGAAAACTGAGAGAGAGAAGAGCTGGACCATCTAAAACTTGCTCTCTCTCTTGAAACTCATGATCAGTGAACTACCTGCCTCCAGAAGGAATCTCCACCTGCTTCTGGATAATACTCGTGAGTAAGCTACCTAAAGTCTAACTAGATATATAGCTTGCAGTAACTCAGATGCATGATCAAAGGCTACCCAGCCACCCTGTTTGCTCTATGGAATTTCTCTGATATTGCTCTACCCTGTACCCTATTACAAACCTACTCCTTGTAACCAATAAAGTTCCCCTTTGTACCTCGCATGGGGAATTTATTGGGAGAGGGGCTAGATTATGCCTTGGGGTCCCCTTGGTTCAGTTAACTAAGGGAGAATACTATTTGTGCTTCAATCTAAGGGAAGCATCCCAACTTCTTAAAGTGGGTCAAATGGGCACAGTGCTAGAATCAAGCTAGCAGGTGTGCTCCAGAAAAGGGGTTGGCTGGACATGAGGCTCCCCCAGGGAGGCACTCGGAGCCTGAAAGGTGGTTGGGTGCAGTGAGGTGGGTGGCTCAGTGCAGGAGCACCCCATACTGGCCCGCCACAAAGGCAAAACACAGCTTCTTGTTATTGGGTCAAGGTAAACCATCACTGCCTCATGGCTTCTAAAATTCAGCTTTAATTCTTATAGCATCTGAGTACTTTGTTCCATGAATAATCCAAAGGTAGCTGTGCTTTGCATTTGTTCAGTATTTGGGTGCCAAGTCACTTATAGAGAAGCTTTGTAAATAAGATCATGTTGCATCTACAAGAAAGTTATAGTACATACAACAGCCTTCAGTAATCTGTTCTCTCGGGTTATTTGATGTCTGCATTTGAATGACGCACTATCTTACTTAAACTGTAATATCCAGGCATCCTGGTTTTCTGTTAAAATCCAAAATTCTCTGCTTAAAACCCCTCAAATCCGTGTTTTTCTGCAGGAAGTGGGAAAATCTGGACCCCTGGAGATTACCTAGGATATCTTCACTGACTGTCACCCACCTGAAGTCAATAGTACTACAATGAATAGCCCATTTTAATTATATTAGAGGGGTGTATGGCTCTTCAACACAAGTCCTACTTTGTACTCACTCTCTTAAGGCAGAAGTCTTCAGTGGGGAGAGAGACTTTTTCTCCTGCCTGAGGAAAGTGACAACTTGTAGACTAGGACTCAAACATATTTGTCTCTGTAAAATAAGCTCACCATTCCTCTTCTGTTTAGAGGCTGTGTAGCAATTTAGGCTGCTGCAGCTCTTTCTGAAAGCAAGACCTTAAATGTAGCACCTGGGGGTGGGGAGGGGGGGTATGTCTTAATTCATTAAATTTTGCTGGGTTTTGCTACCACTTGATTTGCACTCAACAACATCAAATGAAAGGCTGAATTGGTTCCACACTGCCAGGGCTAATTGGCTGCAACAGGCACTGGGAAAGGATTGAAAATCTTAAAACAATTGTGGGGGAGGGAGGGAGAGATCACTCTTTGGCTGTGCTAGCAGAGGGGGTGCAACAGATGCACACAGAAATTGGAATGACAACAAGTGAATCCCCCCCCCCTCACCCTCCAAGCTAATCACTCACTCTGCTTGGAATAGCTTAGTTGAGGGGGTACTCAGTGCCATGCCCAGCCCACTGTTAATGAGTCTTTTTTTTTCTGCCTTTGAAACTGTTCTTTACAAAAAAGCCATGGCAAAGGCTCCTGCTAATAAAACACCTCTCAGCCCCCTCACTGAGGTAGTTCCAGAAAGAGGTTGGCCAGGGATAGTATGCTAGCCTGTGGGGGAGGGAGTGGGGTTGAGCCCTCAACTTAAAGCAAGCAAGTAAGAAAGACTGTACCTATGATAGTCTCCCTAAAATGGGCCAAACCTGCCAAAAAAAAAAAAAAGAGAGAGAAGGTCCTAAAATTTCTTAGAAGTCCCCTAGCCAAATAAGTGAATGATAAACCTCTGCTCCAGGAATGTGCATCACACAGTGGATGAAGGGGAGGCTCCGAGAGAGAATACTGTCTCCTTGTGGCTGGGGGGTGGGTTGTGTATGTGTGTCGGTGTCCAGCTCTGTGCTGTGTCTGTGCCTGCTGCACGTGTCTGCCATTGCAATTCTCCACACAACCCTGGCTGGGATCTGAAGGAGGGCCTCCCACCTGTCAGCCTTGTTTGCCTACCGCGGGCACTTCCAGGGCTCCGAGGCTTGGGTGCCAGGCACCAAAGGGGGGAGGAGGGGTGTGGGGCTTTCTAGCAATAAAAACCCTCCTGGGAAGATTCCTCCCTCCCTCCCTGCCTCCTGTCCTTGGTGACTGGCATCAAAGTGAAAACTTTGTCTTATTCCCCTGAATGAATCGGAGGATTCAGAATGACCTAGACAAATTGGATGGTTGTGTCAAAAAAAAGCTCATGAGGTTAAACAAGGATAAGTGCAAGGTCTTGCACTTAGGATGGAAGAACCCCATAAACCAGTACAGGCTGGGGGCTGACTGGCTGGGCAGCAGCTCTGAAGAAAAGGACCTGGGGTTTACAGTTAGGGCTGTGGGAAGCTTCAGGTGCTGATTCGATTCAGAGGAGATTCAGCCTGATTCTGTGGCCGAATCTCCAAATCTGAATTGAATTAGAAGACTAATTTAAAAAGTCTTAATTGATTCAAAACTCTCCAAATTGATTCAGAAAAGACTTGGTGAGCTTCAGAGATTTGGGCAGTATCCACTCACTGCCGCAGGGAGCTGGAGCTGAACTCTGTGCTGGTAAGTAGGGGGAGGGGACCATGGGGGGCCCTTTGCCAGGCCCCATCCCCTGCACCTCCCCCCCCTGGCTGCTCTGGCCACCCCAGCTCCTGGCTCTTTTATTTTGAGAGAAGAAGAAGAAGGAAAAAAAAAAAAAAAAAAGCCTCCACTCACTGGCTGCTCCCAGATGGTGGGGTGGTCCCTGCTGCCCCCCACTGCTCCATGCTGTTGGGAGGCTCTGCCAAGAGCCCTCTGACCTCCACTCACTCCTGTAGCTCCTGCCATGGCTGCCCCACCCACCTTAACTCCTGGCCCTTAAAAGCCCTGCACTCACTTGATGCTACAGTGGCTTTGGGGGGCTCATGGAAGAGCCCCTTCTCTCCCCCCCCGCCCCCAATGCAGTGCAGGGCAGCAGAAATCACCTGCTTGGCAGGAGGGTTTTTATTTATTTATTTTTTGTTTAAAGAGTTGGGAGCTGGGGCCAGGCAGGGCAGCCATGGGGAGGGCTGGGAGAGTAGGCAGGGGGTGGGGTCTTGTGACAGCCTGCCCACACAGTGGGGGCAGCAGGGATTGCCCCCCATCTAGCAGCAGCTGGTGAGTGCTGGGCTCTCTTAAATTGGAGAGTCCAGCAGAGAGCAACAAAATGGTTTGGAGGCTGGGGAACATGACTTGTGAGGAAAGGCTGAGGGAACTGGGCTTATTTAGCGTAGAGAAGAGGAGACTCGCAGGGCGGTGGTGGGCGGCAGTTAGACTGCTTGATTTGATAGTCTTTAACTACCTGAAGGGGGGGGGTTTAAAAGAGGATGGAGCCGGACTGTTCTCAGTGGCGGCAGATGACGAAACAAGGCGTAATGGTCTCAAATTGCAGCAAGGAAAGTTTAGGTTAGATATTAGGAAGAACTTTCTCACTAGGAGGGTAGTAAAACACTGGAACAGGCTACCCAGAGGGGTGGTAGAAGCTCCATCCTTGGAGGTTTTTAAGATGTGGCTAGACAAATCCTTGGCTGGGATGGTCCTTCTTTGAGCTGGAGGTTGGACTAGATGACTTCCTGAGATCCCTCCTTCCCTAATTTTCTATGGTTCTATGAAGCAATTCTGTTGGAAATAATTTTTTGTCTTTCTAAGGCAAACTTGTCTGCTGCTGAGCACAACATTTTAAGCCCTTTTCAGGCATTTTTTAAACAAAAAATATGCATTAGCTGTTTTGGGCTAGCCTTAAGCACCATTCACAAAAACAGCAGGGAGGCAGTTCTATTTCTTGCTTTATGTAGTGAGCAAATAAGTGGACAACCAAGTTGGGAGAGACTTTAATCTCCTCTTCTGTCTGAGCGGAATGGTACCCATATTACTCATTGAGCTGCTGATTCATCTTCTTTCTCTTTCTCTCCATCCGTGTCAGCTTGAGAATAGGGGCACAGGTTTTATGACAGAAGTATCAGACACCTCTTAGGACTTTTAAGCATGTTGAACAAGTTTGGCATTCAACTTGTGTTGACTAAAGTTGGAATTAGGCACCTGAGTACTTGTTATAATCCCTCTAGGTGTGTCTCTGGGCACCTGTGTACCTTTAAAACCCTGAGTCAACAACCCTGGTTTGTAGCTAAGCCCACGTGAGATCAGCAGATCTGGGGGGTCAACACTGTTCCTACACCTCCTCCATGGTGATACTTAAAGTATCTAATCATTTGGATAAGCATCTTTCAGGTATAAGATTCGGGGCTTTAAATACTCTTCCTCAAAATAATTTACCTAAATTCATATGCCAAAGGAAATACTATGATCCTCTGTCCTTTCCCAGCCAGTCCGTGCTGACCCATGCAGGGTCCCATTGTTTCTAGACAGGTTTTGCAGTGTCTCACACATCTATCTTCATGGATCAGCTTGCAGGATCAGAGACCTTTTAAAGTGCAAACTATTTTATTCACTCAGGTTTATGAATCTTAATACCTTGCAGCACAGAGTATGCTGTAGGGGGAAAAAAGAAGTTGGAATTTAACCTCTTGACTTTTTTTTTTCCCCAGAAGCCAGAAATGTTGCACTTGAGTTGCCAGAATAAGCCCACGAAATGCCTACACAATTACCAGCTTTATGGCCTATTTATTTCTGCCACTTCTGTTCTCCCAGCAGCATATTCCTTATGAAATACCTTGAAATTGAGAGATTGGGTTGAAGAAACATATTTGCCTGGAAGAATGTCATGCTGGGAAGGACAACAAGGGTGAGGCTTTTGCCAGGAAAACAAAACATTTGAGTTCCCTTTTACAGGAAGGCAGAAGCAGGTGATTGCAGACTAGACTTAATTTGTAGCTTTGGAAAACAATTCGCTGTTTAGTGCTGATCAGTCATGGTGAATAAGGGTTACGTGCTCTAATGAGGAAAGGATGGTTGATGTAGGGGAAAAAAAAGACTCAGGGTCAGAAAACTAGGAACAGAGAGAGTATTTGGATGTGCAGTCTACTTGGCAGACTTTCTATCCTGAATTTTTACGTATGTATATGATATACTGATTGCAATTCACTGTCAGTACTGCCATTTGCAAGATCTTAGAAATGAGTCTGGCCTCTTAAATCGCAAGATATTTTGAGAAATCAAAAAATAATCCAGTCTTTCTTTTGGTTTTTTTTTTTGTTTGTTTGTTTGTTTTTTTTAAATTCATTTCTTATCCTGACTTGTTGTGTGTGGGAGAATTTTTTGAGTCAAAGTCAACTGCTAAAAAACAGAAATGCATTTCTTTCCCCGGCTATTCAAATAGAAATTGTACTTCATCCCCTAAGAACAGGCATTTATTTCCTGTTACTGCCTAGGCTCCCTTTCTTCACATGCAAGGCTGTAAAATGGACCTGAACAGTGAACATCTAAACACTGCAGGGTACAGATCCCAGGTAGAGAGATCTTGGGAATGTCAGCTGGGTTGTGGGGAAGAATTTGAAAAAAAACTCCTCTTGGATCATGAGTAGAGGGAGGGAGTGAAGGTTTGCTATTGGGTCTGAGCTCTTGCAGAGAGCTCCCTGAACGCTTGCCAAGCCCTGAAGGGTGTGGGAGCAGAGAAACTAACTGCAGCCTCAGGAGAGTACTTCCTGCAGGTACCATAATCCCATGACTTTGGTTTCTGAACTAGTGCTACCTTCTGTTGTCGACATTGCTTCAGCCTTAATGAAGCCAGTGGGGAAAAGGCAGCTTTTACCCTCACTTGCAGGTAGAATGCGGGGAAATGGTAGCCTTGTTAGCTTCAGCCCCACTGATGATAGCAAAGGGGAAAATTCATGCAATTGCAGCCCTTTGTTTTCATAAGAGGTGTGCATGCAGTGGGGAAGCACCCCCTTGTAGCTAAAGTTGCAATACAACTGAGAGTAGGCAACACTGCACTGTTCAAATGAAGTAATATTGAAGGCAGATAGAACTTTTACATTAGGTGAGTGATAGAAATGGGAATTGCAACCCAGACATGGGAGAAGTTTCCTAAAGTATATGCTATGGGCCACTCTCTCTATATAAAGTTATATTGCTTTAGTGCTGTGCAAAGGCAATGTTCTTCTGAAATCAACTGTTGAAGTGAGCCTTCATTATGCTGAATAATTAGCCTTTATCGCTCTTAATAACTGGTATTTATTTAAAGGATTATTTTATTCTCAATTTTGCAATTTTGGGGGGATTAAGTTTAGAGGAACAAGCTCCATTTAACACTCGCACACCCCTCCACCTGCCCACTCTTAACCAGGACCAGTCTGCCCTATTCTGCAGAACCTGTGGCTGCAGGGGGCCCTGTAGCCAAGGGACACTGTGGCCATGAACACTTGAAATCAGTGTTGTAGCAAGGAGGGGCAGGCGGTTGCACCAGTCCATGTTGCTGCTGGTACCTTCGTGTCCGTTGACTCGCTGCTGCCAGCTTAATGTCCAGCTGCTCGCCACCCTCCTCTGGCACTGGCACTGGCACTGCCACTTCCACTGCCAGCAGGAGAGGGGAATAGGAAGAAGACCAAGATGAGACAGGGGCAGGGAGGGGGAATCTTAGGAGGTACTCAGTTTATTTTCCTTCCCTCACTATGGGAGATGCCAGCGGTTGGCACAGGTGGAATTTTTTAAACAGAGGCTGGTGGGTGGATGGGGATTCCCAGATATTTGCATATACAAGTTACGTGAGTGCATGCTGCCAAGTTGAAGTGGAAGGGGACTTGAAACTGGGTGTTTTACTTGATATTTTGCAGGGTGGCTTTTAAAGAAGTGGAAGGCTTTTCAAAGTTCAGTTTTCTGGCCATGAAGGCCCACAGTTCATTGTGCACACATAGAAATGCCTTTTAAGAAGGTACCAATTTGAGGGGCTGGAACCAATGGTTTCTTGAAACCATAGGGAAATAATGGAAGCCATGAGGGTAAAGGACTGTCTGCCCTGTGGGCAAACTTCCCTAGCAGATCTCAAAGATAGTGAGAAGGAAATGCAGACAAAGCTGGCAGGGGCACATGCAGACTTGGCAGGGATAGTTTGAAGAGATCCAACAGGTGTGATACTCCTCAGTGGCCAGAAAAAAATAATTTTTGGGGGGAAGAATCTATAATCCATGTTTTGGCATTGATTTTGGGGGGGGAAAAAAAAAGTTTGGTCTAGAGTAGACAAATGTTTAGCCAACATGGTATTCAAAGGCCCCCACAGAATGTAAGGTTTTACAAAAGAGCTGGAGAATACCTTTTTAAAGACACTTTTAATCAGTTTTAAAATGAGCCTGTGGAAGGCACAGAACCTGGTCTTTATAAACCTGGTTCTTCTAGTCAGACTGCTTGTTTGAAAACTTGATTGCGTGAATTGACATTTTACAGTACCTAGGATCAAGAAGAGCAAGGAACAGAGGAAAAATTGGAAGAAGACCTGGGGACTTTTATTTACAGAGGATATTGGGGCTAAGTTTTAACAGACAAAAAGAAAAGAAAGGGTTTTATGGAGTTTTAAAAGGAAAACAAAAAGCTCAGTGTTCCATACCTTAACTTCTAGAATATCCACAGGATTGTGTGTGTTATACTTTTATGTGTCTAATGTGATAAGGAATGCTACAGATATAGCAACTTACTATTGATTTTAAGCCTTTAAATTGATTATTTATTAACAATGTCATTTCTACAAGGAGGTTGGTCCTCGTAGTGGTGTGGGAATAGGTAGGATATAAGACTTGCCTGAATAGGGTGGCAAATAAGTGTGTATTCATAGCGGTACACTGTAAAGCACAATCTGGTTATGGCAAAACAGGATTATCGGCCTATTCTTTTTCAGTAGAGTTTTAGTGTGGGGAAAGGAGAACAAGGAGGGGCAACGGGTTACAAATAATATGCAAAGCTTAAAGGGAAAGAAGTAAGAAGCTGGTTGTAACTTTCAGGAAAAAAATGCCTTTCTGGATCTTATGCTGTCCCATTTTCTGATTTATTTATTCTGAACCTGCTTGACTCTGCTTCTGGAGTCTGGGTTTTGAGAACTCCACTCAGCTTTGGTAACTTGGTCCCTGACTCCAGAACCATGACTTGGCCTGTGACTTGGTTTCTGGCACTTCCCTTTGGATTTGGTAACTTGAATGCTGGCTTCTGACCCAGCTGTGTGGCTCTGTGTCCCCCAGCTCATGCCTCCTGTCCTTTGCTAGTAGCCTACCCAGTATGCCAGAACTCCCCAAACCCAGTCCTTACAGTTGGTGTCACCCATTACTGCTATTGTGATACTGTTGTCTTTCTCCTTCTTCATAGTTTTGCCTTCTTCATAAATCTTGCTACACAAGCAAATCTTCATTCTTCCGCATTATTTATTTGTAATTCAACTTTGACAAAGGGGGAAAAAAGAGAAGATTTAAACACTATGTTGGAGGCCACTGTTCCTGTTCATAATTAATGAGCATTTTATCTTGTAGCTGGTAGATCCAATTCTTGCCTGAGATGTAGACTAGACAGATGACGTAGCCTAGGAGGGTGGATCACACTGCTATTTTTGGTGCCTGTGCTATGCATCATGGATGCACTGGTTCTCAACCTTAGTTATGCTGTCATGAGTCAGTTTGCACCATGTGTTGCACTCATGGGCTGGATCCAGATGTGCAGGCTTGTGTGGTTTATGGCACCACGAACCACTTTGTGCACCACAAACTGCACCTGTTGTATGTTAAACCATACGGGGTGCTACTAATTAGCAGTGCTGGGCCCAGACTTGCTACTGAGATTTCCTGGTAGCAGATAAAATCCCTGGGGCAGAAGAAAACAGAAATGGCACAAAGCATGCCCAGGGCTATCTCCTCCCCTGTCTCTGCATGCTGCAGAGCCCCCCAGACAGGCACTCTAGTCCCCAGCCATCCACTGCCCAGCTAGCTGTGGTGCAGGGTGCCTCAGTTCAGGGGAGCCGGCTGCTTTGGGCAAGAAGAGTGAATTGCTTCTCTACTTTTCTGTATGTATAAAACATTCATGCCTGGGGGGGAAAGAAAGAGTAGCAGGGGGGAAAGAAAGGGGCGGAGAATGGCTAAAAGCACCTAATAGGCTCAACTTAGAAAGCAAAACAAAATGGTTCTATAACCTGCATCTAAAATCTTAGGCTTGTTGTACAGGATAGGTGCTATAGGGCTCTGGTCCTCGATGCATTAATGTCTGTCTTGTTCTTAGTGGGCCAGGAGGTATAGCCACTACCTCCTTGAGCCCTTCCTTAATGTTTTATTCTCACCTGCCATGTCTTTGTTTCTTATGTAACCCTGGGTGTGACACTACATGTGCCCTCACCTGAATAGTGGGATCCTGGGGTACCTGGTAGCCAGTAGCCCTGCCCAGCCCCCCTGGGAAGCTGCTGCAGTACCCCTGAGTGAGAGCCTCCCCTTACAATCAAGCACCCTCACAGACAATTGTCAAACTTATTTACAAGATTTAATTATTTACAACATAATCATTAAATAAGCACGTGGATATACCGACAAATAAACCCTCAAGAACTTATTTACACAGTCTCTCACTTGCACACGGTGTACTAGGGATCCTGTGTGCACTGCCCCTGGTGGGGTATCTCGGGGAGCAGGACTGTCTGTGTCCCTGCACATGGTCTGTGGACGCTCCCTGGCGCTGGTGTTGGTCTCTGTGCTCCTGGGGTCTCCAGGCAGTAAGCAGTGACTCCTCTGCAGTTCCTGCAAAACAGCCTTCCCCTGCCTTTGACCCCCTTCCCTGGTTCTGCT
>NW_005841839.1:3013475-3027004 GCF_000455745.1 Alligator sinensis | reverse complement strand
CCAGCCCCCCCCGGGGCTTTGCCTGCCCCGGGGGCCCCTCCCCCATCAGGGAAACTAGGGCAGACTCTGGCAGTTGCCCCCCCCCCGCTGTGCTCACCTAGCCACACACACTGCAGTCAGGTCTCTCCAGGCTTGGAGTCTCCACACAAGCAGTCCCCGCCTGCTCCTGCGGCCGCAGCCTCCCCAGCCGAGAGAAGAACTGGATATTGTATCGCACTAGATACTGTCACTCCCGTTGCAGCCTCTCCACTGATGCTCCCGCAGGGCTCTCCGAGGGCTGAGACTCTGAATCTGGTCTCCAGCCTGTCCCTCAGCCCCTCTCTCCCCTGTTCCGCCCCTGCAGGAAAAACTGCTCCCCCTTTTTATCCAAGCCTCTCAGCCAATCCCAGCTCAGGGCCCTCCCGGGGATTTTGCTAAGGACTCTATTTCAAAACTTTGCTGGGGTTACATCACCCCTCCCACTTCCAACAGGGCTGCTTCCAAAAGAGCTTCACTTGCCCTCAGAGCCTACAGTGTCCCCTCTGAGACAAACTGTCTTTCTGCTAGGCAGCCCTTCCCATTCTGTTCAGGTGGGTCCATTTTTTAAAGGCTACTACACCTAAGACTATCATTGGGAGGATATTTCTCAGTGAAAGAGTTGCCTTGGGGCCCTTGACTGGACCAATTAGCAGGACTCCTTCCTCCCCTTCCCCCCTGACCTAACCATACCTTGTTGAATCTGACGCAGCAAACCACTGGCTGCTGTAACTATCTTCTCTGGATTGAGCTAGTTAAGCCTAGTTCTAAGAGGCCCACCATCCTGGATCCCAGTCCTTCTGCTAGCCCCCATGGGGCCAGGCTGGCTCATCCAGGTACCTCCACTGAAGGCTTATGTTTGTATTTGGGGTGTGTAAGTACAAATGGGGGGGGGGGGCGGGGAGAGGGAGGGGGTCCTCCAGAGAAAACAGGAAATAAAAGGGGGAGAAAAAAATCATATACTGCCTCTTCAAGCTCCCAAGCAGCAGTCCTGCCTTGCAGGGGCTGACCTTGCTGACTCTTCCCTGCCCGCTTTCCCACCTACTTGTGGGTGAAGGGTTCTGCCCGGCTTGACCTGGTTGCTCCAGATTCCAGCCGTGGCATCCCTGTTGACGGGGGTCACTCACTCCAGGCGTTTTAACAAGCATGCCGGCACCAATTCTTTGGTTGCCTGATGCAAGTATAGGGGATTTGTCTCCCCCTTCCACTCTCTTATTCTGACAGTGGGTGTTTTTTTTTTTTTTTATGGAGGATCTCAAGATTTGAGACAGTGCTTTTTGTTGTTACCTCCTCAAGAAATTTTACTTGTTTGACATGGTGTGTTTTGGAGCTTGCCTTTCAATAATTGGTTACTCAAATCAAAGATTATATCAAACCTTTGTATCCTCAAAAATATTATTTAAGACTACTGGAAAAAAAACTAGTGTTGATGACTTGATTTTTTTTTTTCTTCTTCCTTTTTTGTCCCAGTTGTCTGAAGTTCAATTAGTGTAACTTTTTAATAATGTCTCCCCCTGTGGTAAGAATAAAAAGAAATGAGAAATTACTGGAAAAACTATTTTTTAGTATTATATCTTTGTGCCAGTTAAGTGAGATGTGAAAAGAATGTGGCTCACATATGTCATGTTTTAATAGATGCTGGTTCTTTTTATTGTGTTGTATTTTGTAGTCCCTATCTCTTATTTTCCCTATTCCAGAGGTAATTTCTTGAACCAAATGTACTTCTGAGCTATGTTAAATCCCCCTCTCTCAAATACAAGGTAGAAATGATTTTGCCTGCTTTTTATAAGCATAGAGAATAACTTTTTGAAGAGTGTTCAGGAAAAAGTGTTCACTTCCAAGCAAATTGAAAGAAACTCAAGCTATTAAACCATTTTGGTGGACAAGTAATGTCACCACTTTCTTTTTATCCTTAACATGTGGGGTCAACTAAAAAAGAAAGGTCAGGAATCTCTTATTTATCATCTTCCAATTTTCTGTTACCTTAGCAGTAGCTTCCAATTTTTCTCAAATAAGTTATTGTTTAGAGTGAAAGGTGAACAACAAGGCGGGGGTGTGTGTGTGTGTGTGCGTGCGCAAGGTGGGAATACCAGATTGCCAATGTTGATATATTGAGCTGAGAGTGTATTAATGCAAGCCACTCTCCCATTGCAGTCTGACATCTGATCTGCATTTTTTTTTTTTTTTCCTACTAAGTCATTCAGACTTTCTAATGGCATGGTTGTCTTAAACACAACGCACAAAAACCCCATACTGTTTCAACCCTGATAATTTTTCCCTTTCCATTTCATTTTGAGGCATCTGTGATGCAAAGTATCTTGACCCCCAGTTCTCACCCTGCAAGAGACAGTAAATAATAAATCCCTATCTATTTTCTTTTTCCCATTCAGTATTTTGTAAACCCTTATTGGTCTGTCTCCCCCCCCGCTCCCTGAATCTCTTTCTTTTTCTTTCCCCAAAACTGAATAGCCCTGGCCTCTTTAGTTTCTCCACATATAAAGCCCCTCCATACTGCTAAAGTACAGAGAAGGTCATCAAGGATCATTCTTTAGTTCTAGATCCATTTTTGAGGCATGGGGACCAGAACTGGGTACAGTATTCAGGGTGTGGATGCAACATGGATTAATAAAGGGGCATAGCAATACTGTGTGTTCTATTTACAATTCCCTTCTTAATAATCCCTAACATTTTTGTTTGCCTCTTGGATGGCAGCTGAGCATTGAGCTGACTTTTTTTTTTTTTTTTTCACTTAAAAAAAAAAGTCCAATAGCTCCCAGATCTCCTTGCAAATAAAGCAAAACTTTGAAGGGAGCAATATATGATTTGACAGTATTAACAGTTGGGAAATGGAAAGCATACTGCTAAATATAGCTATACCTGAACTGCAATTTAAACAGTTTTTAAGGTAGAAAAGTCTAGTCATGAATATTAATACCCTTACATGACTGCTGTAGGTACATTTTAGATCCAGGAAAACTAGATGCAGGTTCAAATGAAAGGAAACTTAAATATTTGCTTACTAGGAGACAGTCCACCAAATGGACAGCTCAGTTTGGAGCTGGACACAGCAACGTGGCCTGATGGGAAGCTACTTCCCTGGAGGTTGAAGGAATTGAAGTCCCTTTAGAATGTGGACATTGCACTGACTCTGTTTTCACGCAGGGAAAGCTATGCTATTGGGAAAATGTTTTTGACCATCTCCAACCATGTTCTCTGCCTTCCTTCCCCACTACCTCCACCACATAGTTCCTTAAGTTAGATTGTCTGCCCTTGAGAACAGAAACATTAACAGCCTCTATAGCTACTCAGTTGGGCATGAAGGTCCCATTGTGCCAGGCTCCATACAAATGTGGTACTGATGTGTTATTCCTGCTCCAGTGAGCTTGTAGTTTAGCTGTATGTATATACCAGTTCCCTGATCCTGATCTGTACTAGCATAACACAAATGGTATCTCTTCTCCCCCATGTTAATTGGATATAGTTTAGTATCTAGAACGGTTATTTTTCTATTTAGACTCAATTTAAAGTACACAGCTGTTTTTGAAGAAGCATCCTGGTAAAGAAGGCTCATGGTTGACAGTGAGCTTTCATGACTAACTGTGTTAGTGTGCCAAGCTAGATGTATAACAATTTTTTTTTTTTTTTAAGGTGCTATCTGTGTAGTGTATGCCATGGATGGTAGGAAATGGAGGAGACTTTAGATTACCTGTCCTTGGGGTTTAAAGTAAACAGTTAGGAAGTCTAATGGTGACAACTCTGTAGTTTTATGGCATATTTCATGGAAAGGAAATGCAATGCAGTGGAACAACTGTAAAATGGACTTGCTTCAGTTCAGATAGTCCCTGAATTAGTCTGCCTTGAGGCTTAAATAGATTTTTATGATTAAAACCAGAAACAGAACATTGCCCGTTCATCCAAAAACTATTTCTTCCTCTTTCTACGGGAATCTAGATGCTGCTTTATTGAACGTGGATTGCTAGAAATATCAATGTTGGAATTTCAATAATTGTAGCTTGTTTTTGGAGCAGTCAAAGGTGCAAAAAAACCACAAGTAAGATGGGACAGAGGAATTGGATAACTTGGGTTTCTTACAAGTGTGCCTACACTTGGCTGGGTTTTACTAACAAGATCAAGTGTTAGGTCTATTAATCATTGTTTTTGCAATGTTCAAAAATGGTTTCCAAAATAAATGAAGTGGGCGGGGAATTCATTTCAGCTTTGGTTCATAGCCAAGCACAGGGCTGTCCAAGCATCACACTTTTCTAAACTCCTTGTACAACAACATTTCTTTTATTTTAAATATCTGCTTTTTTCTGCCATTATAAATTGCATCCAATGGAGCTGGTTCTCTAGTTTCCAGAATTCAGATATCTGAAACTGGCTTTTAGTTACCTAGGTATATGCTAGGTAATAGCTTTGAGGGTGCCACCTTTTTAAAAAAAAAAAAAAAAAAAATTTTTTTTTTTTTTTTTAACTATTGATTTGGAGGATTTGTGTACTAAGGTTAATCAGGTGTGACAAGAATTTGCTTGGTTTGTTCAGACTTAAGGAACAGAAATCTGATGTAGTATATTCATATATTAGAAATGGAACTTCATCTAGGTGCAATCAATATGTTCCTGGAGGTAGAAATTTTAACTGCAACTAACCACCATTTCTGAGTTGCCTCAATTACCAAAAAAAAAAAAATTATGTATCAGTTTTCTATCTTAAAGTACACACTATTCATGGTCTCGTTAACCTGATTGAATGTGACCCATTTTAGAAAGCATGCAGGCTTCGCTTTTCTTGAAACGTAAAGGGTGGTATTTCCAGTGCTAGACCACACCTTGAAAGAAAGTTGCCTCAAAATGCAAGTGAAAGATTTCTTTGCAAACATGAATAGGTTACAAATTGGAGTAAAAGCCACGATGCCAAAGTCCTGGTTGTACAGAGTGAGTACAGACCTTGCTTTCAATGCCAATATTAAAGCAATAACAACCTGTGTTGAAAGGGAACTCCTCTAGTGGCTGCTGGTGGCAGACCTTTCTTTCATGCTGTGAGCTTGCTAACTGCTAAATCTTGCTCCTACACACAAATCAAGTACACTGAAAAATTTGGATAATTCATGTGGATAATTAATGGCTCCCTGTTTCTGTTTCTCAGTACAGCTTTGCTTATGTAATGCCAGTAATCGCAGGTTAATGTGAGAGGTAGGGGGAAAACTAATAATAATAAAGTTGTGCAGAAGGCTCCCTTCCTGGTTTTAAACCAGTTCAGTGTACCAGTCCCCAACAACAACTTCCCATTCTATAACTGGGCATTTTAATTTAGTGCAGTAGGATAACAAGTCTTAGCTTCTTGCCCCTTACTCTAAATTTTGCTATGGAGAAGACAAAGAAACACGCCACTGGCTGAGGATGGAAGAGAAAAGCTGGTTCACAGTATTTGTATTGGCAGTCATATATTTCAGATGCTTATATGGGGGAACTCTGGTCATCAGAGGCCAGGTGGAAAGCAAAAGAGTCCCTCCTTATAAGCATCTGAAACATTTAACTGCCGATACAAATATTGCAAACCTGCTTTTCTGTCTGTTCCTCAGCCAGTGGCATGTTTCTTTGTCTTCCCCATAGCTTTGTGGCCCTCACTCTAAATTTTGCTAAGACTTGTAATTACAAGGTGAACAAGTGCATTGGAGCAGACTTGACTGAGTCTGCTACAGCTTAGTAATTACTGTGCCCATCAGACTCCAGTGTCTCATGTATCAGCTTAAAAGTGGCAGCGGGGGTGCTTTTAATTAAAGCTTGTTTGAACTTTAGTTAAAGCGCCTCTGCCACCATTTTGGAGCACAAGGATGCACATACAGGAGATGCTCTGGGTGCTTTAATTAAAGAAGCTCTTGAAACCACTCTAATGTGCTCCCCCCATGCCCACCAACTTGTGAGGTATGTGTATAAATGCCCACAGAGCATCCTTGTTTTACCAAGTGATGGTACCAAGAGCTGGCAGCAGGTGAAGCAGTCCCTGGGCTGGGGGGGATGGTGCTTCCCTCTGCAGCAGCAGTGGCACCCCACCCCCAGACGGCACCTGCCTGCAGGCACTCGGCTTGGCCAGTCCCGGTGGGCACTGCAGCTGTGGAGGAAAGCACCAGGATCTGCTGCAGTTCAGGCAGGCAGGCTCCAGTGGCGGGGGAGAAAAAAAGATCAGGCTCACTGCTTTTCTTGGGCAGAGTCTGCTTTCCCAGGCTGCTGCCAGGCTGGTTGCAGGACTTCCTGCAGAGCCATGGAGCTGCATGGAGCCTGGTGCTTTGCTCTGGGGCTGTAGCTGTGCCCCAAGTCATTTACGGCACATTACGCTGCCAAATTTCATACAGCAGCTGGAATTAATGCGCGATACACTGCCAAGGCGTGCAAACACGGACACCATTAATGCGGTGCAAAAGCATTTAGCCTGCTTTTAAAGTGTCATACACACATGCCTCTCATTTCATCTATACATGGCCCTAAACAACAAACATCAACTTCCCACAAAAAACAACCCCTTACAGAAATTATTCTCTTTGGTAACCACCAGCAACTTTGCACCCCTCCCATCAGTCTTCTGTTTTGGTTTAGTGAAACAAGTGTGCCCAATCCTCCTTTTTCCTTTTTTTTTCCCCCCCCAACTCTTCCTCGCTAATCTCTTTCTTGTCTCAATAATATAGTATTTCTGTAGTATTTAGGAAACCCCAGCTTCAAGTACTCTTTCAGTGAAAGTCAACTCCTTAAACATGCAGAGGTTTCTTATTTTCCATAAACTAGTTTTAAAATGTTAATAAAGTCCTTAACGCTTCCTCCAGTCCCTTTGTTATGAGTCCACATATTACCATCTCCTATGATAATGACAGGTTTATTCTGTTGACACTCAAAGCGGCCGACCCTTTCCCACGCCCTCTTTGAATATGTACATTCTAAAACACGTCCCACTGTTTCTTCTCCTCCTCTTGGCACATTGAGGTTGGTAAGCCCCATCTGTGTTGCACTTCTGTCACTGGCAAGATATTTTTTACAACCTTCCGTGCTAGGTCAGCATGTTCCCCTTTTAGCTGTTTACCTGCCACCACTCTCCACGATTTCTTCACTTGTCCTTCTGTGAAGTTTCCCACTGGCACTATTCTGTCTCTCTCCCTTACCACTCTAATCAATTTCTTATGACCCTTCAGGACCTCAAGCCTTACCTTCCCTATTTTATACCCTTACATGAATCCTTCCATCCTGATGCCATTCCCACAAACTCTTCAAAGAGCTCTGATACAGTCCCCATTCCCTCAAAATTGCAGCTGCATGAAATTGGGTGATATGCGCTGCTTTTCCCTCTCCCTCCATGACTGCCTTGCATACTGTGCTTACATATTTTGCATAGACGAACAATCCCAAGTCGGGCAGCCCACATCTTCCTCGCTTGGCACAGTTCTGCTTTAGCCAACCATTTTCTTTTGGCATTCCAGAAGAACTATATCCCTGCTTCTTCTGTACTTCTGTTCCTTCTGTACCTCTGTACTTTTGCTATTTGCCACCACATCACTGGTTGGTAGACCACATAGCATGTTGGTCTAAGGACATAGGCAGACAAGGGTGAATCCAGGATCTTTTATTAGACCAACTCAAATAATTGGAAAAAAATGTCTTTGTAAGCTTTTGGGTACAAGCATCCTTCATCAGGCTGAGGAAGGATCTGCAGATGGTCTGTGCTTTTCCTGGATGGAGTGGAAAAGAATCCAGAGGCCAGTATGTATTCAAGAAAGCCAGTCATTTAAAATGTAAATTGAGGTGGTCAGTTGGTGACAGACAGGTGGTGGGGAGGGGAGAAAGAGAATGAATGTAGCTGTAGTCTATGGATGAGAGATGGGGAAGTGTGTGTGTGTGGGGGGGGGTGGGGAAGGGGGGGAAGAATGAGAATAGCTGGTAAAAAGTGGAGGGTTTACCTGGGGGGTCAGATCTTAGGCAGGTAATAATGTGTCATAAATCCAATGTCTATATTTAAGTCCATGATTTTTTGTGTCTAGTAGATTGAAGTGAAGTTCATAGGCTTGTCTGTGAAAAGTATTTTGTAAATTTCAGTTTGAGGATTAGAACTGAGAGATTGGGGAGAGAGTGGTTTCCTTGTGAGAAATGTGCCCCCACAGGTAATTGGGTATTCTTGTATTTGATAGATTTTTGGTGTGCACTCATTCTGATATGCAGTTGTTGTTTGATTTTTTTTTTTTTTTTTCCTACATATTTTCCATTGAGGCATTTGGTGCACTGGGTGAGATGTATTACATTTCTGGAGGTGCAGGTGTAAGATCCAGGAATGGTGATGTTTCTTTTGTGGGGGTGGTGGAGGCGTGTTGGCAGGTTGCTCGTTCTCTGCAGATATATATGTTGGGCTGTGGGTTTCTTGTATGTGGTCATATTGTGTATTAAGGGTATATGGTGGCATATAGTGTATTCATTCTCCAGTTTTTTGGAAGTTCCTTGTCCTTTTTTTTAAGAGTAAGATCACAATGCCTCTTGTAAAAACTTTTGCTGCCTCTGCTGTTTCTGATATTTCCTCAGAACCTTCTACTATTTCCCTCTCTACCCATGCCCATAATTTCACCTAAAATTTTCATAGGTAGTCCATCTGCTTGTCGTGATTTCCTTCTTTTAAAGCTTTTTAAGCCCTCCTCCACTTATTTTCAGCTTATCTCTTCTTTGATTCTTCCTCTTCCTCTACTTTCTTTTCAATTTCTTCCAGCAAATCCTTCAATCATCTATTTCCTTCTTCAGCACCTCCAGCACCACCACCTTCCCATGCTCCTTTTAAGCTCTCCTTTTACTGCCTTGACTCTAGCTGAAAAGTATTGGGACCATTCTTTGTTTTCTCCCACCCAGGGTACTTGTGCTAAGAACTTTTTTCTCTCATCTTTCTTCTAAACCAGGTTCCTAACTCTTGCCTTATTTCTTCTAGCTCTTCTCATACTTGTCTTCCCTCTGTGGCTTCCATCCCATTCTATGCTCCTGCATATTCTTTGGGAGCTCTTTTAGCTCTTTGTATCTTTTCTCTGTGCATCTTCAGCCTTCCTTCCTGAAGAATTCTCCCATCCTCTTCTTTACCATCATCCACCATTCTCTGGTCCTCCCAAAATATTTCTTCAGTGTTTACCACCCCTCATACTTGTGTATGCCTGACACATCTCTGGATTTCGTAACAGCTTCAGATTTAAGCTTCCACAGTCCCTTCCCTCTCATGGGGCTCTTATCAAGACTAAGTTCCCCTTACAGCATCTGGTGATTACTAAATGCTATACATATGGTTTCTTTCTTTCTTATCACTGTTTCTTTTGATACAACTACAAAGTCAGTTCTTGATTTATTTCCACTAGGGTTTGTTCTAGTGAAAACTTTCTCCCTGCCCACACATCTCTTAGTGACTTTTCTTTTTATTATATTTGTTAACACTCTGGATGAGCTGTCTAAAGCTCTGTTTCCTCTTCCCCTCTTCTGTCACCCACTTGTATTAGACAATTGAAATCTCTTGCTATCATGTCTGGTCTCCCTGTGACCATGCAAACTGCTAGCTTTCTATGCAGCACATTCCTTCCCTCCTTCTCCTGTGGTGCTTATACATTCAAAATTTCTAATTCTGTTCCCATGACTGATAGTATCTTTCATTGCAATCTACCACTGATGATGACTTTTACCTGCTTTGCTCTTGACTCTGGGCTCTTGAATAATATTATCACCCCTGCCACTTTGTTCTTATTTGTCCTTGACCACAAGATGGTCCTCATCTCTACCTTTTCTCAAAGCATTTATAATCTGTTTTTCCTGGTATAGCACATTCTTGTAGGCAGATTGTCTGCCCTTACTCTGTTCAACACTGGTTCAGTTTGTTTCCATCTTTTCCTTGTTAAGATACTCCTGACATCAAGTGAAACTATTGTCAATGCCATTTATGCTTGTTTTAATATGAGCACCTCATCCATTTAAGGCTCACCCATGCTTGCTTTGACCTCAGTGCCTGTCCCTGTAAGGTTTATCTGTGCCACTGCTCAGGGTGGTTGACTCTTCCCACTCCCTCACTTGCATTCCTGTAGCTTTTGCAAGCTACCAGATTGCTTTCTCTAATTGAAAGACATGGGAATTGACTTACTGGGATGGAGAAGGGTATGAGAACTTTTGAAAGAAAATTTGCAGAGAAAATGTGGGAAGGTGGAATTAAGAGGGATACAGATGTGGCAGGGAGACTGGAAAAGTAAGCCTTCCTAAATGCAAAAGCAATCAGGCTCGTGATATACTCTGCATGCACCTCCAAAATCTCAAACAGTACTCTTTCCAGGAAACTATATTTATTCATCATTTATCCTGTCTACTTCCTGTCACTGGTTAAAATTGCCTTTATCCACAGCCTTGACTCCTGTCTAGTTTCTTTTGGTGCCTTTTCTGTGCTTTTTCTCACTGCCACGCCTGGTGGGCCAGCATGCCGTTGTGTTCCTGCTGTCCTCTGATTCTCACTCAATGTACCTTCTCCTGCTGCTCCTGCTCTGTCTCCTACTCTTCTCTGCTCCTGTCTTACTTCTAGCATCATCACTCTCATTGCTGCTGCTTTCACTTTTCCCCCCCTTCTTTTCCACCTTTGTCCACTCTCTGTCTGTCTCCAGATCTTAATTTCTGCTCTCCAACTCTTTCCCACCTCATGCTTGCTTGCCATCACTGCCATTGTTCTGAACTTTGGGTCTCCCTCCTCCTCTCGTTACCGTCTGGCACTCTGATCCCCTTTTTTTTTGCCTTTAAGGCTTGATCAGGTTTCAGTGTTGATGGGAACCTACCATAGGTATAAGTCCGTGCAGCCAATCTGAATAAGACATATGGTAGTGCTCATTATGCACAGTCCCCCCTAACCGCAGACTCTTTTTTCCAGTTGTGCTGAGCCATGATGTTCCATACAGTTCACTCAGAATCCCTCAGTCGGCACTTCTCTCAGCCTGGTGCATATGACTAGCGTGGCATCACCCTCCATCAAGTGAAGCTAGACCAGGTTGCTCTGCACCTTATCTGCATATACATTTTGGAGCACACCAGGATTGTGACGAGAACACCTGGTTCCAGTTATGAGTGGACTAATTAGTGCATATCCTTTGTGGGGTATATTTGGAGTTTATACACATACTGAGCAGTACTAAGCTGTGGGGTTACCATGGCTTTAAATTCTCTTGCATCTAGTGTGGCCCAGGCCAGTGAACTTTGTAGTAAATCACAGGTCTTTGGCTTTGGACCATAGATTTCATAGACATTAGGGCTGGAAGGGACCTCGGAAGACTGAGTCCAGCCCCCTGCCCGAAGGGCAGGAAGTCAGCTGGGGTCATAGGATCCCAGCAAGATAAGCATCCAATTTACTCTTGGAGGTGTTCAATGTAGGTGCTTGAACCACCTCCAATGGAAGGCTATTCCAGACCTTGGGGGCTCAGACAGTAAAGAAATTCTTCCTTATGTCCAGCCTGAAATGGGCTTGCAGTAGTTTATAACCGTTCGACCTCGTCATCCCTTGGGGTGCTCTGGTGAACCAACGTTCCCTCAGATACTGGTGGTCACCCCTGATAAACTTATAGGTGGCCATCAGATCACCCCTGAGCCTGCGCTTTTCCAGGCTAAAGAGCCCCAGGGCTCTCAGCCTGTCATCGTAGGGTCTGCTTCCCTGCCCTCTGATCATGAGTGTGGCTCTTCTCTGGACTCTCTCAAGCTTCTCCACATCCTTTTTGAACTGTTTGACCATTATTGTGCATAGTTTGTGCTACATATAAGTAGGTGGCAAAGTGCTGCTCAAAAGTGTGTTTATGAAGTACTTGTGCTAAATCTTGCAGCAGTTTCAAAAAAAGGTAATATGCATCAAGTCTGGATAAACTAGGTGCATAGGTAGTATATGCAAATTACTACAGCCACATTTAATTCCAAGGCTATTATTTTTAAATTTTGCTCTGTACTTTTTCATGTGCTTAGGGAGAGGAGGGGATGATAGCCAGAGGAGGGGAAAGGGGCTACCAGGGAAAATGTTGAGGGAAAGCAAAGAGCTACCTGGCCCCTTTCCCCTCCCCCATTTTTTTTTTTTTTTTTCCTGCTGTAGCAGTGGGAAGGGGACACATTCAAGGCAAATCTCCAGTATTCAGATTATATACCTGGAAAATTTATAACAAACTTAAATTTTCCATATAGAAACTTAGTTATTGGGGAATCATCTTGTAATCAGGGTTGTCTTCTATTTGACTAAATCCGGTAACTGTTTTGAAGTAATTCAGAAGAAGTGCAGAATCTTCAGGCATGTTTAATATATATGCATTGTTGGTTATGTTAAGAATTCTTTCCCTTACTAGCATATTATTGGTTGGTTCTGGGATGTATTATGTATCTTTGATACACTGGCTATGACTTCCAAAAGAACTTGCACTTGTTAAAGATGCCCAAGTAAATCATTGGAGAATGGAAATTAATGTCTTTGAAGTTCAGTGGCTCTGGCAAAGGGGGAACATGTTACATATTTATCCTAGAGGGCCCAGTACATTGGAAATGAATTACTTTGAAGTACTCTCATATTGGGAATAGGTGGACACTGAAGTCTCTTTAACTTTGAAAATTGCATTTATTAATGCAAACTCCAAAACTAATCTTTAAATGTTTACAGAGAATCCAAACAACAACTTTGAGAAGTCAGTAGAAAATAAAGCTGCCAATACTTTGTCAGTGGAAAGTATTTTGACCATAATCTTTTTGGGAGTGTTTGATGCCTCCTAGCATTAAATAACTGAGTGGAGACACAGACTTCCCAGCATTTCACTTGTGAGACCCATTATTCTGTAGTCGATTAGATTATACTTGGAGATGTGATATTTCTTTGAAATTTAATATAATTAAAGTTAGAAAGCCCAAAATAATGTTTTCCTTCCTTAGCTTCCAGTCTCCTGATACTGGGAGAGAGATACTATTTTTCCCTTTGTTATTTTAAGGTACTACACATTTACTTTTTAATTGTTACTTTTTAAGGAAAGCCCTTCAGCCCAATTACTGTTTAAGTATTTGTGCTTATTAACCAAAGTGGATCTCCAGTACAAATAGAGGCAGTTATTGCCAGATAAACAAGCTGTAAATCAGCAAGCTCTGACTACAGCATTTATGCCTGACTCGGGCCTGGGCTACACTACATGCTGTTGCCAGGAGAACTATGTAAGTGTCCAGACTGAAACCTTCTGGTGAAAGCAGAATCTTTCCTTCTTTCTGGAAGAGTAACACCACCTCTCTGGCTGAAAGACTTGTCATGGTCTGTTTAGCTGTCATGCCTTCCCAAGGTGCATATCCAGCCTACTGGCACAGCTGACAAAGTTTAACAGGAGCTGTGTAAGTGTCCAGACTGAAACCTTCTGGTGAAAAATGAAGCCTGTGCAGGCGGGTGGGGTGCAACCAGGGGCTGCGCCACACGTTCCTGTACTGGGCTGGGTTCCCAGGCTCTTGCAGCCTCGTGGAACTCGGCGTGGTGGCAGGAGA
>NW_005841839.1:3006089-3013465 GCF_000455745.1 Alligator sinensis | reverse complement strand
CCTGCCTCCAGCCACCAGGCTGCGCTCCCTCGGGCTGGTGGAGCCGATTTTGAAGCACAGGTAGAGCCGGCCCTGCACTTCGATCAGCGCTGCCAGCCCCAGGGAGCGCAGCCGAGTGGTGGGGGGCCGGGGGAGAGCCAGGGCTGTGCTACCCACTCGACTGAGCCGCATGGGGCTGTGTGGAGCCGCTGGGAGCACAGCCCTGGCTCTCCCCTGCCTCCCGCCACCTGGCTGGGCTGCTGCTTCGAAACTCAAAGTTTTGAAATGTTCCAACAGACCTTGTTTCATTTTGAGGCTGTTTTGAAGCCCTCTGTTTCAATTTCACTGTTTCGAGCTCAGAACGAGTCAAAATGAAACAGCTGGCGAAATTTCACACCGCCCGACTGTCTCAATGTGCATGTGCGTTGGTGGCTTCCCTGTGGTGACTGCTGTCTGCCAGCTGACTCTCATCCTCCGCCTAGAAAAGGCCCAAGCCTTAAACCTACCTTAGATTAGGTTAGGCTGGCTAATAGGCTTACAATCAGCTCCTCCTCTTTTCACAGTGGATCTCTTGATAATTAAGTCCAATATTTACATCTGTACTAAAAAGCAGGCCTATTGACTAGTTTCCTGCATCCAAATGTGAAAAAATAAGCACTGGTGTAAATTAGTACAGATTGTTTCTGCTAGAGGAACATAATCATCTGGAAACTAATGGTTCAATATAATTCTTCTCTTTTTTTTTTCCACATACACACAACCCCCCTGTATTTCTAAATTGGCCATACTGATCATTACCCAGTAGAGTAACCTTTCTCCATTTTATAGGCCCACAGCTTAAAGCTCAGAAGGAATAATATCATAACAGTGTTTGGCCCTTTACAAAAAAATATTTTGATATCACCGAGGGTCTAATTGTGGGAGTAGCAGCATTGCCTGTCTGCAATGTTGGAAGTCATTACGGATTAATGGCATTGGATAGTATTCAGTACGTCTGAAACTCAAGCTTTGAGAGTTCCTCTTTTTTTGTGGTAATTCTGCACAGCTAGCAAAATAACTGTGTGCAACAGGGCCAGGGTGGGAGTTGAGTGGTGCTTTTAACTGAAGTGGGAGGAGATTAAGGATGTTCCTAAATTTTGCCACATGTGGAGAGCATGTGGTCTGCTCAAATAAGTATGAGAAGTTGAAGGTTCTACTATGTCGTACATTAATACCATATCTCTAAGGCTGGTTCACAGATGAATGACTAGTGGTTTTTTTTTTTTTTGGAAAAGGAAGACTGCGTTTTAAGTTTACTTGGCACAAAGTGGACCTGGAGTAACTTCATCCTTTAAGTTATAGGACCGTAAGACGTTAAATAGCAGCCCCATGCTGTGGCCAGGGGATAAACGTAGGTGAACTACATGGCCCAGCAAATCGCGTATGCATTGAATAGGTAGTATAGAAAATACATTAATAATTTGGAAGAGAAGAATGCATGAAGCTGACCTATTAATTTCAGTTCTTAGGTTGCCTATGCTGCTTTTATATATTAGTTAATAGAAGATGAATATCAGAGGTTCTTTAAGAGGCTTGTAGACATTAAAAGGATAAACTTCTCACAGAAGAGATCTTTTGCTTTGGTTCCTGCTTTAAATTAAGCTTTTTTGGGGAAAAAAAAAAAAACTCTTTCTAATCTCTATTTTGTTTGATCAAATGTGTCAGAAACCCTTTTTATGTTGTTTCCTTGACATGAAGCAATCACTTAAATAGCCAACCCCATAAGAACACAAGGAACAAGTATAAGAGCTCACTCCCTGCTTCTTCCTGAATTAATTGACAGCTTGCTGAGAATTACCACAATGTGATGGCTGTAATTGTGGCATAGTAACCAACTGCTGCAGGCAAGGTTAAACAACATGAAACCTTAGTAAGAGAGCAATATTTCCAGAGCTGGCCTCTGCAAAGTATGCAGTTGTGGACCCTGCCTATTGTGGGAGAATATGAAATGAAGGGCCTCGGCTTCTATTTAAAACGGTCTTTTTCTTTGTAGTGATAGCTCTGAATATGTAAAATGGATATAAACAAATATAAATGGATTGCTGGGGTTAAAAGGTTTGAACAGCTAGAAGCCAGTTTTGTAGGATGTTGGCCACAAGTGGATTAGAGAGGGCTCTTCCTTACACATCCCTGCACAGTGACTTCTTGGGAATACCCCTTTCTAACTGGGCCAAATGATATCCTTTGGCTGTTACATTGTGGGGAAGAGGGAAGGGGAGCAGCAGCAAAAAAAACCCTGGAACTAGGTAACTCCAGCTCTGACTTCTGAAACCCTGATTTTATAAAAATCTCCTTTTGTTAGAAAGGCATGTTTGATGTTAATGGAATTGTATAGTATATACATGTATAGTTCATAGCATCTTCATTGCAGCTATTAACTTTCTGGTAACTGTTTTCACTCATATTTTGAGAAGTTTTATTAATCAGCATTTTTATAGAGAGCCAGATAGGGGATTAGAAGTTGGTAATATATAAAGCAACTTGCTCTGTGTGGGCACTATATAGTGCAGTGCATAGGTTATAGGAATAGAAGCCAAGTCCCACTCCAGGCTTTGGACACTGACCTGCTGGGTGACCTGTGAGTTGCTTAACTTTTCTGGCTCAGTTTCCCTATCTATAAAATGGGACTGATGCTACTGTGACAGGCCCACAGCACACTCACTGCTGCGCTGGCATCCAGGTGGCTGGTCTGCTGGGGAATTGGCTGGCACCACACGACTGGAAGAGGGTCCGCGGAGTGGTCGGGTCCCAGAGGATTCCTGGGATAAAAGATACTCCTTGGTGGCAGCACTGGAGAGGAAGAAAGAGGCTTCATCACAAGTGCAACCTGAAACCTTCCCTGCAGCTGGAGTGGGATCAGCATACCCCCACGGGAGTGGGTTGCCAGGCCAGGCAGCAGGAGTCCCAGTTGTCACAGGAACCCTCTCATGGAGACAAGCCACACACACTCGCCTGAGGCACCACAGCAGGGACTCCTTCCAGGGGCAGGAGGCCCACCAGAAGAGGAGATGCTGAGGACGACCAAGCACTGATGGGAGAAAGGGCAGGTATTAGCATGGAAGCTGTGATGGTTGAACCCAATAGTGCAGACCTGGCCAAGCCTCTGCCCACCCACCACAATGCTGAAAGGTACCGTGAGGGCAGCTGGGATGGGAGGAAGCCTGCCCGAAAGGGACTGGTAGAGTCTGCGGGGGGAGAGAACCCGTTTGGCACCTCTGTAGCCACTACTGCTGCATTTGAGTGGGTTCAAACCCAAAATCCACTGCTAGAGCAGCAGCGGTCACAGAGGACCCTAGGGAGCATGAGAAGATGTTGTCTGAAGTACTGGGGTATGTGGCCAGGTGCCAGCAGGCCTAGAACCCCAGCTCTCCGGGGGAACACTCACAAAGAGGAAGCCAGCAGGGCCAGGCAAAGCCCACCTCGCTGAACACAGGATACTGAAGTAGTGTTGGGGTGTGGGTAGCATCAATGCTCTGCTTGTTCATGCAATGTGCGCACGTTTAGTTAGATTATCATTAAGTTGTATATTAATCGGCCAAAAAGGCCTTGCCACACTCCCACAGGGACCATGCAGGCAGGTGCCAGGAGAATGGGTGGTGCCAATGGCCTGTCGCAGGCATAGGTTCATAAATTGTTATGGACTGGAAAGGACCATGCAGATCATCGGTCCAATCCCCCCGCTCTAGGTAGGAAGACAACTGGGGTCAAATGACCCCAGTGAAGTGACTGTCCAGTCTCCTCTTGAAAACCACCGGGGTAGGTGACTGCACCACCTCTGGGGGGAGTTTATTCCACAGTCTGGACACCCTGACTGTGTAGGAGTTTTTCCTGATATTAAGCTTGAAGTGGCCTTCCAGGAGTTTGTATCCATTGGTCCTGGTCTTCTCCAGGGGTGCCCTAGTGAACAGTTGTTCACCAAGCTCCTGATGCACTCCTCTGATTATAGCAGTAAGCCACTATCAAGTCCCCTCTCGACCTTCTCTTCTTTAGGCTAAAGAGGCCCAGGTCCCTCAGCCTTTCCTTGTATGGCTTGCCTTGCAAGTCCCTGATCATATAGCTGGCTCTTCTTTGGACCCTCTCAAGTATTTCCACGTCCTTCTTGAAGTGCAGTGCCCAGAACTGGATGCCATACTCCAATTGCGGTCCCACCAGTACCAAGTACAGTGGGAGTATCACTTCCTTTAGTTTTTATACAAGATGCATCGATTAATGCATGCTAGCATATTATTTGCCCTGCTGGCCACCACATCACACTGATGGCTCATGTTCATGTGGTGGTCAATAATTACCCCAGGTCCCTTTCAGCTGTGGTGCAAGTCAAGCTGTCACCACCAAGCCTGTATGTATCTTGAGGGTTGTTTGCCCCTAGATGGAGCACCTTACACTTGGGAGTGTTAAACTTCATTTGATTCTGGTCTGCCCAACTCTCGAGCCTGTCCAGGTTCACCTGTATCTGCAATCTATCTTCTGACATGGCCACACTGCCCCATAACTTGGTGTCATCCACAAACTTGTCCAGCAAGCTTTACACTCCCCCATCCAAATCATTGATAAAGATGTTGAAAAGCACCGGTCCAAGCACGGACCCCTGAAGGACACCACTGGTCACTTTGAGCCAGGATGACATGGATCCATTCATGAGAACTCTCTAGATCCTACCCTACAGCCAGTTTCCCACCCACTGAATTGTGAAGCATCTGAGCCCACAACCTTCCAGTTTTCCCACAAGGATATCATGGTATACTAGATAAAAAGCCTTTTGGAAGTCTAGGCATATAATATCTACCTCGTCTCCCATGTCCAGGTGGTGAGAGACCTGGTCGTAGAAGGAGATAAGATTGGTAAGACAAGCCCTACCCATAATAAAGCCGTGCCGGCTGTTGTTCAGAATCTTGCTTTCTGAGAGAGTATTGCACGTAGATTCTTTAATGAGCTTTTCCAGGATTTTCCATGGGATAGAGGTTAGGCAGGTCCTCCTTCTTCCCCTCCTTGAAGATGGGCACAATGTTGGCTCTCTTCCAATCCACAGGGATTTCCCCTGTGTGCCACGAATTCTGAAAGAGCTTTGCTAAGGGTTCCGTGATGACCTCAGCCAGCTCCTTCAGCACTCTCAGGTGAAGTCTATATGGTCCTGATGACTTATAAATGCCTAGCTTTTCTAGCTGGAATTGCACCTGCTCAGCATCCACAGTGGGGAGGCTGCCATTCCTGGCATGCCCCCTATGAGCCTTATCTTGCTTGTCTTTCCCCTTGGTCTTGTGAAATACCAAAGCAAAGTGGGCATTCAAGAGTTCAGTTTTGTCCTGAATGTTGGTTACCAGCTGTCCCAAGGTGTTAAGCAGGGGTCCCACACATTTGTTTTCTTTCTACTGCCTAAATAGCTAAAGAAAGACTTCTTATTGTCCTTGAGTCCCATGGCTAACCTAAACTCAGTCACTGCCTTGGCTTTCCCGATCATTTACCGTGCTGGTCACTAATGTATAGTCCTCCTTGAGGACCATCTGTAGCTTCCACTGTATGTACACCTCCTTTTTTTTAAGAGGACCACAATGTCCTTATTAAACCAGGAGGGCTTGTCAGTCTTTCTGCTACCTTTCCTCTTGGCAGGACTGTTTTTCTTTTGTGCTTCGAGGATCGTATCCTTGAGCAAAAACCATTCTTTGTGCACCCCATTTGCCTCCTTTCCTGGTCCTGTACTGCCTCCCCTGCTAATGCTCTGAGCCTGTCAAAGTCTGTGAGTGTGGTATTGCATGAAAATGTGTGGGGCTTAGGACAATATGAACAGAAGGCATACTGGGTTTGTGACCTAATAATAAGAGAAATTCATGGGAAAACTAGTTCTGAAAGTTTATTAAGTACTTAAGTACTATTATGCATCTTAATTACTATTTCACACTTATTTAAAAAGAACCACATAGATGAGAGAACCTTTCAGTCTGAAGGCCTAACATCCTGCTCCCACCATTCTTTTCTATGTTGGGCCAGAGCCTTATTGAGTGTCAAAAGGTCTAGCTGAAGTCAGAGGAGTTGCACTTATTATTAATACCATATAGCTATTTGGCCAATGTATTTCAGTGGGAAATATTTGACCAGTATAAGGAGATTTGATGATGTCTGTGTCACTCCATTGTGCTTGTGTACATTTAAAATCAACAGTTGTGTGGGCTTTAAAAAAATCTTTATTCAGGCATTAGGTTAGAAAAGCTGAGTGCCCCAGCTTTTATAGAAAGAACTGCAGTGATTGCCTGATAAGTTCATAGCAAAGCCTGATGGGTTACCTAGCTGGTAAGGAAATGATCAATCAAAGTATAACTAATGCTATTCACATGCAATCATAGCTGCTTTTTAGAAGCCAGCATGTCTATTAAATTTAATTGCTTCCCCCTACAGCTTTAAAATCTAGGGTGGTTTCTGTGATATTTAATTACTTCCCTGTGTGGTTTTTAAACAACGACGACTACTGAAGAGGCAGTATCTAAATGAATGTGGGGCCGTCTATGGCTATATTTAAACAGGTCAGTCAGGTGTGTTCAAAACGCCTTCATGTTCTTGTCCTATATTTTTGCCGATAGCCATAGCCTAAAAGTTGATGTTTTGCTAATATATGAATATGTTCACCCATAAAATGGAGAGGTTTACGACCACACTTGTAGTGCAGAAGTAACACTCCCTAAATGGCTTCTATGGTGGTGGGGATCAGGATCCCCTCAGCCTGTGGACAGGTTGGCAGAGATAACAGTGGCAACAGGATGCTGTCCATCTCAGTCTGAACTACAGACAACATCCATGCAAAATGCAAAGTTCCTGGTATCATTTAACCTGTGTAATTTCATTCGGATATTTTCCCTTGCAAAGCAAAAGAAATGAATCGTGAGAAGCCAGGGCAGGGTAGCACCTTAGAGCAATGGTTCTCCTCCTTTTTTAGAATGAAGGTACCATTCATTAGATTCAGTCACCCTTCCGTATCTTTTGTGAATTGAGAGGACTGAGGAACCCAATTTCAAGAATGAATTTATTTATTGCAGCGCTTACCTCTTTGTAGAGGGGTCTGGCAGTGGGGGTTGGGGAGAAGCCATGCAGGGATGAGGGTTTTTATTTATTTATTTATTTATTTATTAGCTTGTCCTTATCTGTTTATCTCCTCACACCTCCTGCAGCAAAGATCTCTTGGCAAGGCATCCTGGATGAGAATCCCTGCCTTAGACTAACTCATTCAGAGAGGCATAAGCTTGCAAAGGTGACAGCCTACTTCCAAATCCATAAGAGTACACATAGAGAATCTTGAGATGCAGTAGAGATGCTAGATGACCCAGAACTAACATAATTGTGCTATTAATTTATCTATAGGAGTACCAGCA
>NW_005841839.1:2998088-3006058 GCF_000455745.1 Alligator sinensis | reverse complement strand
TGCCAATTACTTTTGTAGGAATTTAAAAAAAAGAACTTTAAAAAATAATTTAAAACGAGTTTTCATTTTGTAACGGAAAGAACCTGGCAGGGGAAGGGGAAGTCTTTTAAAAGCATGTTAATAGAAATGTTTTGGTTCCACTAAATTCTTAACTCCATAAATTGAAAAACAATACATTTTGATTTTTTGATTTAATAATTTTAATTCTGCTTGCTTGGAACTTGGATCTGAGATGTTATGGAGGGATTACAGAGACTCGTCCATCCCTCTGACTACTTCCCATGCTGCTCATCCACATGGGCACCAATGATACTGCTAGCGGTGACCCTGAGCAGATCAAGAGTGACTACAGGGCTCTAGGTGCAAGGGTGAAGGGGATGGGGGCACAGGTGGTATTTTCCTCAATCCCTCCAGTCAAGGAGAAGGGCAGGAGGGGACCCATCCTGCAGATCAATGCATATCTACACAGGTGGTGTCACAAGCAGGGATTTGGCTTCTTCAACCATGGGATGTTGTTCCAAGAAGAGAGAATTCTAGGAAGAGAGGGAAGAGTGTCTTTGTAGACAGGCTCACTAAGCTAGTTAGGAGGGCTTTAAAGGAGGCTTGCCAGGGGATGGAGATCAAAGTCTTGAGGTAAGTGGGAGACCAAGAGGAAGCACAAGGCGGAAGGGGCAACAGGGGAGGCCTCATTCTTACTGAAAAAGGCAGGGCAATAAGCTAGTTACCTCAGGTGCCTGTATATAATCATACAGAGCCTGGAGAACAAGCAGGAATAATTGGAAGTCCTCACACAATTAAGGAACTATGACATGATTGGAATAACAGAGACTTGGTGGGATAACTTGCAGGACTGTCATGGATGGGTACAAACTGCAGGAATGACAGGCAGGTGAGAAGAGTTGTACTTTTTTGTAAAAGAGCCATACGATTACTCGGAGCTCCAGTATGAAACAGGAGATTGACCCTAACCCAAAGACTCTCAACAGGCCTGAGGGCAGAACAACAAGGGTGATGTTGTGGTGGTTATCTGCTGTAGACCATCAGACTAGGAGAATGACGTAGATGAAGCTTTCTTCAGACAATGAGCAGAAATTTCCAGATTGCAGACCCTGGTTCCCATGCGGGACTTCAATTACCTTGACATCTTCTGGGAGGCAGTGCACAGGCAATCTAGGAAGTTTTTGGAGAGCTTTAGAGACAGCTTCCTGGTGCAAGTGTTGGAGAGCTCAACTAAGTACCATGTTCTTTTTGACCTACTGCTCACAAACAGGGAAGAATTTGTGGGGGATGTAAAGTGGATGGCAACTTGGGCAGCAGTGACCATGAGAAGATCAAATTCCAGATCATGACAAAATGAAGAACGGAGAGCAGCAGGGTATGGACCCTGAACTTCAGAAAAGGAGACTTTGATACTCTCAGGGAACTGATGGGCAGGACCTGGGAAAGAAGTCCAGGGGAACTGGTTGTATTTTAAAGAAATCTTACCAAGGGTGCAGGAACAAACCGTTACAATGTGCAGGAAGAATAGCAAGTATGGCATGTGACTAGCTCGGCTTAGCAGAGAACTCTTCAGTGAGCTTAAATACAAAAAGGAAGCTTACAAGAAGTGGAGCTTGGCCAGATGACTAGGGAGGAGTATAAGAATATTGTTTGGGCATGTAGGTATGAAATCAGGAAGGCCAAAGTGCAATTGGAGTTACTACTAGCAAGGGACATGAAGGGTTTCGACAAGTATGTTAGCAACAAGAGGAAGGTCAGGGAAAGTGTGGGTCCCTTATTGAATGGGAGAGGCAGTCTAGTGACAGATGATGAGGAAAAGGCTGAAGCACTCAATACCTTTTTTTTACCTCAGTCTTCACAGGAAAGGTCAGCTCCCAAAATGCTGCACTGGGCAGCACAACTTGGGGAGGAGGTGAGCAGCCCTCAATGGTGGAATAACAGGTTAAGGATTACTTAAAAAAAGCTGGATGTGTACAAGTCCAAGGGCCAGATGCAGTGCATCTGGGGGAATTGGCTAATGTAATTGCAGAGTTGCTGGCCATTCTCTTTGAAAACTCCTGCTAATCAGGGGAGGTCCTGGATGATTGGAAAAGGGAAAATATATAGTCCCCATCTTTAAGGAAGGGGAAGAGGAAGATCGGGGGAATTAGAGAAACTAGTCAGCCTCACCTCAGTCCCTGGAAAAATCGATGGAGCAGGTCATCAAGGAATCCATTTCTAAGCACTTGGTGATTTAGTAACAGCCAACATGTATTCAGCAAGAGCAAGTCATGTCTGAGCAACCTGATTGCCTTCTATGATGAGATGATTGGCTCTGTGGATGCGAGGAAAGCAGTAGACATGATATACCTTGACTTTAGCAAGGCTTTTGATATGGTCTCCCACAGCATTCTTGTAAGTAAGTTAAGGAAGTATGGGTTGGATGAATGGGTAAAGGAGAAGGAAAACGGCTGGATCATTGGGCTCAGTAAGTGGTGACCAATGGCTTGAGGTCTAGTTGGCAACTGGTATCAAGTGGAGTGCCCCAAGGGTCAGTCCTGGGGCTGGTTTTGTTCAATATCTTCATTAACAATCTGGAAGATGGAATGGATTGCATACTTGGCCAATTCATAGCTGTCACCAAGCTGGAGGGAGTAGTAGATACACTGGAGGGTAGAGTTTGGATTCAGAGTGACCTAGACAAATTGGAGGATTGGGCCTAAAGAAATCTCATGAGGTTCAACATGGAGAAGTGCCAAGTCCTGCATTTTGAACAGAAAAATTTCAAGCACCAGTACAGGCTTGGGACCAGCTGGTTAAGGAGCAACTCTGAAGAAAAGGACCTGGGGTTATAGTGGTCAATAAGCTGGATATAAATCAACAGTGTTGGCAAGAAGGGCAGGTTAACAGTATACTGGGCTGCATTAGTAGAAGCATTGCCAGCAGATCGGGGTAAGTAATTATTCCCCTGTACTGGTGCAGTCACATCTGGAGTAGTGTGTCCAGTTTTGGCCTCCCACTACAGAAAGGATGTGGACAAATTGGAGAGAGTCCAGCGGTGGGCAATGAAAATTGTTAGGGGGCTGAGGCACATGACTTCTGAGAAGAGGCTAAGGGAACTGGGCTTATTTAGTCTGAGGAAGAGAAGACTGAGGGTGGATTTGATAGCAGCCTTCAGCTGCCTGAAGGGTGGTTCCAAAGAGGATGAAGCTAGACTGTTCTCAGTGGTGGCAGATGACAGAACAAGGAGCCATGATCTCAAATTACAGTAAGGGCAGTTTAGATTGGATATTAGGAAAAAAATTCTCACTAGAAGGGTGGTAAAACACTGGAAACAGGGTACCTAGAGAGGTGGTGGAATGTCCATCTTTGGAGGTTTTTAAGGCCTGGCTTGACAAAGCTGGAAAAATCTAGTTGTGGATGATCCTGATTTGAGCAGGGGTTTGGATCAGATGATTGCCTGAGAGGTCCCTTTCATCCCCAATTTTCTATGATTCAGTGGTTCTTTTTGTTAATTTGGACAAATTACTTCCCAGTTTAAAAATGGCTTTCAGTTATTCTAATAATTGTAAGCAAATGATTATGGATGCTAATACTCAAATATGGTAAACTTGGAATGTACATCAGGGTTGTGTATCAGGAACTGGGAGAATTGTTTGTTTGTTCACCAGAGTACCCAAGGGAAGACAAGGTCCAAACTCCACTAAGAATGTTTTAGGCTGGACATAAGGAAAAACATCATTACTGTCTGAGTCCCCAGGGCCTTGAATAGACTACCCCCCAGAGGTCGTGAAAGCACCTACTCTGACACTTTCAAGGAACACTTGGATGCCTATCATTTTACACACTTGGATGCTGGGATCATTTGACCCTAGTTGACTTCCTGCCCTTTGGGTAGGGGGCTGGACCAGATGATCCTGCAAGGCCCTAATGTCTATGAAATAAGAAGTGGTGGCTAGTGAAGCAAACTGACTGGGAAATTAGTATAATCAGTGCAATCCAAGACTAGTTCTTTGTGTAGGAATTGTGTCTTTACACTATAGAGAGCTGAAGCATGACCCATTATATAGGGTCTTTCCAACCCAAGTGATTTGTCTTTACTAGACTGAGCCATGGATTTAGAGGCTTTAAAAGTTTGGCATGCAAATTACTTAAGTGGTTTTGATAATGTTGGCTGTCCTACTTACTGAGAACCTGCAGCACTTAATAAATCTTTTTAACAGATCTTTTCCTTTGAGTATTTCAGCATCTTAAATTGCAAGCTCTCCTACCATGTGCTTGTACAGTGTTCAGAACAATTTTGGTTTTGGTTATGACAAGGGATTTTTGATATTACTGTACTGTACCAAATTCATACATTTTGGCTGTGATTTCCCCCCCAAAGCACTCAGTATTGATTTAGCTAACTTATTGATCTGAATGTAAACAGAGTTTGGCTAGTACTAAACATTTAGGAAAATCCTCACACATTTCACAGTGCCTTGCTGTTCTTGGGGAATTGTGTAACCTCTCCTGCTCAGTTTTCCCAGCCGTGGAGCATAGAGTGGGGGAAGTGAAGGAAGAGGCCCTGGCTCCCATGTGTTTATCCTCTACCATTCTTGCATTTCCTTATTTTCTTCATGAGTTCTATGTATGCATTAATGGTATATACAGCTGTGGGAAATACTTTTGTAGCTTCCTTTTTCTGATTTAAGAATGTTCTGAAAACAGAATAAAGAGCAATAATAAAAAGAAAAAAACCCTCAACACTGGCTACTGCAAATAAAAGTCAAAGTCACATTAAGCAAATGTATTGCAATTCACTGGTTCAGAAATCCTTGAAATAAATCACTTCTGCTGTTTTATGACACATGTTCTAATAGCCCATGAAGCCACAATCAAAAACCTGAGATTGAATCTGAACATCCTTGCTTCACGTGCAGAGGGAAACATGAGCTATTTAATTACAGAATGAATTAGAGCAATCCCACTGCCCCAGGCCTTGAGAGTTTCCAGAGTTGTTCTTGAAATGTCCCCTTCTGAGTGGCCTCGATGGACATAAGATGAAACAGTTCAGTCCTTCTTAGAGCCAAAGATACAGGACCTTAAAGGGGGAAGGAAAACTAAAAAGTGCTTCGATATAAAATCTCTCTTTCGTATAAATAAAAGAAGTCCCATACGATATGCTGTGTTTTAGTATCCTACTGCTTCAGTGCTTGGTCAACTGTAACCTTGGCAGTTTGGCTCTAATAATTTCAGAACAAAATAAAAATGGAGGTAACATGGGATTAAAGATCTTAAGCTCTGTGGTTCTCATTAATTTGTGGGTAGCAATAAAATCTTGACTGATTTTTGTCTGGCTATGGCTGCAAAACAACAGTTGTCAGTACTTAGATGTTCAAATGACTTCACTTAAATACCTGATTTTGTTTCTATCCATATGGTACTCATTACATATAGAAATCTGCAACAGAATGACCTTGCAAACTACAATTTGCATACTTAAGGATGGTGAGCAGCTTTGGAAAAATTGGTTCTCAGTATTATTCCTCAACAATAGCTTCATAGATGTTAGAGGCTGGAAGGGACCTGACAGATCCTTGGGTCCAGCCCCTTGCACTTGGGCAGGAAAGACTGCTGGGAACAGATGACCCTAGCGAGATGTGGAAGAAGGTAGCTTTAATCAAAGATGAAACTGTTTAAGCTGTTAGTTCACCACCCATGTAGTTAAAATAAATGTGTAATTGAGTTCTTAAAAAACAGTTCTTTTGCATATCAAGTATTCTTTGTTAAATAAACAAGCTTGCTCAATCTCTCTATATCTATATCAGAAAGAGCTACGTTTTTCGCATTCTCGAAGTGCAGACTTTATGAACAATACCAGAACTCATGAGAGTTGACAACACTGAAAATTGGACACCTGCCTCCTTGATTTTGGGTAGGTCCCTAATCATGATACTTCAGAAAGGGAGCCATTTACAGTGGGTTGTGGTCTTAGCCATTGCAGTTGGAACATTGCTTACATCCTTTTTGTTACTTTATGACTCCTTTGTGTCTTCCCCTTTTCCTTTCTCCTCACCTAAGACATTAAATCTAGTAGTGAAATGTACTTTTGAAGCATCAAAAGTTGCTTCTCTCCTGTATTTTGTGGGGGAGAATGGAGGAAAAATTGGACTTCTTGCCATTGGAGTTGGCAAAAATGAACTTGCCGTAAATGACTTGCTCAGAATTTTGCGGCCACTCTATCTTGCATCTGTGTAAATAATTGTTGTATTTGAATGCCTAATCATACATAGTACTATTTGTGCCCACAGTTCTTTCAACCACAAATATGTGGTTTATGGTTGTTTGTAGCCCAAGATTGCACCCACAAAACACTGAAAATTGGACTGAAGCTCATTTAAATCAGACTCCTAGCATCTGCTGAAAATTCTTGCCACTGTGGTGATGAGCAGAAAGAGTCATGCTGAAGAGTCTCATTATGTTCTTGACTCAGTCAGTCTGTAAGAGTTACAGAGAGAAGAGGTGCACTTCCTTACACCAGATTGGTACTGTCTTTTCATGCCTAAATATTGTTAAGAAATGGAATGAAAAGTCATACCATAAGCTTGGTCCCCACTCGTACCATGCAAACAATAGCATGGCAATGCTTGAAGCAGACCCTTAACATTACTCAAATATTGTGATTTGTAACATAAAGTATTTGAGAAGTTTAGTGAGGGGAGGCTTTGTTCTTCAGTTTATGAATCAGTGGGATTACATGCAAGCAGAAAATGGAAACCAAGAGGGTGACTGAAATTAGAAAGTAAGCACTTTAGAAAGAGCTTTGGCAGCAGAACACTGGAATCAAGTTACTGCTTCACTGAAGCCATTTTCTGAGGCTCTACTGCAATTTTTTTTCTATTTGTTTATTGCTTATGAAAAGCAATTCATAATTGTCATGGACTCGCTGACTTGGGTACACCTGTGGTTTAGGGGCACATCACAACATCAAATCTGAAAGGACCTAACTTTAAAGTACATGCCAGAAAGGTTCTGTATCTAGGCATATATGTTCTGTAGTCAATTGTAGAGTCAAGAGCAGCTGGTTATATTGCATTCTTCTGATGGAGTCAAAATAATTCTCATAGAAAGGTGTGGCTGCAAGGGATGATGATATCATCTAATGCAACACCAGGTATTCCTCAGCCATCCCAAGAAATATTTGTTTAATCTGTTATGGAAAGCTTCCAGTGAAGGAGATGTTAACCCGTCTTTAACTTCCTTAACAATATGAAGTTTTTGTTTTTGGGGTTTTTTTTGTTGTTTTTGTGCCTAATATCCAAACTAAATCTTCTTGGCTATAAAGTAAACTTATTTCTTGTTGTCCTTCCTCAGTGGTCAAAATGGATTGTTGTCCCATTTTAGAACAAGATTTTACATATTGAAAGGCTATATAATGCCCCCTCTCAGTCTCTTTGGGTGTGGTGGTTTTTTTTTTTTAGGCTAAACAACCCAAATTTTAGGGCTGTGCAAAGCTTCGGTCCTTGACTCAATTCAGTGGAGATTCAGATGATTGGGTGGCTGAATCTCTGAATCCGAATTGAATCGGAGGACCCTTTAATGTCTCCGAATCAATTTGGGACCCTCTAAATAGATTGGGACAGCGTCCGAATCACCGAATTAGATACACTGTGACACTTGTAGGTGTTGTAGGACTTGGTGCTACTGCCCTGAGCTCATTTTCCTACAGACGGTGATGGGGTGGACCTGGGCTTCGGATCACCTGGTCTGCCAGGAAGCTGGTCTTGTGTTTTCTTGCCTGCCATGACCTTGATGTTATTATATTGCTAGGAGGCAATGCCCAAGGTGATCCTACCCAGTCTCAATCCCTGTTTTTGTCTGTGGGGTTCCAAACTTCCCCTTTCCCCCCCCCTAGCCTCTCCAGATGGCACTCGTAGTTCTCTGCAGCCAACTCTTAATACTGCTGTCAGTTTATTATTCCATCTTCAGCCACCAATGTGACCATCAGC